>NC_071474.1:49249537-49581621 GCF_028500815.1 Rissa tridactyla | reverse complement strand
TGGTGTGTTCTGGGTCTTGATCAGTGGAGGTGGGTGAAAGAAAAATTTGCCCCTCATTTGCATATTTAATTGGTAATTTGCATATCTGATGGGTTTATTTGCATGAGCAGTATTCTAATTGGGAGTAATGAGTGGTTAAAATAATCTGTGGATGTGATTATTTTAATCAGGGATTACTCCCAAGTAGAATACTGCTCATTTATGTATGCAGAGGGGGTAATATTATAGTAATAAAAGAAATAAAAATAATAAAACTGGTGCAGCAGTAGGTTTTGGTACAGGGGCTGGGAGTGACTTTTTTTTTTTTTTTAATTGGTTTTTGAAGTGACTACCAGCCCCTGTACCAAAACCTACTGCTGCTTTTTACCAATTCAAAATATGTCTACTTACAATGACCAACGTGTAAAAAATGCTGGTCACACTAGACATACAGTTACAACTGAACACCCTCCAGCAAATTCTCAGACACACTCTCTCAAAATCAACCGCACTCAATGCTACACTGACACCCAGCGTCAGACATCCAAAAATTCAGCCTCGATCACAGATGAATGCAAGCAGGCTGCCAGCCAGTCCAAGTCATGTACAGACTCTGGCATGGCCAAAGACAAGCACATATCTGGATGCCAACTCCCACCCTACCCAAGATGCCTGCTCACTATCTGACACAATGCAGCTCTGACACACTCAGAGTCCCACACCATTCAAAACATGCACACACACACACAGACAGACATTCACAACCCAAAGGAGCACTGCTCCTACTCAAGCACAGTCCAACACATGCATGCTCAGAGTCCAGAGCCTTCTAGAACATGCACACCCAGATTCCAGCTCACCCATACACAAAGTCACACACACATAGTAATAGTCCAAGTCTGCCGCCACCACAGCCCACCTCAGCCACACACACAGTCACACTCCCCAATGCGGGACTCCAACAGAATCCAAGTCAAACTCAGGCTCCACCACCATCCCACACGGGCAGCCATCCAATCACACTCCAGACCTTGCACCCTCACACTCCAACAGCATCCAACACAGGGAGCCACACAGTCACACTCTGCAATGTGGACCTTCAGAGTCCAACAGTATCCAAGTCAAACACAGGCTCCACCACCATGCAACTCTGCCACACACACAGTCACACAGCACAACCTGCACCCTCAGACTCCAACAGCGTCCCAGTCAAACACAGACAACCGCACAGGCACACTCCAGAACGTGCAGCCTCAGACTCCAGCAACATGCGAGTCTAACACAGGCTCCAACACCACCCAGCACAGGCAATCACACAGGCACGCTCCAGGACAAGCAGCCTCAGATTCCAGCGAGATCCAACTCATGCACACACATGGTCACGCTGCAAAAATTTCACCCTCAAACTCCAACACAGCCACACTCAGCAACAAACACGCTAAGACTCTGATGCAGTCTGACTCAAACACGCACCAGACAAACAATACAAAACTTATAATGGAGAATTAAAATGTAGCTTTATTATAGACAGTGGAACTAGTCCTGCTCTGACCTAAACCTTATGGAAGTTACTGTTCATAAACTTCACTGTTGGTAAATGCAGACCTTGAATCTTGATGACTGCATTTGTGAATCCAGAAACATGTCCCAAAGTCTGTCAGTCACAGACTCCTACCTGCTGCTTCCCCCGTGCCTGTTGCCGATGCCATTGTTGTCCTGGGAGCTTGATAGAGAATGCCATGCATTGCAAACATCTCCTTACTTGCCTTGGTATTCTTCCATTATATACATATTTCTTCCCTTACAACACTGTAGCTTTTTCTCCTGAGCTCTAAAATACCTCTGCCCTCTCCCTGAAGATATAGGGCCAGAGAAAGCTTCTCTCCTTCATTTGGCTAGCAAGCCCTGCACAAACCACAACGCGACTCTATTAAGGTGTAGTTTACCTACCATATCTAGCTCTTGCCCCCATACACAGAATTTCACCACACATGTAGCGGCTCCCCTGCTTTATGGCTTAGTGTGATATTTGCCTCAGAATACAGCCTAAACATATTTCACTTCCCCCTATTAGCTCATTGCAATCAATGTTCAGGTTCAACACTAATTGGGTCCTATTAGCAGTCTATGCTTCTGTAATTACCTTTGAGTAAGTTTCACACCAATACCTCAGCACAGCCAAATCTACCAGTTGACTACTTACTAACAGCTAAAACCCAGACTTTCCTGGAACCTATCCACAGCTACATTTACCTACACCTTGTCCAGGCTCCCTCCTACACCATGATGGAACTTACCTGATCATTTACAACAATTACTACAAGTACCTGTACACTCCAAATGAGAACTGTTCTTGACACAACTACTTCTACCTTCCCCCCACCCCACCACTATCAGCTCTGTTTCCACATCAACACTGAAATTATCTGCTACCCTTGCAAATTCTACTGACATATCACTATAAGCCATCATCTCATCAAATGATATCACACCTTACCTCTTTCTTCTTTTGGTGCAACCAAACCAGAAGCATCCTAGCCTTCACACATTCCAAACACACTGCTCTCTCAATGACCACACAAAACACCCACCGCTCTCGGCTCCTGCCTGCCTCTGACCACCTACTGCCAGATGCCGTCCCCCCCCGCAGGCTTCGCTCCCCAGGAGCGCTGCTCACGGGGGGCTCCTAAATGTCCCTGCCTGACAAAACCCCACCCGGAGCCCTACCTCCGCCCAAACTTTGGCGACCACGGTCGCCTCGCGGAGGGGCCGGGACCGGGGGAAAAAAACCCCAGCCAGGGGAGGAAAAAAAAAAATCCCCCGGCTGGGGCTTTTTTATTCTTTCATTTGGCTCTGCGTGCCTTTGGTAAGCAAGACTCAACTCCACGTATGACCTGCGAGGCAACACCACCACCAAAACACAAGCACCACACACACCGCTCTCTCAACAACCACACAAAACACCCACCGCTCTCGGCTCCTGCCTGCCTCTGACCACCTACTGCCAGATGCCGTCCCCCGCCGCGGGCTTCGCTCCCCAGGAGCGCTGCTCGCGGGGGGCTCCTAAATGTCCCTGCCTGACAAAACCCCGCCCGGAGCCCTACCTCCGCCCAAACTTTGGCAACCACGGTCACCTCGCGGAGGGGCCGGGACCGGGGGAAAAAAACCCCAGCCAGGGGAGGAAAAAAAAAATCCCCCGGCTGGGGCTTTTTTATTCTTTCATTTGGCTCTGCGTGCCTTTGGTAAGCAAGACTCAACTCCACGTATGACCTGCAAGGCAACACCACCACCAAAACACAAGCACCACGCACACCGCTCTCTCAACAACCACACAAAACACCCACCGCTCTCGGCTCCTGCCTGCCTCTGACCACCTACTGCCAGATGCCGTCCCCCGCCGCGGGCTTCGCTCCCCAGGAGCGCTGCTCGCGGGGGGCTCCTAAATGTCCCTGCCTGACAAAACCCCGCCCGGAGCCCTACCTCCGCCCAAACTTTGGCGACCACGGTCACCTCACGGAGGGGCCGAGACCAGGGGAAGAAAAAAACCCCCAGCCAGGGCTGAGGCGGGGGGGAATCCACTGGCTGGGGCTTTTTTATTCTTTCATTTGGCTCTGCGTGCCTTTGGTAAGGCAGGACTCAACTCCACATATGACCTCAATGTCAGAAGTATTAGGGACAAGGGGACATCACATCACAACAGTGTCAAATAACTAACAATCAACTAACAAATTCCCAATATGGTGCAGTACATTCACAGACAGGTTCCGCTGACAAGCAAGACAAAGACAGAGCAATGCAACGCAAGACGTAACACTGTACATGACGGTACGCTGCTACACACGGTCCAATAAAGAATGGCTGATGAAAGATTCGACGACTCCGGGACGTATGCTGGCAGAAGACATCAGATGTCAGTCAAGACAACAGCAAAGCAATACAATGCTAGGTGTAACATGATACAGGGCAGTACAAGGCAATACATGGTCAAATAAACAACAACCAAGTAAAATAGCCATGCTACGGTGCAGTCCTATGACAGAGTGCCTAAAATAACAACCGATACAATCACGGGGCAATACAATGTAAGACGTACCACAATACAGGGCAGTACGAGACGATAGGCAGAGAAATAAATTAGAGCCGATTAAAATGTCCACAAAACAGTGCAGAACAATGACACATTATTTAAAATTACAGTCAAGACCGTGACACTGTGATACAACGCAAGGCCTACCAGTATACAAGGTAGTAAAAGCCATCACTGGGGCCAACAAAGAACAATTTTTTGCAAAATTAACAGTACATTACTGTACGATTCCAGACGCTCTGAAGTGACAATCAGGAAAATGACAGGGCGATACAATGCAAGACATAACAGTACATGGGGCAGTAAAAGCCAACATGCAATCAAATAAAGAATGGCATGCTAACAAATACACAACACTGTAGCGCTATGAGACGAGCTCTAAAAGGATGATTGAGACCGTGACATAGTGATACAACGCAAGACGTCACATTGTACGGAGCGGTACAGCGCAATACACGGTCAAAAAAACAGCCAAATAAAATAGTAACAATACAGTGCAGTCCTATGATACATTGTCTAAAATAACAAATCGAAACAGTGACAAGGCGATACAATGCAAGATGTAACAGTATATTGGGCAGCACAAGGCAATATGCGGCCAAAGAACAGACAATTAAAACACACAATACAGTGCAGCACTATGAAACGATCTCTAAAGTTACAATCGAGACAATGACAGGACAATACAATGCAAGGCATTACGGTATACCGGGCAGCGCAAAGCGATATGCAAACAAATAAATAACATGGGACTGAAAAATTGACAATACGCTCCAGTACAATCCCAGGAACTCGGAAATGACGGTCAAGAAAATGACAGGGCGATACAACAGAAGACATTACAGCATACAGGGCAGTAAAGCCAATGCGTGGTCAAATAAAGAACAGCTGATTCGAAAATTGACAAGACTGTGAAGTACAATCCCAGGCAGTCTGAAATAAGCCAAGACAATGACAAAGAATTACAATGCAAGACCTGACAGTATACAGGGCGCTGCAAGGCAATACCCGGTCAAATAAAAAAAAAACCGCTAAAAAATTCACAATACATTGCAGTCCTATGACAAAACGTCAAGAATGACCGTCAAAACAAGGACAGAGCAATGAAAGACAAGTCATAACACAATACAGGGAAGTACAAGACAAGACACGTTCAAATAAATAACACTCAATTGCAATACCCACAATACAATTGAGTCCTATGACACAACATCTAAAATGACAAATCAATACAATGACAGGACAATACTACAATGCAAGACATCGCATTACACAGAGCAACAGAAGGCAATAAACAGTCAAATAAATAACAGCCGATTCAAAATTTAACTGTATAGGGCACTACAGTTGCAGATGGTCTGAAATGACAATCGATACAATGATAGGGCCATATGATACAAGACATGACATGACACAGGGCAGTACAAGGCAATACGCAGCTTAATGAAAAGCAACCCATTAAAATACCAACAATGCAACACAGTCCTATGACACAATGTCTAAAATGACAATCGATACAATGATGAGGCACTGCAATACAAGATATCACGCTATACAGTGGTACAAGGCAATATGCGGTCAAAACACCAAGCACATAAAATACTAACAATATGGTGCAGTCCTATGACAGATTGTCTAAAAAGACAGTCAAGACAATCACAGAGCAACACGATGCTATAAGTACCACAATACAGAGCAGCACAAGGCAACACGTGGCCAAATGAAGAACAGCCGATACCCACAATAGAATGCGGCACTATGACACCATGTCTAAAATGTCAGTCAAGACAATGACAAACTGATAGAATGCAAGGTATCACGGTATACAGGGCGCTACAAGGCAATACACAGTCAAATAACTAACAGTCAGTGTACTGCACTGCATTGTGAATTTTGTTAATCGTAGACAGTCTGAATTGACAGTCCACGCGATGACAGTGCGATACAACACAAGACGTAAGGCTATACAGGAGCAGTACACAGCAATACGCAGTCTTTTAAAAAAAAAAACCAGCCGATGAAAAAACTCACAATACGGTGCAGTCCTATGACACAATGTCTAAGACAACAGTAAAAACAATACCATAGCAATACAGTGCAAGATGTAACGGTATAGCGGGCAGGACAAGTCAATATGCATTCAAATCAAGAACGGCCGATTAAAATAACCGCAATACAGTGCAATGCTATGACACAATCTCTAAAATGACAATCAAGACACTGACGGGGCAATACAATGCAACACATAACAGTATACAGGGCAGTACAGGGTAATACCAAGTCACATAAAAAACAGCCGATGAAAAAATTAACAATACAGTTCGATATAATCCCAGACAGTCTAAAGTGACAGTCAATGAGCAGGCAATACAAAGCTAGACATAACAGCAGGCATAACACCACAACACAGTCAAATAAATAACAGCCTGTTAAAATACCCACAATACATTCCAGTCCTAGGACACGATGTCTACAGTGACAGTTAAGACAATGACGGAGCAACGCAATGCAAGACATAACATTATACAGGGCAGTTCAAGGCCAATACGCAATCAAATAAGGAATGACCAAACACAAAACTGACATTACAGTGCAGTACTATGACAGAATGTCACAAAAGACAGTCAAAACCGTGACACGCTTATACAAAGAAATACGTAACACAATACTGAACAGTACAAGGGAATACACAATGCAATACAGCACTAATTAAAGAAAAACCACAATACAGCGCAGTACAATCAAACATAGTCTCAGGTGGCAGGAAAGGCAGTTACAGAGGAATACCAGTCGAGACAGAACACCATAAAGGCCAGCCCAAGCCGGTACACGGGCACATAAAGTACAACCGATTAAGAAGCTCACGATATGGTGCCTGTCAATGCTAGAATGTATCGGATGGCTCTTGGGACAGTCACAGGGAAATACAATGCAACATATCAGAAAATAAAGGGCAGGACAAAGCAATAAAAAGTTAAATATAGAGCAACGGATCAAATCCGCCCACAATGCAGTGCCGTAAAATCCCAGGGAGTCTCAGATGACATTCCAGACAGTGACAAGGTAATAAAATGCAAGACGTGAGAGTATACAGGGAGGTACAATGCAATACAGAATAAAGTAAGGAACAACCGATCGAAACCCCACAATAAAGAACAGTATGATTCCAAACAGTCTCGGGTGGCAATCGAGACAGTTACAGGGTGGCAGAATTGAAGATGCAACATTACACAGTGCCATACGATGCTGTATGCAATCAAATAAATACCAACCGATAAAAAAAACCCACAACGCCGTGGTGGGACAACACAAAAATAAATGAGATGGCAGTCCAGATTATGACAGGGCAATACAATGTGAGACATAACACAATACAGGGTGATACAGTACAATACTCAGTCAAAAATAAACAACCCATTAAATAACCCGTAATACAATGCAGGACAATGCCAATATATGCAGGACAGCAGCCAGGAGGATGACAGAGCAGTACAAGACAAAATGTAACACAATACAGGGCGCTGCAATACAAAATATATCAAATAGCAGCCAGAACGACAACAGGGCAATGCAATGCAAGACAACACAGCACAAGGCGCCACCGAGGCAATGCATGCTCAAGAAGAGCAACCGATAAAATTCCCCAAATACATATGAGGACAATCCCAGAATGTCTAAAATGCCAGTGAAGAGAATGACACGGCAATACAGGCCACTGCCATGCAGGGGAGCGGAAAAGGGCTCTTGGGCTGGCCATTATCGATAGAGTAAGCTAATTAACTTATAGTCACATTAGCATTGGAAGAAAATATGTAGGTCCCCACTGGAGACAGACTCGGGCCTGTATTGCAAGCCATCCCCCAAAGTAGAAGTACCACTCATAACAGCTTCCACTGATGGTTATAGCTCAAACAGCAACCTGGGGAAGAAAAAGAGAAGTAAAAAGCAAAAGGGAGAGAAAAAAGAGAAACAGGGTGGCGGGGGGAGGGGGGGGACAGGGGGAAGAAGAGGAAAAAAAAAAGGGGGCAGGCCGCAGAAGAGAAGAGGGGCAAAAGAGGAAAAAACAGGGGAAGAGGGACGAAAGAGGAAAAAAGGGGGGCAGAGCGAATAAGAAAAAAAAAAGAGGAGCAGAGGGAATAAGAGGAAAAAAAACAAGGGGGCTGGGCAGGAACAGAAGGAAAACGAGGGGGCGGCAGGGGCAGAGAGGAGGGAAGACAATAAAAAGGGGGGCAGGAGAGGGGAAGAGGAAAACAGTGGACAGGACAGGAAAGAGAAAAACAAAAAGGGAGGCTGGGGAGGAAGACAAGAAAAAAGGGGAATAGGGGGGAGGAGGAAAAAACAGAGGGGCAGAGAGGAGGGAAGACAAAAAGTGGGGCAGAAGGGGGGAAGAGGAAAAAAGTGGACTGTGTGGGAAGAAAAGAAGAAAAAAAGGGGGCGGTGGGGGGGAAAACAAGAAAAAAAGAGAGGGCGGCCGGGGGGAAGACAAGAAAAAAGAAGGGGGGCTGGACGGCGAAAAGAAAAAAAAAGGAGCAGGGGGGAAAGAAGGAAAAAAGGGGGCTGGGGGGAAAGAGAAGAAAAAGGGGTGCAGCAGGGGAAGAGAAGAAAAAAGGGGGGCAGAAGGGCAAAAGAGGAAAAAAGGGAGCAGACAGGCTGAACAGGAAAATAAAAGCGGGGCAGAGGGGGTATGAGAAGAAAAAAGGGGGTGGCAGTGGGAAGACAAGAAAAAAGGGGGTGGCTATAGGGAAGGGAAGAGAAAAAAAGGGGGCAGAGGGGCGGAGAGGATAAAAAAAGTGGGCAGCAGTGGGAAGACGAAAAAGGGGGGCTGGGGAGGAAGAGGAGGAAAAAAAAGACGGGTGGCTGTGGGGAAAGGAAGAGAAAAAAGTGGGTTGGGGAGGAAGAGGAGGAAAAAAAGACGGGCGGCTGTGGGAAGAGGAGGAAAAAAAGACGGGCAGCTGTGGGAAGAGGAGGAAAAAAAGGGGCATCTGGGAAGAAAGAATAAACACAAGGGGGACAGAAGGGCAGAAGAGGAAAAAATAGGGGGGTAGAGGGGGTAAGAGAAAAAAGGGCACGGCTGAGAAGGAAGAAGAAAAAAAAAGGGGGACAGATGGGCAGAAGAAGAAAATAAAGTGGGGTAGAGGAAGTAAGAGAAAAAGAGAGGGGCAGTAATGAGAAGAGAAGAAAAAAGGGGGCTGAGAAGGAAGGGGAAAAAAAAAAGGGGGGGCCGTTCAGAAGAGAGGAAAAAAATAGGGCCAGCCGTTCGTAAGAGAAGAAGAAAAGGGGGCGGCGGGGTAAGAAAAGAAAAAAAAGGGGGCTGGACAGGAAGAAAAGAAAAAGGGCAGCAGGGGGGCAAAAAGAAGGAAAAAAGGGGGGTGGCAGGGGAAGAGAAAAAAGGGGGGGACAGAGGGCGGAGAGGAAAAAAGGGGGGGAAGGGGCAGAAGAGGAAAAAAGGGGGGGAAGGGGCAGAAGAGGAAAAAAGGAGGCGAATGTGGGGAAAGGAAGAAAAAAGGGGGCAGAAAGGAAGAAAAAAGGGTCAGGGGGCCGGAAGAGGAAAAAAAAGGGGCAGCCTTGGGGAGAGAAGAAAAGGGGGGAAAAGGGGCGGAAGAGGAGGAAAAAAATAACAGGCAGCTGTGGGAAGAGAAGAAAAACAGGGGGGGGAGGGGCGGAAGAGGAAAAACGGGGGGGGGAGGGGCGGAAGAGGAAAAACGGGGGGGGGAGGGGCGGAAGAGGAAAAACGGGGGGGGGAGGGGCGGAAGAGGAAAAACGGGGGGGGGGAGGGGCGGAAGAGGAAAAACGGGTGCAGCAGTGGGAAGAGAAGAAAAAAGTGGGCTGGACAGGAAGAGGAAAAAAAACAACGGGCAGCTATTGGAAGAGTAGAAAAACCAGGGGGGGGCTGTGGGAAGGGGAGAGAAAAACCAGGGGGGGGCTGTGGGAAGGGGAGAGAAAAACCAGGGGGGGCTGTGGGAAGGGGAGAGAAAAACCGGGGGGGCTATGGGAAGGAGGAAGAAACAAAAGGGGGAAAAAAGGGCGGAAGAGAAAATAAAGGGGGGTGGCCGTTTGGAAGACAAGTAAAAAGGGGCTGGGAAGAAAAAGGAAAAAGATAGGGGCGGCCATGAGGACGAGAAGAAGAAAAGGGGGCAGCCATGAGGACCAGAAGAAAAGTGGGTGGCTGGGGAAGAAAAGAAAGAAGAGAGTAGGGGAGTAAAAAGAAGCAGAGAAGGGGAGCAGCGGGGGAAGAGAATAAAAAAGGGGGACAGAGGGTGGAGAGGACAAAAAAGAGTAGAAAAAAGGGGGCAGCTGTGGGGAGAGTAGAAAAAAGGGGGCAGCTGTGGGGAGAGTAGAAAAAAGGGGGCAGCTGTGGGGAGAGTAGAAAAAAGGGGGCAGCTGTGGGGAGAGTAGAAAAAAGGGGGCAGCTGTGGGGAGAGTAGAAAAAAGGGGGCAGCTGTGGTAAGGAGGAAGAAACAAAAGGGGGGCAGCAGTGGTAAGGAGGAAGAAACAAAAGGCGGGCAGCAGTGGGAAGAGGAAAAAAGGGGGCGGCTGTGAGGAAAAGAAGAAAAAAGGGGGCGGCTGTGAGGAAAAGAAGAAAAAAGGGGGCGGCTGTGAGGAAAAGAAGAAAAAAGGGGGCGGCTGTGAGGAAGAGAAGAAGAAAAGGGGGCTGGATGGGAAGAAAAGTAAAAGGGGAGCAGGGGGCAAAAAGAAGGAAAAAAGGGGGCAGCGGTGGGAACAAAAAAAGGTGGGGAAAAGGCACGGAAGAGGAAAAAAACAGCGGGGGAAAAGGGGTCAGCTGTGTGGAAGGAAAGAAGAAAAGGGGTCGGCTGTGGGGAAGGAAAGAAAAAAGAGGGGGCTGGACGGGAAGAAAAGAAAAAAACAGGAGCTGGACAGGAAGAAGGAAAAAAGGGGAGCAGGGAGGCAAAAACAAGGAAAAGAGGGGGGCAGTGGGGGAAGAGAAAAAAAAGGGGGACAGTGGGAAGAGGAAAAAAGGGGGACAGAGGGCGGAGAGGATAAAAAAGGGGGAAAAAGGGGCAGAAGAGGAAAAAAGGGGGCGGCTGTGGGGCGAGAATAAAAAAAGGGGGCAGCTGTGGGGCGGAAGAGGAACAAACAGGGCAACTGCAGGGCGGCCTTGAGGAGAAAAGAAAAAGGCAGGGGGGAAAAGGGGCAGAAGAGTATAAAAAAAGGGGGCAGCTGTGGGAAGAGTAGAAAAAAGGGGGCAGCTGTGGGAAGGAGGAAGAAACAACAGGGGGACAGAAGAGCAGAAGAGGAAAAAAAGGGGGGTAGAGGGGATAAGAAGAAAAAGGGGTCTGGGAAGGAAGAGGAAAAAAATAGGGGTGGCCGTTCCAAAGAGAAGAAGAAAAGGGGGCAGCGGGGTAAGAAAAGAAAAAAAAAGGGGGCTGGACGGGAAGAAAAGAAGAAAGGGAGCAGGGGGGCAAAAAGAAGGAAAAAAGGGGGGTGGCAGGGGAAGAGAAAAAAGGAGGGGGGAGAGGGGTGGAGAGGAAAAAAGGGGAGAAAAGGGGCAGGAGAGGAAAAAAGGGGAGAAAAGGGGCAGGAGAGGAAAAAAGGGGGCAGGGTGGCAGAAGAGGGAAGAAAAAAGGGGGCAGGGTGGCAGAAGAGGGAAGAAAAAAGGGGGCAGGGTGGCAGAAGAGGGAAGAAAAAAGGGGGCAGGGTGGCAGAAGAGGGAAGAAAAAAGGGGGCAGGGTGGCAGAAGAGGGAAGAAAAAAGGGGGCAGGGTGGCAGAAGAGGGAAGAAAAAAGGGGGGGAAAAAGGGGCAGAAGAGGGGAAAAAGGGGTGGAAGGGACGGAATAAAGGAAGAAGGGGGGGCAGAGGGACAGAAGTACAAAAAAGGGGGGAAAGGGGGCAGGGGGGCGGAAAGGGAAGAAAAAAAAAAGGGGGCAGGGCAGCGGGGAGGGAAAAAAGGGGTCAGCCTTGGGGAGAGAAGAACAAAGGGAGGGAAAAGGGGGGGAAGAGGAAAAACAGGGAGGGAAAAGGGGCAGAAGAGGAAAAAAGAGGCAGCTGTGGGAAGAGTAGAAAAAAGAGGGGGACAGAAGGGCAGAAGAGGAAAATAAAGTGGGGTAAAGGGGGTAAGAGATAAAAAAGGGGGCTGGGAAGGAAGAGGAAAAAAATAGGGCCAGCTGTTTGAAAGAAAAGAAAAACGGGGGCGGCTGTGAGGAATAGAAGAAGAAAAGGGGGCAGCAGGGGAAGGAAAGAAAAAAAGAGGGGGCTGGATGGGAAGAAAAGAAGGAAAAAGGGGGGGAAAGGGGCGGAAGAGGAATAAAAGGGGGCAGCACTGGGAAGAGAAGAAAAGAGGGGGCTGGGGAGGAAGAGGAGGAAAAAAACCATGGGCGGCTGTGGGGAAGGGAAGAAAAAAGGGGGCGGCTGTGGGGAAGGGAAGAAAAAAGGGGGGCACGGGGGCGGAAAGGGAAAAAAGAGGCAGAGGAGCAGAAGAGGTAAAAAAGGGGGTGGCCTTAGGGAGAGAAGAAAACAGGGGAAGAAAAGGGGCAGAAGAGGAAAAAAGGGGGGGAAGGGGTGGAAGAGGGGAAAAGGGGGGCAGCTGTGGGGAGAGAAGAAAAAGAGGGGGGCAGAGGGGCGGAAGAGTAAAAACAAGGGGGGGAAGGGACGGAAGAGTTAAAAAACGGGGGGGAAATGGGGCGGAAGAGTTAAAAAACGGGGGGGAAATGGGGCGGAAGAGGAAAAAAGTGTCGGCTGTGGGGAAGGGAAGAAAAAGGGGGTGGCTGTAGGGAGAGAAGGAAAAAAGGGGGGCAGGGGGCAGAAAGAAAGAAAAAAGGGTCAGGGGGGCGGAAAGGAAGAAAAAGGGTCAGGGGGGCAGAAAGGAAGAAAAAGGGGGCGGCCTTGGGGAGAGAAGAAGAAGTGGAGGAAGGGACGGAAGAGAGAAAAAAGGGGGGAAGAGGGCGGAAGAGGGAAAAAAGGGGGCAGCAGTGGGAACAGAAGAAAAATGGGGGCTGGGGAGGAAGAGGAGGAAAAAAACGACAAGCAGCTCTGGGAAGAGTAGAAAAAAGGGGGCAGCTGTGGGGAGACAAGAAAAAAAGGGGGGAAGGGGGGCGAGAAGAAAAAAAAGGGGGGCAGGGGGGTGGAAGAGGAAAAACGGGGGGCAGGGGGGTGGAAGAGGAAAAACGGGGGCAGCTGTGGGGTGAGAAGAAAAAAAGGGGGGCAGCTGTGGCATGAGAAGAAAAAAAACAGGGCAGCTGTGGGGAAATAAAGAAAAAGGGGGGCAGGGAAGCGGAAAGGGAAAAAAGGGGCAGGGGTGCAGAAGAGGAAAAAAAAGGGGGCAGAGGGGTGGAAGAGGTAAAAAAGGGGGCGGACTTGGGGAGAGAAGAAAAAAAGGGGGGCAGAGGAGCGGAAGAGGAAAAAAGGGGCGGCTGTGGGGAGAGAAGAAAAAAAGAGGGGGCGGCTGTGGTGAGAGAAGAAAAAAAAGAGGGGCAGAGGGGCTAAAGTAGAAAAAAGTGGGGGGAAGGGGCAGAAGACAGAAAAAAGGGATGGGAAAAGCGGCAGAATGGGAAAAAATGGGGGCAGCAGTGGGAAGAGTAGAAAAAAAAAGGGGGCAGAGGAGCGAAAGAGAAAAAAGGGGGGGAAGGGGCAGAATAGGAAAAAAGGGGGCGGCTGTGGGGAAGGGAAGAAAAAAAAGGGTTCAGCTGTAGGGAAAGGAAGAAAAAAGGGACGGCCTTGGGGAAAGAACATAAACTGAGAGGAAAAGGGGCTGAAGAGGAAAAAAGGGGGGCAGAGGGGGGGAAGAAAAATAAACTGGGGGAAAAAGGGGCTGAAGAGGAAAAAAGGGGGGCAGAGGGGGGGAAGAAAAATAAACTGGGGGAAAAAGGGGCAGAAGAGGAAAAAAAGGGGAAAAAGGGGCAGAAGAGGAAAAAAAGGGGAAAAAGGGGCAGAAGAGGAAAAAAAGGGGAAAAAGGGGCAGAAGAGGAAAAAAAGGGGGCGGCTTTTGGGAAGGGAAGAAGAAAAAGGGGGCAGCTATGGGGAAAGGAAGACAAAGGGGGCAGGGGGGCGGAAAGGAAGAATAGGGGCAGGGGGGCGGAAAGGAAGAATAGGGGCAGGGGGGCGGAAGAGGTAAAAAAGGGGGCGGCCTCGGGGAGGGAAGTACAAAGTGGGGGCAAAGGGGCAAAAGAGGAAAAAGGGGGGGGCAAAGGGGCGGAACAGGAGAAAAAGTGGCAGGTGTGGGAAAAGGAAGACAAAGAGGGCCACGGGGGCGGAAAGGGAAAAAACGGGGCAGGGGAGCAGAAGACGTAAAAAGAGAAGAAAAAAAGGGGGTTGGGGAGGAAGAGAAGAAAAAAAGGGGGTTGGGGAGGAAGAGAAGAAAAAAAGGGGGTTGGGGAGGAAGAGAAGAAAAAAAGGGGGTTGGGGAGGAAGAGAAGAAAAAAAGGGGGTTGGGGAGGAAGAGAAGAAAAAAAGGGGGTTGGGGAGGAAGAGAAGAAAAAAAGGGGGTTGGGGAGGAAGAGAAGAAAAAAGGGGGTTGGGGAGGAAGAGAAGAAAAAAGACGGGCGGCTCTCAGAATAGTAGAAAAAAGACAGATGGCTGTAGGGAAGGGAAGAGAAAAAAAGGGGGTGCCTGTGGGTAAGGGAACAGAAAAAGAGTGGGTTGGGGAGGAAGAGGAGGAAAAAAGGACGGGTGGCTGTGGGAAGGGAAGAGAAAAAAAGGGGGCAGCTGGGAAGAAGAAACAAAAAGGGGACAGAAGGGCAGAAGAGGAAAAAAAACTGGGGTAAAGGTGGTAAGAGGAAAAAAGGGGGGTGGCTGTGGGAAAAGAAGAAAAAGGGGGCTGGGAACGAAGAGGAAAAAAGGGGCGGCCGTTCCGAAGAGAAGAAAAAAGGGGGTGGCTGTGAGGAAGAGAAGAAGAAAAGGGGGCGGCGGGGGAAGAAAAGAAGAAAAAGGGGGCTAGACAGGTAGAAAAGAAAAAATGGGAGCAGGGGGGCGGTGGGGCAAGAGAAAAAAAAAGGGGGCGGTGAGAAGAGAAGAAAGAAGGGGGCAAAGGGGCGGAAAAGGAAAAAAAGGGGGCAAAGTGGCAGAAGAAGAAACAAGGGGGGCAGAGGGACGGAAGAAAAAAAGGGGGGAAAAGGATCGGAAGAAAAAAAAGGGGGGAAAAGGGGGGAAAGGGGTGGAAAAGGAAAAAAGGGGATAGCAGCGGGAAGAGAAGAAAAGAAAAGGCTGAGGATGAAGAGGAAGAAAAAAACAATGGGTGGCTGTAAGAAGAGTAGAAAAAGGGGGGGCTATGAGAAGAGTAGAAGAAACAAATGGGGGACAGAGGGGCGGAAGAGGAAAAAAGGGGGGGAAGGGGCAGAAGAGGAAAAAGGGCGTGGCTGTGGGGAGAGAGGAAAAAAAGGGGGCAGCTGTGGGAAAAGAAAGAAAGTGAGGGGCATGGGGGCAGAAAGGGAAAAAACGGGGCAGGGGGGCAGAAGAGGGAAAAAAAGTGGGCAGGGGGGCGGAAGAGAAAAAAAATGGGGCAGCTGTGGGAAGACAAGAAAAAAGGGGGGAAAAATGGGTGGAAGAGGAAAGAAAGGGGGGGAAGGGGCGGAAAAGGGAAAAGAGGGAGGGGAAAAGGGGCAGAATGGGGAAAAAAAGGTGGCAGCAGTGGGAAGAGTAGAAAAAAGGGACCAGCCTTGGGAAGAGTAGAAAAAAAAACAGGGCAGCTATGGGAAGAGTAGAAAAAAAACGGGGGCAGAAGAGCGAAAGAGGAAAAAAAAGGGGGGGAAGGGGCCGAAGAGGAAAAAAGGGGGTGGCTGTGGGGAAGGGAAGAAAAAAAGGGGTCGGCTGTAGGGAAAGGAAGAAAAAGGGGGGAAGAGGTGCGGAAGATGTAAAAAATGGGGCGGCCTTGGGGATATAAGATAAAACGGGGGGAAAGAGGCGGAAGAGGAAAAAAAGGGGGCGGCCTTGGGGATAGAAGATAAAACGGGGGGAAGAGGCGGAAGAAGAAAAAAGGGGGCGGCTATGGGGAGAGAAGAAAAAAGGGGGGGCAGAGGAGCTGAAATGGAAAAAAAGGGGGCGGCTATGGGGAGGGAAAAAAACGGGGGGGGGGGAAAGGGGCCGAGGAGGAAAAAAACAGGGGGGGGGAAAAAGGGGCCGAGGAGGAAAAAAACGGGGGGGGGGAAAAAGGGGCCGAAGAGGAAAAAAACGGGGCAGGGGGGGGAAAGGGGCCGAAGAGGAAAAAAACGGGGGGGGGGGGAAAAGGGGCCGAAGAGGAAAAAAACGGGGGGGGGGGGAAAAGGGGCCGAAGAGGAAAAAAACGGGGGGCGGCGGGAAAAAGGGGCCGAAGAGGAAAAAAACGGGGGGCGGCTGTGGGAAGGGGAGAAGGGAAAACGATGGGCAGCTGTGGGAAGGGGAGAAGGGAAAACGATGGGCGGCTGTGGGAAGGGGAGAAGAAACAAAACAGGGACAGAAAGGGAGAAAAGGAAAAAAGGGGGACAGAGGGGTGGAAGAGGAACATAAAGTGGGGTAGAGAGGGGAAAAGAAAAGAAAAAGGGGGCGGTGGGGGAAGAGAAAAGAAAAAGAGGGGGCGGCTGTGGGGAGAGAAGAAAAAGAGGGGGCGGCTGTGGGGAGAGAAGAAAAAGAGGGGGCGGCTGTGGGGAGAGAAGAAAAAGAGGGGGCGGCTGTGGGGAGAGAAGAAAAAGAGGGGCATGGGGGCGGAAAGGGAAAAAACGGGGCAGGGAGGCAGAAGAGGGAAAAAAGGGGGCAGCTGTGGGAAGACAAGAAAAAAGGGGGGAAAAGGGGTGGAAGAGGAAAGAAAGGGGGGGAAGGGGCAGAAAAGGGAAAAGAGGGGGGGAAGGGGCAGAAGATGGAAAAAAGGGAGGGGAAAAGGGGCAGAATGGGGAAAAAAAGGGGGCAGCAGTGGGAAGAGTAGAAAAAAGGGACTGGCCTTGGGAAGAGTAGAAAAAAACAGGGCGGCTATGGGAAGAGTAGAAAAAAACGGGGGCAGAAGAGTGAAAGAGGAAAAAAAGGGGGGGAAGGGGCCGAAGAGGAAAAAAGGGGGCGGCTGTGGGGAAGGGAAGAAAAAAAGGGGTCGGCTGTAGGGAAAGGAAGAAAAAGGGGGGAAGAGGTGCGGAAGAGGTAAAAAAGGGGGCGGCCTTGGGGATAGAAGATAAAACGGGGGGAAAGGGGCGGAAGAGGAAAAAAAGGGGGCAGCTGTGGGGTACGGAAGAAAAAGGGGCAGAGGGGCAGAAGAGAAGAAAAAACGGGGGGGAAAAAGGGGCGGAAGAGAAGAAAAAAGGGGGTGACCGTGGGGAGAGAGGAAAAAAAAGGGGGCAGCTGTAGGAAAAGGAAAAAAATGAGGGGCAGGGGGGCGGAAGAGGGGGAGAAATGAGGGGCAGGGGGGCAGAAGAGGAAGAAAAAAAGAGGGGGGAAGGGGCGGAAGACGAAAAAAGAGGGGGGGAAAGGGGCGGAAGACGGGAAAAGAAGGGGGCGGCTGTGGGGGAAGAAAAAAGGGGGGGAAGGGGGGGCAGACGAGGTCAAAAAGGGGAGGGAAGGGGGGCAGACGAGGTCAAAAATGGGGGGGGAAGGGGGGCGGACGAGGTCAAAAATGGGGGGGAGGGGGGCGGACGAGGTCAAAAATGGGGGGGAGGGGGGGCGGACGAGGGAAAAGGGGGGAGGGGGGGCAGACGAGGGAAAAAGGGGCAGCTGTGGGGAGAGAAGCAAAAAAAGGGGGGCAGAGGGGCGGAAGATGAAAAAAGGGGCAAAAGAAGAAAAAAGGGGGGCGGCAAAGGGGCAAAAGAGGAAAAAAGGGGGGCGGCAAAGGGGCAAAAGAGGAAAAAAGGGGGGCGGCAAAGGGGCAAAAGAGGAAAAAAGGGGGGCGGCAAAGGGGCAGGTGTGGGAAAAGGAAGACAAAGAGGGCCATGGGGGCGGAAAGGGAAAAAACGGGGCAGGGGAGCAGAAGAGGGAAAAAAAAAAAGGGGAAAAAACGGGGCAGGGGAGCAGAAGACGGAAAAAAAAAAGGGGAAAAAACGGGGCAGGGGAGCAGAAGACGAAAAAAAAAAAGGGGAAAAAACGGGGCAGGGGAGCAGAGGACGAAAAAAAAAAAGGGGAAAAAACGGGGCAGGGGAGCAGAGGACGAAAAAAAAAAAGGGAGAAAAGGGGGCAGGGGAGCAGAGGACGAAAAAAAAAAGGGAGAAAAGGGGGCAGGGGAGCAGAGGACAAAAAAAAAGGGAGAAAAGGGGCGGAAGACGGAACAAAGGGGAGAAAAGGGGCGGAAGACGGAACAAAGGGGAGAAAAGGGGCGGAAGACGGAACAAAGGGGAGAAAAGGGGCGGAAGACGGAACAAAGGGGAGAAAAGGGGCGGAAGACGAGGAAAAAGACAAGCGGCTGTGGGGAAGGGAACAGAAAAAGAGTGGGTTGGGGAGGAAGAGGAGGAAAAAAAGACGAGCGGCTGTGGGGAAGGGAACAGAAAAAGAGTGGGTTGGGGAGGAAGAGGAGGAAAAAAAGATGGGCGGCTGTGGGGAAGGGAAAAGGGAAAAAAGGGGGCAGGTGGGAAGGAAGAATATACAAAAGGGGGACAGAAGGGCGGAAAAGGAAAAGAGGCGGGGAAAGGGGGGAAGAGGAAAAAGGGGGAAGAGGAAAAAGGGGAGGGCTATGGGGAAGGGAAGAAAAAGGGGGGCAGAAAGGAAAAAAGGGGTGGCCTTGGAGAGAGAAGGAAAAAAGGGGGCTAGGGAGGAAGAGGGGGAAAAAAACGACATGGGGCTGTGGGAAGAGTAGAAGCAACAAAAGGGGGACAGAGGGATGGAAGAGGAAAAAAATTGGGGCGGAAGAAGAAAAAAAGGGGGGCAAAGGGGCGGAAGAAGAAAAAAAGGGGGGCAAAGGGGCGGCTGTGGGGAGAGAAGGAGAAAAGGGGGGGCAGAAGGGCGGAAGAGGAGAAAAAGGGACAGCAGTGGGAAGAGAAGAAAAAAGGGGGCTGGGGAGAAAAAGGAGGAAAAAACAACGGGCAGCTGTGGTAATAGTAGAAAGGGGGGGCTGTGCGAAGGAAGAAGAAACAAAAGGGGGGGCTGTGCAAAGGAAGAAGAAACAAAAGGGGGGGCTGTGCAAAGGAAGAAGAAACAAAAGGGGGGGCTGTGCAAAGGAAGAAGAAACAAAAGGGGGGGCTGTGCAAAGGAAGAAGAAACAAAAGGGGGGGCTGTGCAAAGGAAGAAGAAACAAAAGGGGGGGCTGTGCAAAGGAAGAAGAAACAAAAGGGGGGGCTGTGCAAAGGAAGAAGAAACAAAAGGGGGGGCTGTGCAAAGGAAGAAGAAACAAAAGGGGGACAGAGGGGTGGAAGAGGAACATGAAGTGGGGTAGAGGGGGTAAGAAGAAAAAGGGGGCTTGGAAGGAAGAGGAAAAAAAGGGGGGCGGCCGTTCGGAAGAGAAGAAACAAAGGGGGGCGGCCGTTCGGAAGAGAAGAAACAAAGGGGGGCGGCCGTTCGGAAGAGAAGAAACAAAGGGGGGCGGCCGTTCGGAAGAGAAGAAACAAAGGGGGGCGGCCGTTCGGAAGAGAAGAAACAAAGGGGGGCGGCCGTTCGGAAGAGAAGAAACAAAGGGGGGCGGCCGTTCGGAAGAGAAGAAAAAAGTGGGAGCAGGGGGGCGAAAAGAAGGAAGAAGGGGGGGGGTGGGGCAAGAGGAAAAAATGGGGGGGAGAGGGGCGGAAAGGAAAAAAGGGGCGGCCTTGGGGAGAGAAGAAAAAAGGCGGGGAAAAGGGAAGGGAAGAAAAGCAGGGGGAAAGGGGCGGAAGAGGAGGGAAAAAAAGGCGGGCGGGAGGCGGAAGAGGAGGGAAAAAAAGGCGGGCGGGAGGCGGAAGAGGAGGGAAAAAAAGGCGGGCGGGAGGCGGAAGAGGAGGGAAAAAAAGGCGGGCGGGAGGCGGAAGAGGAGGGAAAAAAAGGCGGGCGGGAGGCGGAAGAGGAGGGAAAAAAAGGCGGGCGGGAGGCGGAAGAGGAGGGAAAAAAAGGCGGGCGGGAGGCGGAAGAGGAGGGAAAAAAAGGCGGGCGGGAGGCGGAAGAGGAGGGAAAAAAAGGCGGGCGGGAGGCGGAAGAGGAGGGAAAAAGGCGGGCGGGAGGCGGAAGAGGAGGAAAAAAGGCGGGCAGAGGGGCGGAAGAGGAGGAAAAAAAGACAGGCAGCTGTGGGGAAGGGAAGACAAAAAAGGGGGTGGCCGTGGGGAGAGAAGAAAAAAAGGGGTGCAGGGGGGCGGAAAGGAACAAAAAGGGGGCGGTCTTGGGGAGAAAATAAAAGGGGGGGAAGGGGCAGAAGAGGGAAAAAAGGGGGGGGAAAAACGGGCAGAAGAGGGAATAAAGGGGGCAGCAGTGGGAAGAGAAGGAAGAGGCGGCTGGGGCGGAAGAGGAGGAAAAAAATGACGAGCAGCTGTAGGACGAGTAGAAAAAAGGGGAGGAAGAGGAGGACAAAAAGACGGGCAGCTGTTAGGAAGGGAAGAGAAAAAAGGGGGCAGCTGGGAAGGAAGAAGAAACAAAGGGGGGACAGAAGGGCAGAAGAGGAAAAAAAATGGGGTAAAGGGGGTAAGAGAAAAAAAGGGGGGCGGCTGTGGGAAAAGAAAAGGGGGCTGGGAAGGAAGAGGAAAAAAGGGGCGGCCGTTCTGAAGAGAAGAAAAAAGGGGGTGGCGGGGGAAGAAAAGCAGAAAAAGGGGGATGGTAGGGTAGAAAAGAAAAAACATGGGAGCAGGGGGGCGAAAAGAAGGAAAAAAAGGGGGCGGTGGGGCAAGAGAAAAAGAAGGGGGGCAGAGGAAGAAAAAAAGGGGGGGAAGGGGCGGAAGAGGAGGAAAAAAAGAGGGGCCAGCTGCGGGGAAAGGAAGAAAAGGGGGGGGAAGGGGCGGAAGAGGAGGAAAAAAAGAGGGGCCAGCTGCGGGGAAAGGAAGAAAAGGGGGGGGAAGGGGCGGAAGAGGAGGAAAAAAAGAGGGGCCAGCTGCGGGGAAAGGAAGAAAAGGGGGGGGAAGGGGCGGAAGAGGAGGAAAAAAAGAGGGGCCAGCTGCAGGGAAGGGAAGAGCAAAAAAACTGGGGGGCAGGTGGGAAGAAGAATATACAAAAGGGGGACAGAAGGGTGGAAGAGCAAAAAAACTGGGGGGCAGGTGGGAAGGAAGAATATACAAAAGGGGGACAGAACGGTGGAAGAGCAAAAAAACTGGGGGGCAGGTGGGAAGGAAGAGCAAAAAACGGGGCGGCGGGGGAGCGAAAAGAAGGAAAAGCGGGGCTGGGAAGGAAGAGCAAAAAGCGGGGCGGCGGGGGAAGATAAGGCGGCGGGGGAGCAAAAAGAAGGAAAAGCGGGGCTGGGAAGGAAGAGCAAAAAGGGGGGCAAAGGGGCAGAAGAGGGAAAAGAGGGGGGCAAAGGGGCAGAAGAGGGAAAAGAGGGGGGCAAAGGGGCAGAAGAGGGAAAAGAGGGGGGCAAAGGGGCAGAAGAGAACAAAAGGGGGTGGCTGTGGGGAGAGAAAAAAGGGGTCGGCGGTAGGGCAAGGAAGAAAGAGGGGGGAAGGGGGGAAAGGGAAAAAAGGGGCAGGGAGGCGGAAGAGGTAAAAAAGGGCAGGGGCCTTTGGGAGAGAAGAAAAAAAGGGGGGGGAAGGGGCAGAAGGGGCGGAAGAGGGAAAAAAGGGGGAAGCTGTCGGGAAGAGTAGAAAAAAATGGCGGGCAGAGGGGCGGAAGAGGAGGAAAAAAAAAAGACAGGCAGCTGTGAGGAAGAGAAGACAAAAAAGGGGGTGGCCGTGGGGAGAGAAGAAAAAAAGGGGTGCAGGGGGCGGAAAAGAAGAAAAAAGGGGCGGCCTTGGGGAGAAAAGAAAAAGGAGGGGGGGAAAACGGGCAGAAGAGGGAATAAAGGGGGCGGCTGTGGGGAGGAGGGGGAGACAAAAGAGACAGGCGGCTGTAGGGAAGGGAAGAGGAAAAAAGGGGGCAGCTGGGAAGGAAGACGAAACAAAGGGGGGACAGAAGGGCAGAAGAGGAAAAAAATGGGGTAAAGGGGGTAAGAGAAAAAAAGGGGGGCGGCAGTAGGAAAAGAAGAAAAAGGGGGCTGGGAAGGAAGAGGACAAAAAGGGGCGGCCGTTCGGAAGAGAAGAAAAAAGGGGGTGTTGGGGGAAGAAAAGCAGAAAAAGGGGGCTGGATGGGTAGAAGAGAAAAAACATGGGAGCAGGGGGGCGAAAAGAAGGAAAAAAGGGGGGCAGTGGGGCAAGAAAAAAAAGAAGGGGGCAGAGGAGGAAAAAATGGGGGGGGAGAGGGGCGGAAGTGGAAAAAAAGGGTGTGGCTGTGGGGAGACCAGAAAAAAAGGGGCAGGCAGGGGGGCGGAAAGGGGAAAAAAAGGGCAGCCTTGGGGAGAGAAGAAAAAAGGGGAGGAGAAAAGGGGCGGAAGAGGAGGAAAAAAAACGACGAGCAGTTGTGGGACGAGTAAAAAAAAAAAGGGGGCGGCGGGGGAAGAAAAGAAGAAAGGGGACCAGGGGGTCAAAAAGAAGGAAAAAAGGGGGGCGGCGGGGGAAGAGAAAAAATGGGGCCGGGGGGAAGAGAAGAAAAAAGGGGGCAGAAGAGTGGAAGAGGAAAAATAAGGGGGGGAACGGGGGCGGCTGTGGGGAGAGAAGAAAAAAAGGGGCAGAGGAGTGGGAGGGGAAAAAAGGGGGGAAAAGGAGTGGAAGAGAAGAAAAAAGGGGCGGGCTGTGGGAAGGAAGAGGAAACAAAAGGGGGACAGAGGGGCAGAAGAGGAAAAAGGTGGGGAGGAAAGGGGCAGAAAAGAAGAAAAAAGGGGGGAAAAGGGGCGGAAGAGGAGGAAAAAAAAACAGGCGGCTGTGGGAAGAGTAGAAAAAAGGGGCTGGTTGAAGGGAGAGAAGAAAAAAGGTGGGGGGAAAAGGGGCGGGAGAGAAGAAAAAAGGTGGGGGGAAAAGGGGCGGGAGAGAAGGAAAAAACACAGGCAGCTGTGGGAAGAGTAGAAAAAAGGGGCGGGCTGTGGGAAGGAAGAGGAAACAAAAGGGGGGACAGAGGGGCGGACAAGGAAAATAAAGTGGAGTAGAGGGGGTAATAGGAAAAAAGGAGGGCAGCAGTGGGAAGAGAAGAATAAAAGGGGCTGGGAAGGAAGATAAAAAATAGGGGCGGCCGTTCAGAAGAGACAAAAAGAGGGGGCGGCTGTAAGGAAGAGAAGAAGAAAAGGGGGCAGCGGGGGAAGAAAAGAAAAAAGGGGAGCAGGGGGGCAAAAAGAAGGAAAAAAGTGGGGCAGCGAGGGAAGAGAAAAAAATAGGGGCAGTGGGAAGAGAAAAAAAAGGGGGCGGAAGAGGGGAAAACAACGGAGGAAATGTGGCGGAAGAGGAAAAATGGGGTCAGCTGTGGGGAGAGAATGAAAAAGGCGGGGGAGAAGGGGCGGAGGAGGGGGAAAAAAGGCGGGGGAGAAGGGGCGGAGGAGGGGGAAAAAAGGCGGGGGAGAAGGGGCGGAGGAGGGGGAAAAGGGGCGGGGGAGAAGGGGCGGAGGAGGGGGAAAAGGGGCGGGGGAGAAGGGGCGGAGGAGGGGGAAAAGGGGCGGGGGAGAAGGGGCGGAGGAGGGGGAAAAGGGGCGGGGGAGAAGGGGCGGAGGAGGGGGAAAAGGGGCGGGGGAGAAGGGGCGGAGGAGGGGGAAAAGGGGCGGGGGAGAAGGGGCGGAGGAGGGGGAGAAGGGGCGGAGGAGGGGGAAAAGGGGCGGAGGAGGGGGAAAAGGGGCGGAGGAGGGGGAAAAGGGGCGGAGGAGGGGGAAAAAAGGCAGGGGAGGGGGAAAAAAGGCGGGGGAGAAGGGGCGGGGGAGGGGGAAAAAAGGCGGGGGAGAAGGGGCGGGGGAGGGGGAAAAAAGGCGGGGGAGAAGGGGCGGGGGAGGGGGAAAAAAGGCGGGGGAGAAGGGGCGGAGGAGGGGGAAAAAAGGCGGGGGAGAAGGGGCGGAGGAGGGGGAAAAAAGGCGGGGGAGAAGGGGCGGAGGAGGGGGAAAAAAGGCGGGGGAGAAGGGGCGGAGGAGGGGGAAAAAAGGCGGGGGAGAAGGGGCGGAGGAGGGGGAAAGGGGCAGCAGTGGGAAGAGAAGAAAAAAGGGGGGTGGGGAGGAATAGGAGGAAGAAAACAACGGGCGGCGGTGGGAAGAGTAGAAAAAAAGGGGGAGAGGGGCGAAAGAGGAAAAAAAGGGGGGCAGCAGTGGGAGGAGAAGAAAAAAGGGGGCTGGGAAGGAAGAGGAAAAAAATAGGAGCGGCCATTCGGAAGACAAGAAAAAAGGGGGCGCCTGTGAGGAAGAGAAGATGAAAAGGGGGCAGGACGAGTAGAAAAGGTAAAAGAGGAGGGGGTGGCAAGGAAGAGCAGAAAAAAAAGAGGGACAGAAGGGCTGAGAGGAAAAAAGGGGTGCAGGGGGGCGGAAGGGGAAAAAAGCGTGTGGCATTGGGGAGAGAAGAAAAAGACGGGGGAAAGGGGGTGGGAGAGGAAGAAAAAAACGACGGGCAGCTGTGAGAAAGGGAAGAGAAAAAAGGGGGCAGCTGGGAAGGAAGAGGAAACAAAAGGGGGTTAGAAGGGCAGAAGAGGAAAAAAAGGGGGATAGAGGGGGTAAGAGAAGAAAAAGGGGGCTGGGAAGGAAGAGGAAAAAAATAGGGGCGTCCGTTTAGAAGAGAAGAAGAAAAAGGGGGTTGGACGGGTAGAAAAAAATAAAGGGGGAGCAGGGAAGCGAAAAGAAGGCAAAAAGGGGGAGCAGGGAAGCGAAAAGAAGGCAAAAAGGGGGAGCAGGGAAGCGAAAAGAAGGCAAAAAGGGGGGGAAGGGGCGGAAGAGGGGAAAAAAGGGGGGGAAGGGGCGGAAGAGGGGAAAAAAGGGGGGGAAGGGGCGGAAGAGGGGAAAAAAGGGGGGGAAGGGGCGGAAGAGGGGAAAAAAGGGGGGGAAGGGGCGGAAGAGGGGAAAAAAGGGGGCAGCACTGGGAAGAGAAGAAAAAAGGGGGCTGGGGAGGAAGAGGAGGAAAAAACCATGGGTGGCTGTGAGAAGATAAGAAAAAAGGGGCGGCTGTGGGGAGAGAAGGAAAAAAAGGGGGCTGGGAAGGAAGATGAAAAAAATAGGGGCGGCCATGAGGAAGAGAAGAAAGGGGGGGGGAAGGGGCGGGAGAGGGAAAAACGGGGGGGGGGAAAGGGGCGGGAGAGGGAAAAACGGGGGGGGGGAAAGGGGCGGGAGAGGGAAAAACGGGGGGGGGAAAGGGGCGGGAGAGGGAAAAACGGGGGGGGGGAAGGGGCGGGAGAGGGAAAAACGGGGGGGGGGAAGGGGCGGGAGAGGGAAAAACGGGGGGGGGGAAGGGGCGGGAGAGGGAAAAACGGGGGGGGGGAAGGGGCGGGAGAGGGAAAAACGGGGGGGGGAAGGGGCGGGAGAGGGAAAAACGGGGGGGGGAAGGGGCGGGAGAGGGAAAAACGGGGGGGGGAAGGGGCGGGAGAGGGAAAAACGGGGGGGGAAGGGGCGGGAGAGGGAAAAACGGGGGGGGGAAGGGGCGGGAGAGGGAAAAACGGGGGGGGGAAGGGGCGGGAGAGGGAAAAACGGGGGGGGGAAGGGGCGGGAGAGGGAAAAACGGGGGGGGGAAGGGGCGGGAGAGGGAAAAACGGGGGGGGAAGGGGCGGGAGAGGGAAAAACGGGGGGGGGGAAGGGGCGGGAGAGGGAAAAACGGGGGGGGGAAGGGGCGGGAGAGGGAAAAACGGGGGGGGAAGGGGCAGGAGAGAAGAAAAAAGGGGTGGCTGTGGGAAGAGTAGAAAAAGAAGGGGGGCAGAGGGGCGAAAGAGGAAAAAAGGGGGCGGCTATAGGGAAGGGAAGAAAAAAGGGGTGGCTGTGGGGAGAGAAGGAAAAAAGAGGGGGCGGCTGTGGGGAAAGGAAAGAAAGGAAGAAGAAGGGGGCTGGGAAGGAAGATGAAAAAAATAGGGGCGGCCATAAGGAAGAGAAGAAAAGAGGGGGGGAAGGGGCGGGAGAGGGAAAAACGGGGGAGGGGGGGAAGGGGCGGGAGAGGGAAAAACGGGGGAGGGGGGGAAGGGGCGGGAGAGGGGGGAAGGGGCGGGAGAGGGGGGAAGGGAAAAAGGGGCGGGAGAGGGAAAAACGGGGGGGGGGAAGGGGCGGGAGAGGGAAAAACGGGGGGGGGGAAGGGGCGGGAGAGGGAAAAACGGGGGGGGGGAAAGGGGCGGGAGAGGGAAAAACGGGGGGGGGAAGGGGCGGGGGAAAGGGGCGGGAGAGGGAAAAACGGGGGGGGGAAAGGGGCGGGAGAGGGAAAAACGGGGGGGGAAGGGGCGGGAGAGGGAAAAACGGGGGGGGAAGGGGCGGGAGAGGGAAAAACGGGGGGGGGGAAGGGGCGGGAGAGGGAAAAACGGGGGGGGGGAAGGGGCGGGAGAGGGAAAAACGGGGGGGGAAGGGGCGGGAGAGGGAAAAACGGGGGGGGGAAGGGGCGGGAGAGGGAAAAACGGGGGGGGGAAGGGGCGGGAGAGGGAAAAACGGGGGGGGGAAGGGGCGGGAGAGGGAAAAACGGGGGGGGGGAAGGGGCGGGAGAGGGAAAAACGGGGGGGGGAAGGGGCGGGAGAGGGAAAAACGGGGGGGGAAGGGGCGGGAGAGGGAAAAACGGGGGGGGGGAAGGGGCGGGAGAGGGAAAAACGGGGGGGGAAGGGGCGGGAGAGGGAAAAACGGGGGGGGAAGGGGCGGGAGAGGGAAAAACGGGGGGGGAAGGGGCAGGAGAGAAGAAAAAAGGGGTGGCTGTGGGAAGAGTAGAAAAAGAAGGGGGGCAGAGGGGCGAAAGAGGAAAAAAGGGGGCGGCTATAGGGAAGGGAAGAAAAAAGGGGTGGCTGTGGGGAGAGAAGGAAAAAAGAGGGGGCGGCTGTGGGGAAAGGAAAGAAAGGAAGAAGAAGGGGGCTGGGAAGGAAGATGAAAAAAATAGGGGCGGCCATAAGGAAGAGAAGAAAAGAGGGGGGGAAGGGGCGGGAGAGGGAAAAACGGGGGAGGGGGGGAAGGGGCGGGAGAGGGAAAAACGGGGGAGGGGGGGAAGGGGCGGGAGAGGGGGGAAGGGGCGGGAGAGGGGGGAAGGGAAAAAGGGGCGGGAGAGGGAAAAACGGGGGGGGGGAAGGGGCGGGAGAGGGAAAAACGGGGGGGGGGAAGGGGCGGGAGAGGGAAAAACGGGGGGGGGGAAAGGGGCGGGAGAGGGAAAAACGGGGGGGGGAAAGGGGCGGGAGAGGGAAAAACGGGGGGGGGAAAGGGGCGGGAGAGGGAAAAACGGGGGGGGGAAAGGGGCGGGAGAGGGAAAAACGGGGGGGGGAAAGGGGCGGGAGAGGGAAAAACGGGGGGGGAAGGGGCGGGAGAGGGAAAAACGGGGGGGGGAAAGGGGCGGGAGAGGGAAAAACGGGGGGGGGGAAGGGGCGGGAGAGGGAAAAACGGGGGGGGGGAAGGGGCGGGAGAGGGAAAAACGGGGGGGGAAGGGGCGGGAGAGGGAAAAACGGGGGGGGAAGGGGCGGGAGAGGGAAAAACGGGGGGGGGAAGGGGCGGGAGAGGGAAAAACGGGGGGGGGGAAGGGGCGGGAGAGGGAAAAACGGGGGGGGGAAGGGGCGGGAGAGGGAAAAACGGGGGGGGAAGGGGCGGGAGAGGGAAAAACGGGGGGGGAAGGGGCGGGAGAGGGAAAAACGGGGGGGGAAGGGGCAGGAGAGAAGAAAAAAGGGGTGGCTGTGGGAAGAGTAGAAAAAGAAGGGGGGCAGAGGGGCGAAAGAGGAAAAAAGGGGGCGGCTATAGGGAAGGGAAGAAAAAAGGGGTGGCTGTGGGGAGAGAAGGAAAAAAGAGGGGGCGGCTGTGGGGAAAGGAAAGAAAGGAAGAAGAAGGGGGCTGGGAAGGAAGATGAAAAAAATAGGGGCGGCCATAAGGAAGAGAAGAAAAGAGGGGGGGAAGGGGCGGGAGAGGGAAAAACGGGGGAGGGGGGGAAGGGGCGGGAGAGGGAAAAACGGGGGAGGGGGGGAAGGGGCGGGAGAGGGGGGAAGGGAAAAAGGGGCGGGAGAGGGGGGAAGGGGCGGGAGAGGGGGGAAGGGAAAAAGGGGCGGGAGAGGGAAAAACGGGGGGGGGGGGGAAAGGGGCGGGAGAGGGAAAAACGGGGGCGAGGAAGGGGCGGCTGTGGAAAGAGTAGAAAAAGAAGGGAGGCAGAGGAGCCAAAGAGGAAAAAAGGGGGCAGCTATAGGGAAGGGAAGAAAAAAGGGGCGGCTGTGGGGAGAGAAGGAAAAAAAGAGGGGGCGGCTGTGGGGAAAGGAAAGAAAGGAAGAAGGGGGCTGGGAAGGAAGATGAAAAAAATAGGGGCGGCCGTTTGGAAGAGAAGAGGGGGCGGCTGTGAGAAAAAGAAAAAAGGGGAGCAGCAGGCAAAAATAGGAAAAAAGGGGGGCGGCGGGGGGAAGGGAAAAAACATAAGGGTGGTGGGAAGAGAGGAAAAATGGGGGCGAAAGGGGCGGGAGAGGGGGAAAAAGCGGTTTGGGGAGGAAGAGGAAAAAAAAGGGGGCGGCTGTGGGGAGAGTAGAAAGACGGGGGAACAGGGGGCAAAAAGAAGGAAAAGAGGGGGGCGGCAAGGGAAGAGGAAAAAAAAGGGGCGGGAGAGGAAAAAAAAGGGGCGGGAGAGGAAAAAAAAGGGGCGGGAGAGGAAAATAAAGGGGCGGGAGAGGAAAATAAAGGGGCGGGAGAGGAAAATAAAGGGGCGGGAGAGGAAAAAAAAGGGGCGGGAGAGGAAAAAAAAGGGGCGGGAGAGGAAAATAAAGGGGCGGGAGAGGAAAATAAAGGGGCGGGAGAGGAAAATAAAGGGGCGGGAGAGGAAAATAAAGGGGCGGGAGAGGAAAATAAAGGGGCGGGAGAGGAAAATAAAGGGGCGGGAGAGGAAAATAAAGGGGCGGGAGAGGAAAATAAAGGGGCGGGAGAGGAAAATAAAGGGGCGGGAGAGGAAAATAAAGGGGCGGGAGAGGAAAATAAAGGGGCGGGAGAGGAAAATAAAGGGGCGGGAGAGGAAAATAAAGGGGCGGGAGAGGAAAATAAAGGGGCGGGAGAGGAAAATAAAGGGGCGGGAGAGGAAAATAAAGGGGCGGGAGAGGAAAATAAAGGGGCGGGAGAGGAAAATAAAGGGGCGGGAGAGGAAAATAAAGGGGCGGGAGAGGAAAATAAAGGGGCGGGAGAGGAAAATAAAGGGGCGGGAGAGGAAAATAAAGGGGCGGGAGAGGAAAATAAAGGGGCGGGAGAGGAAAATAAAGGGGCGGGAGAGGAAAATAAAGGGGCGGGAGAGGAAAATAAAGGGGCGGGAGAGGAAAATAAAGGGGCGGGAGAGGAAAATAAAGGGGCGGGAGAGGAAAATAAAGGGGCGGGAGAGGAAAATAAAGGGGCGGGAGAGGAAAATAAAGGGGCGGGAGAGGAAAATAAAGGGGCGGGAGAGGAAAATAAAGGGGCGGGAGAGGAAAATAAAGGGGCGGGAGAGGAAAATAAAGGGGCGGGAGAGGAAAATAAAGGGGCGGGAGAGGAAAATAAAGGGGCGGGAGAGGAAAATAAAGGGGCGGGAGAGGAAAATAAAGGGGCGGGAGAGGAAAATAAAGGGGCGGGAGAGGAAAATAAAGGGGCGGGAGAGGAAAATAAAGGGGCGGGAGAGGAAAATAAAGGGGCGGGAGAGGAAAATAAAGGGGCGGGAGAGGAAAATAAAGGGGCGGGAGAGGAAAATAAAGGGGCGGGAGAGGAAAATAAATTGGGGTAGAGGAAAATAAAGGGGCGGGAGAGGAAAATAAATTGGGGTAGAGGGGATAAGAGGAAAAAAAGGGGGGCAGCAGTGGGTAAGAGAAGAAAAAAGGGGGTGGGAAGGACAAGGAAAAAAATAGGGGCAGCCGTGAGGAAGAGAAGAATAAAAGGGGAGCAGGGGGGCAAAAGGAAGGAAAAAATTGGGGTGGGGGCTGAAGGGCGGAAGAGGAAAAAGGGGGCGGAAGAGGAAAATAAATTGGGGTAGAGGGGGTAAGAGAAGAAGAAAAGGTGGCGGCCGTGAGGAAGAGAAGAAGAAAGGGGAGCAGGGGGACAAAAAGAAGAAAAAAAAAACAACAGGCACTGTGGGAAGAGGAAAAAAAAGGGGGGAAATGGTGCGGAAGAGGGCAAAAAGGGCAGCGGCTGTGGGGACAGAAGGAAAAATAGGGGAGAAAAGGGGCGGGAGAGGGAAAAAAGGAGGGGAGAAAAGGGGCGGGAGAGGGAAAAAAGGCTGCAGCAGTGGGAAGAGAAGACAAAAGGGGGCTGGGGAGGAATAGGAGGAAAAAAACGACAGGCGGCTGTAGGAGAGTAGAAAAAAAGGATGGTAGAGGGGGTAAGTGGAAAAAAATGGGGGCAAAAAGGGGCGGAAGAGAAGAAATAAGGGGGCTGGGGAGGAATAGGAGGAAAAAAACAACGGGCGGCTGTAGGAGAGTAGAAAAAAAGGATGGTAGAGGGGGTAAGGGGAAAAAAATGGGGGCAAAAAGGGGCGGAAGAGAAGAAATGAGGGGGCTGGGGAGGAATAGGAGGAAAAAAACGACGGGCGGCTGTAGGAGAGTAGAAAAAGAGGGGGTGAAAAGGGGAGAAATGGGAAGAAAAAAATGGGGGGCGGCGGTGGGGAAGGGAAGGGAAAAAAATGGGGGTGGAATAGGAGGAAAAAAAACGACGGGTGGCGGTGGGGAAGGGAAGGGAAAAAAATGGGGGCGGAATAGGAGGAAAAAAAACGACGGGTGGCGGTGGGGAAGGGAAGGGAAAAAAATGGGGGCGGAATAGGAGGAAAAAAAACGACAGGCGGCTGTGGGAAGAGTAGAAAAAAGGGGGAAAAGGGGTGGAATAGGAGGAAAAAAAACGACGGGCAGCTGTGGGAAGAGTAGAAAAAAGGGGGAAAAGGGGCAGAATAGGAGGAAAAGAAAAGGCAGCGGCTGTGGGGAAAATAAGAAGAAAAGGCGGCGGCTGTGGGGAAAATAAGAAGAAAAGGCGGCGGCTGTGGGGAAAATAAGAAGAAAAGGCGGCGGCTGTGGGGAAAATAAGAAGAAAAGGCGGCGGCTGTGGGGAAAATAAGAAGAAAAGGGAGCAGGGGGGCAAAAAGAAGGAAAAAAGGGGGCGGCGGGGGAAGGGAAAAAATGGGGGCGGTGGGAAGAGAAAAAAAGGGGGCAGAGGGGCATAAGAGGAAACAAAAGGGGGGAAAAGGGGCAGACGGGAAGAAAAAAGGGGGCTGGGGAGGAAGAGGAGGAAAAAACGACGGGCGGCTGTGGGAAGAGTAAGAAAAGGGGCAGCTGTGGGAAGAGTAGAAAGAAGAGGAGGGCAGAGGGGCAAAAGAGGAAAAAATGGGGGCGGCGGGGGAAGAAAAGAAAAATAGAGGGGGACAGAAGGGCAGAAGAGAAGAGAAAAAAAATAGGGGCGGCCGTTGGGAAGGACAAGGAAAAAAATAGGGGCGGCCGTGAGGAAGAAAAGAAAAAAGAGGGGGCTGGATGGGAAGAAAAATAAAGGGGAGCAGGGGGGCTGGATGGGAAGAGGAAAAAGGGGGGCGGCTTTGGGGAAGGGAAGAGGAAAAAAGGGGGCGGCTTTGGGGAAGGGAAGAGGAAAAAAGGGGGACAGAAGGGCGGAAGAGGAAAAAAGTGGGGTAGATGGGGTAAGAGGAAAAAGGGGCACAGCCGTGAGGAAGAGAAGAGAAAAAAGGGGGCGGCTGGGAAGGAAGAAGAAAAAAAACAGGGGGACAGAGGGGCGGAAGAGGAAAATAAAGTGGGGTAGAGGGAGTAAGAGAAAAAAAGGGGGGCAGCAATGAGAAGAGAAGAAAAAAGGGGGCTGGGAAGGAAGAGGAAAAAAATAGGGGCGGCCATGAGGACAAGAGGGGAAAAAAAGGGGCTGGATGGGAAGAAAAGAAAAAAAAAGGGGAGCAGGGTGGCAGCTGTGGGGAAGGGAAAAGAAAACAAAGGGGGCAGCCGTGGGGAGAGGAAGAAAAAAGGGGCAGGGGGGCAGAAGAGGAAAAAAAGGGGGCGGCCTTGGGGAGAGAAGAAAAAAGTAGGGGAAAGGGGTGGAAGAGGAGGAAAAAAAAACCGACGGGCGGCTGTGGGAAGGAAGAAGAAACAAAGAGGGGGACAGAAGGGCGGAAGAGGAAAATAAAGTGGGGTAGGGGGGGTAAGAGAAGAAACAGGGGGGCAGCAGTGGGAACAGAAGAAAAAGGGGCTGGGAAGGAAGAGGAAAAAATAGGGGCAGCCGTTTGGAAGAGAAGAAAAAAGGGGGCGGCTGTGAGGAAGAAAAGAAGAAAGAGGGGGCTGGATGGGTAGAAAAGAAAAAAATGGGGAGCAGGGGGGCAAAAAGAAGGAAAAAAGGGGGGCAGCGGGGAAGAGAAGAAAAAAGGGGGCGGCTGTGGGAAGGAAGAAGAAACAAAAGGGGGACAGAGGGGCAGAGGAGGAAAATAAAGTGGGGTAGAGGGGGTAAGAGAAAAAGAGGGGGGTGGCCGTTCGGAAGGGAAGAAGAAAAGGGGGAGCAAGGGGGCCAAAAGAAGGAAAAAAGGAGGGCGGCGGGGGAAGAGAAAAAAGGGGGTGGAAGGGGAAAAAAAGGGGGCAGCGGCAGGGAAGGGAAGAGGGGGAAAAAAGGGGGCGGCAGCAGGGAAGGGAAGAGGGGGAAAAAAGGGGGCTAGGGGTGGGGAGAGAAAAAAAAAAGGAGGGATCACACCACCACAGCGCTCCAATTTAGAAAAAAAAAAATTAAGAAACTCGCAATTCAGTACAATACAATCCCAGACACTCTAAAGTAAATCAGGACAACAACAGGGCAATACAGTGCAAGAAATAACCTTATACAGAGAGGTGCACAGCACTACACACTCAGATAAAGAACAGCCAATGGAAAAATTGAAAATACATTGCCATCAAATGTTAGAAAAAAATCAGATGTCATTCAAGACAACGACAGAGCGACACAACGGAAGGCGTAACACAATACTGGGCAGTACAAGGCAATATGCAGCTAAACAAAGAACAACTGATGAAAAAATTCACAACAGAGTGCAGACTTATGACAATCTCCAAAGCGACCGTTACGACAATGACAGGGCTATACAATGCCACACGTTACAGTATACAGGGCAGTACAACCCAATACGCAGACAAGTAAGCGACAGCCAATTACAAGACCCACAATACAGTACACTACAATGCCAGACAGTCTCAGATGTCGGTCAAGACAATGACAGGGCAATACAGTGCAAGACATAACATTATGCAGGGCAGTACAAGGCAATACACAGTCAAATGAAGAACAGTAAATTACAATACGCAAAACACACTTCAGTACAATGGCAAATCCCACGTGTCAGTCGAGACAATGTCAACGCAAACCGGAACACCGTGCAGGGCAGTCCAAGGCAATACACAGTCAAATAAAGAACAGTCAGAAAAACCCACACTACGCTGACATACCATCTCAAAAAGTTGCAGATAGCAGTCAAGACAATTACAGGGCAATGCAGTGCAAGATGTGATACAATACAGTCCAGCGCAAGGCAATACTTAGCCAAATAAAGAACAGACAGTTAAAAAATTCACAATGCAGTGCACTACTATGACACAATGGATCAGATGGCAATCAAGACGATGACGGGGCAATACAAGGCAAGACGCGACACCATACGGGGACAGACAAGGCAACATGTGGTTGTTGCGGGCAGAGCGATTAACTTCACTCCTGAGAGAGAAGTCGAGAAACATTTAGAAACACACACACAGTGATTCTCCAAAGGTAGAAGCGCACGTGACAGCGCTTCACCAGATTCCATGGCCACGTACCCCGGATTATTTACTGCCTAGGGGCCAGGGTCAGACAAGCTGACAGGGAGGCCCTCCCGTTGAGTCACGAGGCTCGAAAAGGACCCCCTTGCTTTCTAAGCTCCTTCTCAGAGAGGAGTCTAGGTGCGGCTGGATCCAACTCCTAGCCCCGGACTTGGGCAACGGTTTACCTCTAAAGGATTGTATCTGTGCCATCGACCCTTTATACCACTGAGCTAAGACTACAAGGTTTAGCATGCTATTAGTCACTTACCGAGACTCTGTTGCAGCAAGGCACCTCTCAACCTCGAGGACTAGAACCTTAAGTGAGCTTCCCTGCTCAAGGGGAGATGCTGGCGAACAGGCTGCTGCTGTGTGGGAAAACGCAAAAGGCTCTTTAGCTGTCCACGGTTTATAGAGGCAGCTAATTGATTTTTAGCCATAACAGCCCGGGAAAAAATATCTAGGTCCCCACTCCAGACTGCGTCTTGACTCTGTTGCCAGCCATCCCCCAAAGTATGCGTCGCTCATAAGAACTCCCACTGATGGTTATGGCTCGAGCCGCAGCCCAGGGGAAAACAAGGGGGGTGGGGGGAGGGAAACAGGAGATGACAACACCACAGCAGTCAAATAAAGGACAGTCCATTACAGGACTGCACTGCATTGTGTATTTTTTAACACAGTATCTTAAACGACAGTCAAGGCAATGACAGAGCAACGCAGCACAGGACATAACAGCATATGGAGCAGTACAAGGTAATTCACAGTCAAATAAACAGCCCATTACAGGACCACACTGTATGGTGATTTTTTTAATGCAATCTCTAAAGTGACAATCAAGACAGTGACAGCGCAATGCAATGCAAGACATTACAATCTACAGGGCAATACAATCCATAGGGCAGTCAAACAACAGCCAGTTACGGTACCCAGAATACGGTGCACTAAAGAGCCAGACAGTCTCAGATGTCGATCGAGACAATGACAGAGCAAGACAAAGCAATACATTACATTAAACAGGCCAGTACAAGGCAATTCAAAGTCAAATTAATAACGGGCAGCTAAAAATTTCACACTATGGTGCACTACGACGCAATGGATCAAATGGCAATCAAAACAGTGACGGGGCAATACAATGCAAAACGTGACACAATAGAGGGACGGACGAGGAAATACGCAGTTCTGGCTGGCAGAGCAACTAACTTCACTCCTAAGAGAGAAGTAGTGTAACATATAGTAACATAAACACAGTGATTCAACAAAGGTAGCAGTGCACGTGACGGCGCTTTACCAGATTCCATGTCCACGCACCCGGGATTATTTACTGCATAGGGGCCGGGGTCAGACAAGCTGACAGGGAGACCCTCCCGTTGAGCCACGAGGCTCGGAAAGGACCCCCCTGCTTTCTAAACTCCTTCTCGGAGAGGAGTCTAGGTGCAGCTGGATCCGATCCTTGCCTTGGACTTGGTCAATGGTTTACCTCTAAAGGATTACATCTGCGCCATCAACCCATTATACCACTCAGCTAAGATTGCAAAGTTTGGCATGTTATTAGTCACTTACCGAGAATCTGTTGCAGCAAGGCATCTCTCAGCCTTAAGGAGCAGAACCTTACATGAGCATCCCCGCTCAATGGGAGGTGCTGGCAAACGGGCCGCTGCCTTGCAAAAGAGCTCCAAGGGCTCTTGTCCTGTTGACTATTTGTAGAGGCAGCTAATTGGCTTTTAGTCATCTCAGCCTGGGAACAAAATGTCTAGGTCCCCATTCCAGACGGCACGTTGACTCTGTCGCCTGTGGGGAGGGGAGAAAGGGGAGGGGGGTGGAGGGGACCACACGGCTACAACGGTCAAACAAAGAACAACCAATTCAATAATTCACAATACAGTGCAGTACAATCCCAGACGGTCTAAAACAACAGTCGAAACAATGATAGACCAATACAATGCAAGACATAAGACAACACACAGCAGCGCAAGGCAATACGCAGCCAAATTAAGAACAACCGATCAACACACCCACAATACAGTGCAGTCCTAATACAGAATGTTTAAAGTGACGATCAAAACAATGATAGGGCAATGCAATGCATAATGCAGTACAGGACAGTACGATGGAACACACAACCGAAGAACTAATTCAGAAACTCACAATACAGTGCAATACAATCTCAGACAATCTAAAATAACAAGCGAGACAACATCGTCGGGGCAATACAATGCAAGACAAAGCTATCCAGGGCAGTACAGCACCATACACAATCACATAAAGAACAGCCAAGGAAAGAATTCACGGTACAGTGCCATACAGTGGCAGACTATCTATCAGATGTCAGGCGAGACAACAACAGAGCAATACAACGCAAGGCATAACACGATACGGGGCACTACAAGACACTGCACGGTCAAAGAAACAACAACCTATTAAAGAAGTCACAATACAGTGCAGTCCTGTGACAGAACGTATAAAATGACCTTCTAGACAATGACAGGGCAATACAACGCAAGACAAAACACGATACGGGGCAGTACAAGGAAAAGACACAGGCATGTAAACAACCACCCCTTAAAAAAAAACCCACACCACAGTGCGGTGCCATGCCAGAATATATCACATGGCACTCAGGACTATTATATGGCAATACAATGCCAAACGCAACACAACACGGGGCAGTCCAATGCAAAACAGAATTAAAGAAAGAACAACCTGTCAAAACCCCAACATACAGGGCAGCACTATCCCACGGAGCATCAGGTGGCGGTCGAGACAGTTACAGGACAACAGAATCTGAGACGTAACGTTAGACAGTGCAGTACAGTGCAATAGTCAGTCCAATATACAACCGACGAAGGGACCCACAATACTGTGCGTTACAACGCCAACAGATGTGAGACAGCAGGCAAGATAACGACAGAGCAATACAATGCACAACGTAAGACAATAGAGGACAGTATAATGCTAAGATGCCTCAGATGGCAGTCAAAACAATGACGCGGCAACACGATTCGAGACCCAACACAAAGGCGGTAACACGGCAATACATGGTCAAAGAAAGAGCACCCGGTAAAACCCCCATGATACAGATGGCTACTGTCCGAGAGCGTCTACAATGACAGCGAAGAGAACGACAGGGCAACGCAATGCAAGATGCAGCATGATACAGGGCGCTACAAGGCAATAGGCAGCCAAATCAAGAACAAACTTTTAAAAAAACGGAATATGGAGCAGTACATACCAGAACAGAACAGATAGTCAGGGCGATTACAGGGCAATACAATTCAAGACAACACACGATACCGGGCAGGACGACACAAGATGTAGTCAAATAACGAACCGCCGATCGAAAACCCACAGACGAGTGCGCTGCAATCCCGGTCGCAGATGGCGGTTCTTAAAACTGAGCGATAGAATCCAAGACTTAACATTATAGGGGGCAGTATAATGCAATAGGCAGTCACATAGAGAACAACCAATTATGAAACTGACAGTACAGTTCATTACTATGACAGAATATTTCAGATATCAATCAAGATGGTTCCAGGGCAATACAATGCAAGACCTAACAATATACCGGGCGGTACAATCTGATACACAGTGAAATAAAAGCAACTGATTATAGGACTGCACGGTACTGAGAATTTTTTTAACACAATCTCTAAACTGACAATACATACAGTGACAGGGCTATACAATGCGAGACGTAGCATCACACCAGACAGTACAATCCAATACGCGGTCATATAAACAACAACCAATTATAGGACTGCACCGCATTATGATCTTTTAACACAATCTGTAAAATGACAATCCAGACTACAACATGTCAATAGAATGCAAGACATAACAGTATAGTGGGCAAAACCAGGCAATATGCAGTCAAAGACCAGCAAATTATAGCACAGCACTGTATTGTGAATTTTTTAACGCAACGCCTAAAATCAAACAAAACAATGACAGGGCAATACAACGCAAGACATAACATTGTATGCGTCAGTACAACCCAATACCTGGTCAAATAAACAGCAAACAGTTATAGGACCGCACGGGGTTGCGAACTTTTTAACGAATACACAGTCAAATAAAAAACAGCCACTTGTAGGACTGCAGTGGACTGTGAAATTTTTAACACAACGTCTAAAATCACAAACACAACAGTGACAGGACAATACAATGCGAGACGTAACAGCGTACATGGCAGTACAGCGCAATACACCGTCAAATAAAAACGGCTGATGAAGGAAGTGACAATATGGTGGCGTACAATGGCAGAATAGATCAGATGACAGTCAAGACAACAACAGAGCGATACTGTGCAAGACATAACACCATACAGGGCAGTACGAGGCAATACACAGCCACATAAGAACCCATGAAAGACATCACAATACAGTCCAGTCCCAGGACAGATTCTCTAACGTGACCGTTAAGACGACAGGGCAATACAATGCAAGACGTAACACAGGCAATATGCAGTTGTGGCGGGAGCAGTGATAAAATTCACTCTTAAGAGAGAGGTAGAGAAACATTTACAAACATAACAGCAGTGATTCAACAAAGGTAGCAGTGCACGTGACAGCGCTTCACCAGATTCCATGGCCACATACCCCAGATTATTTCCTGCCCAGGGGCCAGGGTCAGACGAGCTGTCAGGGAGACCCTCCCCGTTGAGTCACGAGGCTCGGAAAGGACCCCCTCGCTTTCTAAACTCCTTCTCGGAGAGGAGTCTAGGTGCGGCTGGATCCGATCTTTGCCCCGGACTTGGGCAACGGTTTACCTCTTAAAGGATCATATCTGCGTGATCAAACCTTTTATATCGCTGAGCTAAGATTGCAAAGTCTGGCATGCTAGTCACTTACCCAGAATCTGTTGCGGCAAGGCATCTCAGCCTCGAAGATCAGAACCTTAAGTGAGTGTCCCCGGGAAATGATGGCGAACAGGCCGCTGCCTTGCAAGAAAGCTCGAAGGGCTCTTGGTCTGTCCGCTAGTTATACAGTAAGCTAACTGACTTAGTGTTTTGACTCTGTTGCCAGCCATCCCACAAAGTTCAAGTGCCACTCATAGCAACTCCCGCTGGCCATTTTAGCTTAAGCAGCAGCCTGGTTAAAAATTGCACAATACAGTGCCAGATGGTCTAAAATAACTGGCAAGACAATGACAGGGCAATACAATGCAAGATCGAACCTTACACAGGGCAGTACAAGGCAACATACAATCAAATGCAGAACAGACAATGAAAGAATTGATGGTACATTGTATAATGGTAGAATATATCAGATGTCAGTCGCCACAATGACAGAGCAATATAAGGCAAGACGTAACGCGATATGGGGCCCTACCAGGCGATACAGTCAAAGAAACAACAACCCATGAAAGAACTCACAATACAGTGCGGTCCTAGGACAGAACGTGTAAAATGACCGTCAAGACAATGACAGGGCAATACGATGCAAGATGCAGCACCATACCAGGTGGTAACAAGGCACCATGCAGCCAAATGAAGAACAACCAATTAAAAAACCGAGCATATGTTCAACTGTAATACCAGAACAGATCAGAAGGCAGTCAAGACAATGACAGCACTATAATGCGAGAAGTAACACAATACAGGGCAGTACAAGGCATTACACAGTCAAATAAAGAAGAACCGATTAAAAAACACACAATACAGTGTGGTGCGATGCCAGAGTAGATCAGAATGCAGTCGAGACTAAAATGGGGCAATATAATGCCAGATGTTACACAACACAGGGCGGTACAAGGCGTTAGAAAGCCAAATGAAGGACAACCGATTAAAAAACCCGCAATACAGTGTGGTACGAGGCCCAAACAGATCAGAAGGCAGTCAAGGCTATGACGGGGCAATATAATGCCAGACGTAACACAATACAGGGCGGTACAAGGCAGTACACAGTCAAAGAACAACCGATTAAAAAAAAAACCACGTAATGTGGCGTGGTACAATGCCAGAATAGATCGCATAGCGGTCAAGAGCGTGACGGGGCAACACGATGCAAAACCGATACTGAGCCAGGCGGAGCAATGTTATTTCAAATACACAACAATATAATATGGAACCGAATTCTTATGCTTACGATGCAAGACAGTCTCAAATGGCAGTCGAGGAAATTACTGAGCAACGTAATGCAAAAACAGCACGCTGCCCGGCAATGCAATATATGGTCAGGTACAAAACAATCCGTTCCAGAAACAACATATCAAACTGTACAACTCCACGGTCTCAGATGGCAGTCAAGACATACACAGAGCAATACCATGCAAGACGTAACACAATACAGGGCAATACGATAAAATACATAGGGTAACTTAAGAACGATGAATCAAAAAACCTGCAATACAGCGATTACAATGGCAGACGGCCTGAGACGGCAGTCGAGACGATTACGGGGCAATGCAACGCAAGACGAAACGCGATACGGGGCGGTACCCTGCAAAACCATCCCCGACGGCCATCGGGGAAGTTACAGAGCGATATAATGCGAAAACAACGCCCTGCCCGACAACACAATATATGGTCACGTACAAAACAATCTGTTAAAGAAACAACATACGGAGCAATACCGTGCGAGATGGTTTCAGATGGCGGTTAAGGAAAATACGGAGTGATGCGATGGAAAACTGAAATAGCGCCAAACAATGCAATACAATTTCAAATACACAGCCTTCAAATACACAACAAAATACTTAAGGATACAATGCCAGAGTGTCTCACGTGACAGTCAAAACAGCGACAGACCAAAACGATTCGAGACATACCATGATACAGGGCAGAACAATGCAATACGTGGTCAAAGAAAGAACAACCGAATAAAATAAATAATCCTTAGTACCATGCAGAATGACGACAGAATATATCAGACAACTGTCAAGACAATGACAAAGCCATATGCTGCAAAACCAAAACACGGCCAGGCGACGCAATAGAGGTTCAAATACACAACCATGCGATTCAAGAGAAACCATGGAAGGCTACCATGCCTGATCATCTCAGATGGCAGTCAAGACAATGACTAAGCGATACAACACGAAACCGAGATACAGGCAGCCAGAGTGATACAACTTAAAGTACAGACTGATGCAATGCCAAACAAAATACAGAACTATATGATGCAATGCAGTCCGATGTGCCGGTCAAGACAATTACAGGGCGCTACAATGCAAGACCGATACAGAGCCAGGCAATGCAATACTATTTCAAATACACAATACAACACAAAAACAATACATAAGCATACAATGAAAGACAGTCTCAGACAGCAGTCAAGGCAGTTACAGAGCAACGCAACTCAAAACCAACACAGAGCCCGGCAACGCAATACAGTCAGATGCAGAACAATACATCAAAGTAACAACATGGCGAACAGTACAACATGACAGTCTCAGATGGCTGTCAAGACGATGACCGAGAAATACAGCACAAGACATAATGGAATACAGGCGTTACCATGCTAGACCGTCTGAGACTGCGGACGAGAGCACTACAGAGCAATACAATTCCAGGCTAAACACAATACAAGGCAGTGCAATGCAAGATAGTTTCACATATGGTCAGGACAATTACAACTCCGCTTACGTGCCCAAAGGGCACCGCTCCTCGAAAGCCTGGGGCGCTATGCTAACTTTTAAATGCCTTGCTGCTATTTCCAACCCTGTCCCGTCCCGTCCCGTCCCCTCCCCAAGGAAGCTCCGCTGCCAGTACCTCAACTTCACTGAGGGCCAGGACTCTGGAGCCCTGCTGAACCAAAAAAAAAAAAAAAAAAAGAGTTACCACATATCAAATCGATTCATCCTGGAGTCACTGGGTTTCCTCTTCATCATCTGCAAAAACAAACAATGGAACACCGATTTGCACAAAATGGTGCCATCAGGCACCATCGCATCCATCAACACTAAGTTGTACTGCAATATCCCCCGCATCATATGCGCCGTACCCTTCTGCTCACCTGCTCCTCATGGATTCCGGATTCGGACTTTGTGGCACACTCTGGTTCTGGCACCTAAAACACCTAAGACACACAATATTACTGTTGAGCTTACGGGAAACCACCACCCCCATGCACTACCTCTCTACTACCCAGCTCACCTCCAACGCTCGTCCGGCTCCGGATGCCTGTGGCGCCTGCAAAACCAAAGACAAACTCTCCACTGAGCTGCAATGTAGTACTGGGCTATTAGACACCAACATGTCCACAACTGCCTCACTTGCTGGGACTACTCAGTGGGCGTGCAGCATCGCCCCTCTGACCCTGCGTGTCACACCAACCAAAGAAACACATGCTGAGATACCGCTCAAAACCCTACAAATTCCCATCTCCCGCTCCCTCACCTTGCCTGCCCATCCTCCCGAGGCGTGCAACCTGAAGGATTGCAAACCGCCTGTAAAACCCAACCAGCATGGGTTGCTTAAAACTTGAGAGTTACTCCCTCTGAGGAAGATGCGATACTTCAGCCCATCCACCGCTGCTGACTTTGACTGACTCATCCCCATCCCCACATCCCATGTCATTCATTGCTTCAAAACTTCAAATTGAAAAGAACCAATACATGCAGTACTCAAAGCCACATCTTCTCTCTAATACCACGTGCTGACTCACCTTCTTACATTGCTCTCCTCTCCTACGCTGCCCTGCCAAGCTTGTCCTGCTGCATCTGCAAGAATGACATTAGAGAAATCACCCTGACGCAGAGCAATATAGTCATAACAACAAAAAGTCTTGCACCTTTTTACAAATACCATCTAAGGTCCAAATACAACCTTACACAAAGAAAATGACAAAAAAAAATCCGCACCAAAACCAGCCATACCCTCTTCCACATGAGCTCTTCTTCACTACTGCTGTATTGCCTTTCCAACATGCCTCTGCTCTTTCCAAACAAAACAGAAGAGGTATCTACACAGCCTCCCGATGGCTACCCTGAGATAACTCTAACACCTTTGCCCCGATCTACATCGATTCATGTACTACATATAGACTCTCCACATGACTCCGCCCACCCTGGACACTACGCACCCGGGCAGGGCGGCCCCAAGCCAAACACTCACAGTTACAGACAGACACTACACATAACACTACGAACAACGTGCCTCAAAGATGAGAGAAAACTCTCAGCAAGAAAGATGACACGGGGACCAAAGTCACCGTCTTGCAAGAAAATCTGTGGGATTGTGATGATGTCAACATGAAGACGCTCTACGGAACCCCCTGAAACAAACTGTAGAACGTGATGGTACGTAATAAGAATGGACTGTTGAGCCCACAAAGATGGACGTGCGGGAAGCCTGCCTTCAAGACCTAAGAACATAACAACGCAGGGAAGAAATCCCAGTCGTGGAAGTGGTCTGTCTGGAAACTTCTGAGACAAGACCGATGCACGCTTTAAGATGCTAACGCAAGAAGAGCGGCAGCCAAATGGTGCTACGCCCACGGGCCCGAGCGTTCGAGACCCTAAGGATGATGCCTGGGGCCCCACATGATGCTCCTGGAGCTCAAAGATGACCTCGAGACCCAGGAAAGGGCTAAGATACACAACACAGACCACATGAACGACATGACAACATGCACAGGCTAGAACTGCCCTGCCCAGGACGCGCTAGCATCACACTGAACAGTAAGCCACATCCTTTACCTTCCCAAATATGACTGTGCCCCAGGACAGCACTCGCCACTACGCTAACATCAAAGACCCCATTTTGCAATTGTCCACCTCAGCCCCTCTCCGGCGCCTGACTGTCAACTTAGCTTTTAGAGGGCCAGGCATCTGACTCCTTCTTCGATGCGGTCCGCAAAAACCAGCCACCCGATACATTTCCACAGTCACCAGGTTCCTCCTCTTCCTCTGCAAAAGGAAAAGAAAAAATAATCCCACAGGCAGCCACAGCACGAGCAATAAGCATCCTGAGAGGAGATGCCAACCTCTTCCACGACACACTCAGCCTCACAAACGCCGTGGCATTCTGCTTGCCCGCTCCACGCCTATTCCAGAGTCTAAGGCTGGGGTGATAGTTATTCACAGCACCTAAGAGACCAAGAAACACAGCATTACCACTTTGCTTCTGCCAAACCGCCACACCATCAACTCTTATCTTCTGTCTTCCCCACAGACTCCGGGCTCTGCTGCAGACCCACAGAGTCAGCAAAGCCCTGACCCGACCTACACCAGGGGCCTGCTTCAAGCCGCAAAGGCTCCAGGGACACGGCAGTACCCTGCGTACTGTGGGGGAAAGTGAACAGGCGCCCCACAGCCTGAAAGAGGTTATACCTTACGGCCCTGCTGCTTTCCTGTGAAATGTGAAAACTCCATCTACGGCTGCAGACAAGATGCTCACCTGGTCCCTGTGTAGTAATCTCATCTGCCCAATTTAGAAAAATTCTATCGGTGTCTTACCTGAGATACGGCAAAGCCGGTGGGAAAAAAAAAACCCTCCCCAAGAAAGGTCCATCTTCAATACACTCAGGGATTCCAGGAAAATACGCCGTGCCTGGAAAATAGAAAACTATACCCTTAAACCATCTCGCTGCCCCTGAAACACTCATTACAACAGGACTGACCTGAAAAAACACAAGGAAGAGAAGCAGCATACAACACCCTTCTCTACTATACATGCTACCAAACCTCACCTGGCCCTTAAGGTAGTACCACCTCCAACTTCTTACCTGCGATTCTCTAAATGGGATAACATCTCCGCCCCAGTAGCTGAGCCGCCTCCAAAGATGGGAGCGACGGAAGGACCGGCGGAGCTGTGACCCCGGAGAAGCCCAGCAGCAGAATGAGCTGCCCCAGCAGAGGCTGTGGGTTATATACCCCAGACCCCGCCCACCGCCCTTCCCACCAGCACCTGGGAAAGGGGCCTGGCTGACCTCCAGAAGCCATAGAGCCTGCCAGAGGAGCGGCCTTTCCTCACAGGCCTGAAAATTACGGCATGTAAAACACCAAAACAGAGAAAGCGACCCTTAAAGGAAGTGACAACACGTGCTCTTTTATTACCACTACGTCAATTGTGTCAGCAACAGGGCCCGGTAGGTACGTAAACTTAAACAAACTTTTTCAGGATATAGAAAGAAAGAGAAAGACATCAGCCTAACCTCCATAGGCAAGTAGATCATTAAGCCCGATAAACACGTTTTTAAAAGAAAACACCATGTCTTCCGAATCCTTGTAAAAGAAAACCCACAGTGTTAGCGGGGTCACACGTCACTTCTAGCGAGACTCTGCATATTACCCAACTTTTGCCAGAACTATGTTCTGGATAGGACTGACGGACAGAGCGCAAGCAGAGGCTTGTGCACCACCTGTAATACGGCAGGTGAGAAAGAACCGATGCTCTAGGCTGCCGCTCTCCTCGGCCGAGTCCGCTCCGGTGCCCTAACCATCGTTGCTGTCACAGCTCAGGCTGGGCATTAAACCAAGTGACAGATGCTCTCTTTTAACTTCTCTCCTGAGGAAGGAAAGAACGTGAGGGAGACTTAGGAACTGAAAGAGAAACTGAACTCTTTCGTAATGAAATATAAACAAAAAAGTTATACCGAGGAGAGACAACAATAACAGGAAAAAAATAAAATAGATAAAATATACACACAAGCCGGTATCAGGCTCCCAGGATGACCATCGCTTCACCGGCAGTCACAGACAAAGTCCAAGACTGGACACAGCAATGGATTGGAACTGGATTCTGGATCTGGTTGCATAAACGCACAGATCAGGATCAAACCCTGTCGGACAGAGGAGTCCTCGGACGCCAGCCGCCGAAGGAAAGGTACTGACCCCTTTGATCCCTCCACTTATATACTGAGCGTGATAACGATGGGATGCAATACCCCATCAGCCAGGTTCGGGTCACCGGTCCCATCTACTCTTCACCGTGGGTGTGACCCCTCTATGCTTTTCTGCTTCCGACCCTCCGACAGGGCATATATAAAAGTTAGTTGAGCTGCACTATTACAGCAATAAGTATAAGCAAGAGCCTCTCCACACAGCATCCCTTCGCATTAAGTGTAAATACAAGGTCTTGGCGCTCTGAAGGCAGATACTACCTGAAAAATACGTCATTATTTTCAGAGAGTTCGGTTAGTTGTAAGAGACTTACCTGCAAAGTAAAGTGACTGAAAACAACACTCATTCTGTTGTACGTCAGACCAGCACTTCTGCATATGGCTACATGAATAAGAGAAGTGGCCAAATGTATTCATACACTTCGCATTAAGTGTAAATACAAGGTCTTGGCGCTCTGAAGGCAGATACTACCTGAAAAATACGTCATTATTTTCAGAGAGTTCGGTTAGTTGTAAGAGACTTACCTGCAAAGTAAAGTGACTGAAAACAACACTCATTCTGTTGTACGTCAGACCAGCACTTCTGCATATGGCTACATGAATAAGAGAAGTGGCCAAATGTATTCATGGAGCTGCCAGTCACATCTTCCCTTTAATACCTCGGGCTGACCCACCTTTGTCCTGCACTCCCATCAGCTCCCCTGCGTATCCCTGGCCACCTCATCTCTCTGCACCTGGAAAAAAAAGCAACACACCAACATCAAACATTACCCTGATGCAGAGTGGTAGCTTAATTCCAAAGGTCTTCTTTCTACTTAGGAACCCTGTTCACATAAGTCCAGCTACAGCCTGTCATCCAAAAAAGAGAAGCCTGCAAACATTACACCCCACACAAAGCAGCCTTACCATCTTTGAGATACTGTCCCCTTCACTAGCCGCGAACACCCTCTCCAACTTGGCTCCGCTTATGCCAGCGCCCGCTAATGAAACACCCGTCCACGCAGCCTCTCGAGAGCTAATCAGTTCAAGACCACTGAGCAACATTTGCCCGATTCTAGACAGATCCTCCAATTCACTACAGACTCTCATCGTGATTCTGCCTACCCTGGAGGCTACGCACCCGGGCAGGGCAGCCCCGAGCCAAACACACACAGACTGACTCTACACAGAACACTACGAACGACACGCCTCAAGGATGAGAGAAAACTCTCAGCAAGAAGGATGACACCGGGACCAAAGTCACCATCGGGCAAGACGACCTGTGGGACTGTGACGGTGACGATGTGAAGAGGCTCCACGGAACCCCCTGAAACAAAGTGTGGAACTCCACAGCTCCTGAGAAGGGATTGTCGAGCCTGACAAGATGGATGCGCAGGAAGCCTAGCTTCAAGACCTAAGAACATAACAACGCAGGGAAGAAGTCCCAGTTGCTGAAGTGGGCCATCCAGAAAGTTCCAAGATGCAAGACCGATGCACGCTTTAAGATGCTAATGCAAGAAGAGAGGCAGACAGTTGGTGCTACGCCCACAGGTGCAGGCGTTCGATACCATAAGGATGGCACCCGATGCACATTCCGTGCTCCTGAAGCTTAAAGATGATCTAGAGACCCAAAAAAAGGTCCAGGATGCAAGACACAGAAAACACAAACAACACGACAACACACACAGGCTGGAACTGCCCTGCCCAGGATGCGCTAACATCACACTGGTCAGTTAGCTACTTCATTTACCCACCCAAAGGAGACTGTGCCCCAGAACAGCCCTCCCCACTACGCTAACGTCAAAGACCCCATTACATAGTTGTCAGCTTCCGCCCCTCTCCGGTGCTGGTCTCTCAACTTAGCTTTTGGAGGGCTAGCATCTGATTCCATCCTTGACATAGTCCACAAAACACAACCATCCGATACATTCCTGCGGTCACCGGCTTACTCCTCTTCCTCTGCAAAAGGAAAAGAAAGAGTAATCACAAAAGCAGCCACAACACCAGCGATAAGCATCCCGAGAGGAGATGCCGACCTCCTCCACAAAACCCCTCAGCCTCCTGAACGCTGACGCAGTCCGATTGCCTGCTCCACACCGATTCTAGAGTCGGATGCTGCAGCAACAGTTATTCACAGCACCTAAGATACCAACAAACACAACATTACCACTGCACTTCTGCCAAACCACCAGCCCCGTGCTCCTCCTCGATACTATCTGTCTTGCCTCAAATGTGAGAGCCTAGAGCAGACTAGATACCGTTGACAACCAAACCCAGTTACAAAACTGTTTGAGAAAGACACATAAACCCGCCTCCCTTTCCTAGCCATCCCCTAACGCCAAAACTTTAGAGACTCCCTCCCTTCTCCTGAACTGTCAGGTAAGGAGGCCCACTGCTTCCCCACAACTCCTGCCCCCCATTTTCCAACTGCTCCTCGGGACCTGCTCTTCTGAGCCCTGCCCTGTGTTTTGCAGGCACCTCCTGTCTTCTGCCTTCACAGAGACTCCAGGCTCTGCTACAGACCTGGAAAGCCAGGAAAGCTATTACAGAACCTACCGGTAGCCTCCTGCAAGTTGCAAAAGGTTCAGGGCCACCGTGATACCCTGTGTGCTCTAGGGGGAAATGATGAGCCATCCCTACTGTTATATCCCTGCTGCTTTCTCAAAACAAATAAACTCAATATATAGAGACATCTGAGACACTCACCCTAAATCCCACTCCCATATCTTGTAATGCACCCGATTAAGACTAATAAAAACACCAACTAACATAGTGTACATCAAAATTGGAAAGAAATAGAAAATTTTACCTTTAATGAAGTCAAATTATAGTAAAACACACATCACCTGCCATAAGCAAAAAAACCCGACACATACTATTAAACCATTTAAACAAACTAAATGCTCCCTACAAAACTAGAAATATGAAAAAAAAAAGACAACATATAACTACACTTTCTATAGCAACCACCCTTACATTGAAAAGTCTTACCTCTGATGTCTTACCTATACTAGTTTAAACACTAAAACAAGCCTTCCCCAACAGCTGAACCAGCTCCAAAACAACACTTAAGAAGCTCCAGAGCCCTAACCCTGGAAAAGACCAGCAGCAGAATGAGCTCCTGACCTGAAGCTGTGGCTCATATACCCCAGGCCCCGCCTGCGGCCCTCAGGCCCCACCCACCACCTTTCCCACAGTCCCCTGGGTAAAGGGTGGGGCCAAACCCCAGAGGCATAAAAGCAGCTGAAGGTGCAGTAGGTGCTGTTATTTGCTTTAACGTTACCATCTATGAAGTAGTGAAGAGTAAGAATAACCCTTGCTAGAAAAAACATTATCTGCTCCTCCTTTGCAGCTACATCTATTGCATCAACAATGTGTCCAGGTAAGCAATTTAATTATTTTTTTATGGAATGTAGATAGAAAAAAAATAAACATCAGACTTATCTCTATAGCAAAGTAGTTTATTCAATGCAATAACAACGTTATTGTTAAAACTTATGTACTTGAGTGTCCTTCAAAAAAACAATACAAACCCAAACACAATATATTACTATGGGGTCATTCCTTATTTCTAGCGAGACAGTGTGCACTACCGAACTTCTGCCGGAACCCCTTTTTGGATGGGAGCAAATAACAAAATGGAATCTATAAGGAGATCTTCTCAAAAACATTTTCCTCTGTGAAATAAGTTATTTACTGTAAATTGCTGGCCATTTAAAGTCATATTGATAATCTCTTTTTGACTTTTTACTCAACAGCGCTCCTTGAGTCCCAAAATACAGAAAGCAATAAAAAAGCATGGAAATACAAGTCATGTATTTCCTGAACCTGCATAAAGCACCCTAATTAACATCTAAATAGCTAGAACAAAAACAAATAGTAAAAGGCAGCAAAAATCATTATAGCGGACATATTGATAGAAGTAGATGAAGGCTAAGAGGAGATCTGAAACTACGGTAGACATCTTTAGGAAACCCAATACAAAGTAGAAAGATATATAACACAGAAACCAAACACAAGGCTCAAGAGCACATAGATGACTTTGGAAAAAGTTCCTGCAGAAAGAGGTGTTATCGCATAGATTAGAGAGGTCCTGAAGGAGCCAGAGAAACTAAGTCTATCTTGGTATGCGATCAGATCAACAGGGAATTGAGCAAAGCATGATTGTCCTCAGGGAACTGACTTTAGGCGCACCAAAATGAAGAAAGAACAGAAAGACTAGGGTTAACAGTTGCGAACTCGGGAAAGGTTCTGAAGAGAAAAAAGGGTGCAAAGTGCGCTCCAGAGCTAAAATGAGATTCTGGTGCGTAAGGGATTGTCATGGTTTTGGCTGGATTGGCCAATCAGAACAACAGATGGCCCTTCCCCCCTCTCTCCTCAGAGAGCAGAGGAAGAGAAAAGGAGATTTACGAGTTTAGAAAAAGAACTAAACTACTTCAATGAAAATAATAATAAATAAGAGAATAGTAAATAATACTAGAATAATAAAAATTAAAGAAAAAAGTATACAATATATATAAAACCGTATCCAGCTCCCAGGATGACGATCGCATCACCAGCAGACACAGGGAAAGTCCCAGACTGGAGTCAGCGATGGACAGGAGATGAATTCCACAACTAGAGTCAGGAGTGCTTGGATCGGGATGAAAGGCGGACGAACAGACAGGGTCCTCCTCAGATGTCGGCCATTGAAGGAAGAGCGAGCCAGAGCAGCATTGCCCCTTTGATCCCTCAGCTTTTATACTGAGTGTGATGCAGATGGGATAGAATACCCTGTTGGTCAGTTTTGGGTCACCTGTCCCCTCTGCTCCTCCCTGCAGGTGTGACCTCTCTATGCTTCTCCGCTTCCAACCCTCTAATGGGGCAAGCAGCAAAGTTAGCTGACCATGGTTGTTATAGCAATAAGTATAAGCAAGAGCCTCTGTATGCACCATTCCTTGGTATAATCAGGTCTTATCACTCTGAGAGTGACCAGTGTCTGAACAACATGCTGTTATTTTCAGACTTTAGTCAGTTAGAAGAGGCCCAGCTAAAAAGTAAAATTACAAATCAGAAAATTGGTTCTGTTTTACCTCAAACCAGGACAGGGATGTCTCGCGAGAGCTTGGCGATGGCAGCGGATGAGTCCCTGCCCGAGAGACCGAATAAGCCTCACAGATAACAAGACAGAACTCTGAAGGGAATTTTGACAAAGTACAGATGACGTCAGGGGACAGAATAAAGACATCCTAAACATCAAAGAAGAAATTAAGGGTGCTCTGAAGAGCACAAAAAGCCAAAATCCAAAGGGAGCTGAAGTGCTGTGGAGTATAAGAAAGGACTCGGAAGACAAGGCTTTAAAAAGCGGAGGCGTTCTGAGGGGGTAGGGTAGGAAAAAAGGCTCGGACACGCAGCAAGGGCTTAGGAGCCTCAGGAGCGGGTATGGACAAACTACAGTTGAATGAGTGAGAGCGGAACTCAATGGAGACGCCCTCGATGGTAGGGAGAAAGATGAAGGGGTGCCACATAGCAAAGAAACACGGGAGGCTCTGATGGAACAAAAGAGAGAGAAAGGGAGATAAAATGCTATGAGGAGCTGTGGAGTTCGAGAAAGGTCTCGGCAGGCTTAGTGAGGGTTAAAAAAAGGGGCACCGAGAGGTGCTGATAGACAAAAGAAGGCTGGGGGGAGGAGTAGGAGGAACTCGGATGATCATCTGAGGGGAGTATGGATGTTCCCGGGTGGCTGGAGACGAAATACGGGAATCCTAGGTCACATAGAGAAACAAATGAGTGTGCTACATCTCAAAGATGGACCCACCTAAAATGCTACGAGATGCATGCCGGTCACCGGGAAACTCCCGAGGGGCATCATGACTGGGAGAAGAAAAGTCCCAATGGAGCCGGAGAGACATAAAAATGACAGGGAATGTGATGATTAAATCTGGAGGGGATCTAGACTGAGTAAATGTTGCCTTGGAGGCCAGGGAACTAATAGCTGCACGGCTATAAGGAGGAGAGGACAGAAGAACAGGGTTGGGTGTCAAAGAACAGCCCAGAAGACCCTCCTGCCTACCAGTGACATTCAGACTGGAACCCCTTGCTTCCTAAACTCCTCCTCAGGGAGGAGTCTAGGTGCGGCTGGATCCAGTCTTAGCCTCCGACCGTAAAGAACGGTTCTGCAACAAGTTCTGTCACAGACTTGGTTTAATATGGCTCGAGCCGAGGGACCCCCTCGATACTTTTCCTGTGCTTTGTGAAGCCTCACAGTCTGTGACATAAGCTATTCGTGCCTGTCTTCACGTGAGAAGTGCGTGTCTCTTCTCCGATTGAATTGTTCAGCCCTTACATGTCCTCTTCGATGACTGGAGTTTTGATGCAAGTGCTTTTACCCTCTTACTTGGTTTTCTGATATCTTCGTCCCATCTCACACCTGTATCTCATCCTTCTGCTGACTCAGGATAGAAAGGTCCCTGTCCTGGTTCCGGTGGGGATAGGGTTAATTTTTCCTGGTATTCCATGCCATGTGAGCCACGCCCACCCTGAGCTGCCGGGGGAGGGGGCAGGAAGTTGCTGCTTAAAAGCGGGCTGGGGCGTCCCAGTCCGGCCGGCGAGCGGCGGGGGAGCGGAGGTTCCGTAATCGTGTTTGTATATTCCCCTATCCGTGTTGTTGTTGCTGTTTGCCTGTTCCCTTTGCTGGTCTGTTAAACTGCCTTTGTCTCAACCCAAGAGTCTTGCCTTTTCTTACGATTCTTCCTGTATTAGGAAGGCGCGAGCGAGCGGCACGTGGTTCTTTGTTGCCGTCTGAGGCTAAACCACGACAGTCCTTTTTGGCGCCCAACGTGGGGCTCGAAGGGTTGAGATAACGACAGAATCCAACTAGAACGTGGAAAAAACGGTTTTGGTTTTTTAGGTAAATAGTCACTGGTCATCATGTTGCTTGGTTTGTTCTCATGGCTGTGTTACATAAATTCCTATATGGCTTATGTACTCCCTGCGATGCTGTTTACCATGTCTGGAAGAGGGATGAGGATTATCATTCTGCTGTCCTGTGCGATATCTGTTTATGATATGATAACATCACTGTTCAGACGGCTATTTTGGGGTGTCTATGTGGTTTTGCTGTCCTGTCCGCGCATTGGACATCGTCTCTCAGAATTTGTTAATAATTTCCCCAGCCCTTTTGCCTCCCTTTTCTCCTTCGGGTCAGGTATGACAGCTTTTGAGAATTTTGAATATCCTTGGGATACTCAAACCAGTGTGTTCCTAGCGTTATGTCTCCTGAATACGTTCCAGGTCTTGTTTAGGGTTAAGCGACTATTTAAGACTACCACACAGAGATCTGCTCCAAGGCTGGATAGTCAGGGGTGGCACGGCATGTGGGAGAGCGTGGGCAGGTACCTAGAGAACTACTCACCTCCAATGGTCTGGGATTTCACCCCTGAACAATTACAGGACCCTGATAAAGTGGTAGAACATTTGAAGGGAAAATGCTGTGGCTATTCTAGAGAGGCACAACTCACTGCGCTGTGCTGGGCCCTGGCCAGTATCTACCAGGCACTGCTCAGAATTATGCAGCACCCTCAAGGGGAAGAGATGGAAACCAGACCGGCAGCCCCTGCGGCTGCGGCAGCCCCTGCGGCAGCCCCTGCCACTGAACCAGGGAATCAACCCGTGCCGGTATCAGTTGCCCCCATACAGAAGAAGTACACAAAGAAATCAGTTCGTTTAGTAAGAGATGATGATGAACCAGGGTCATCACGAGAGCAGGAGGAAGAGGCAGAACCAGAGATAATTACTCGATCCCTATCCTTGAGTGAGCTGCGGGATACGCGAAAAGATTTCAGCCGACTTTCAGGCGAGCACATTGTCACCTGGCTGCTCCGGTGCTGGGATAATGGGGCCAGTAGCCTGGAATTAGAGGGTAGGGAGGCCAGGCAGCTGGGATCCCTGTCTAGGGAAGGCGGCATTGACAAGGCGATTGGGAAGAAGACCCAAGCCCTCAGCCTCTGGAAACGACTCCTGTTAGGCGTGAGGGAGAGGTACCCCTTCAGTGAGGATGTTGTATGTCAGCCAAGCAAGTGGACTACCATGGAAAGAGGTATCCAGTACCTGAGAGAATTAGCCGTGCGGGAGATGATTTATTATGACTTGGACAATGCAGACTTACCCACAGACCCTGATGAGGTGCGATGCACAAGGCCCATGTGGCGGAAGTTTGTACGGAGCGCACCATGGTCATATGCCAACTCCCTGGCAGTAATGGAATGGAAAGGTGAAGAGGGACCAATGGTGGATGAGGTAGCTGGCCGGCTCCGGCGATGTGAAGAAAGTCTCTCTTCCCCCCTTGTCTCAGCTGTGGAGAAACTGTCGCGCAAGGTCCAGCAACTTGAAGAGAATATGTCCTACTCCCCACCTGCACGGGCCAGTATCTCAGCTATTAGAAGCAGGCATTTCCCCACTCAAGAGAGAGAGTACGGAAGGTACACACCACGAGGCACCCTGTGGTTCTACCTGCGGGACCACGGAGACGACATAAGGAAGTGGGATGGACAACCTACTTCGATCCTGCGGACACGGGTACAGGAGTTGCAAGGAAGGACAACCACAAAAGGGGATCCCTCCAGGAAAAGTGCCGCCCCAGTTTCCAGTGGGCCGTTCCCCAGACAAAGCAGAAGGCCTGATCTTGCTTCTGATCCTCTTGAAGGAACTTCCAAGTCATTTATGCAAGAAGTGAGTAATGGGTACTATGACCAGTATTAGGGGGGCCCTGCCTCCGGCCAGGTGGAGGAAAGGGACAACCGGGTTTATTGGACGGTGTGGATTCGATGGCCTGGCACATCAGACCCACAGGAGTATAAGGCTCTAGTGGACACGGGTGCGCAGTGTACTTTAATACCATCAAGCTATAGAGGGGCAGAACCCATTTGTATTTCTGGGGTGACAGGGGGATCCCAAGAGTTGACTGTACTGGAGGCGGAAGTGAGCATAACTGGGAATGAGTGGCAAAAGCATCCCATTGTGACTGGCCCAGAGGCTCCATGCATCCTTGGTATAGATTACCTCAGGAGAGGGTATTTTAAGGACCCAAAAGGGTACCGCTGGGCCTTTGGCATAGCTGCTTTGGAGACAGAGGAAGTTAAACAGTTATCTGCCTTGCCTGGTCTCTCGGAGGATTCTTCTGTTGTGGGGTTGTTGAGGGTCAAAGAACAACAGGTGCCGATTGCTACCACAACGGTGCATCGGCGGCACTATCGCACTAACCGAGACTCTCTGATTCCCATCCATGAGCTGATTCGTCAACTAGAGGTTCAAGGAGTGATCAGCAAGACTCGCTCACCCTTTAACAGTCCCATATGGCCGGTGCGAAAATCTAATGGAGAGTGGAGGCTAACTGTAGACTATCGTGGTCTGAATGAAGTCACGCCACCGCTGAGTGCTGCCGTGCCGGACATGCTAGAACTCCAGTACGAACTGGAGTCCAAGGCAGCCAAGTGGTATGCCACGATTGATATAGCGAATGCATTCTTCTCAATCCCTTTGGCAGCAGAGTGCAGGCCACAGTTTGCTTTCATTTGGAGGGGTGTCCAATACACCTGGAATCGACTGCCCCAGGGGTGGAAACACAGCCCCACCATTTGCCATGGACTGATCCAGACTGCACTGGAACAGGGTGAAGCTCCAGAACATCTGCAGTACATTGATGACATCATTGTATGGGGAAACACAGCAGAAGTTTTTGAGAAAGGGAGTAAAATAGTCCAAATCCTTCTGAACGCTGGTTTTGCTCTAAAGCGAAGTAAGGTCAAGGGACCTGCGCAGGAGATCCAGTTTTTAGGAATAAAATGGCAAGATGGACGCCGTCAGATTCCAATGGATGTGATCAACAAAATAGCAGCTATGTCTCCACCAACTAGTAAAAAGGAAACACAGGCTTTCTTAGGTATTGTGGGTTTTTGGAGAATGCATATCCCAGATTACAGTCAAATTGCAAGCCCTCTGTATCAAGTAACCCGGAAGAAGAATTATTTTAAATGGGGTCCTGAGCAACGACAAGCTTTTGAACAAATCAAACAGGAAATAGTCCATGCAGTGGCCCTGGGGCCAGTCCGGGCAGGACAAGATGTTAAAAATGTGCTCTACACCGCAGCCAGGGAGAACGGCCCTACCTGGAGCCTCTGGCAGAAAGCACCAGGGGAGACTCGAGGTCGACCCCTAGGGTTTTGGAGTCGTGGATACAGAGGATCCGAAGCCCGCTACACTCCAACAGAAAAAGAGATATTGGCAGCATATGAAGGGGTTCGAGCTGCTTCGGAAGTAGTTGGTACAGAAGCACAGCTCCTCTTAGCACCTCAACTGCCGGTGCTGGGTTGGATGTTCAAAGAAAGGGTCCCCACCACACATCATGCAACCGATGCTACATGGAGTAAGTGGATTGCACCGATCACGCAGTGAACTCGAATGGGAAACCCCAGTCGCCCAGGAATTCTGGAAGCGATCACGGACTGGCCAGAAGGCAAGGATTTCGGAATGTCACCAGAGGAGGAGGTGACGCGTGCAGAAGAGGCCCCACCATATAATAAACTGCCAGAAAATGAGAAGAAATATGCCTTGTTCACTGATGGGTCCTGCCGTATTGTGGGAAAGCATCGAAAGTGGAAGGCTGCTGTGTGGAGTCCTACACGACAAGTTGCAGAAGCCAGTGAGGGACAGGGTGAATCGAGCCAGTTTGCAGAGGTGAAGGCTATTCAGCTGGCTTTGGACATTGCTGAGCGAGAAAAATGGCCAGTACTTTATCTCTACACTGACTCATGGATGGTGGCAAATGCTCTGCGGGGGTGGTTACAGCAGTGGAAGCAGGGCAACTGGCAGTGCAGAGGCAAACCCATCTGGGCTGCTGAGCTATGGCAAGATATTGCTGCCCGGATAGAGAATCTGGTTGTGAAAGTACGCCATGTAGATGCCCACGTACCAAAGAATCGGGCCACGGAGGAACATCAGAACAACCAGCAGGTGGATCGGGCCGCTAGGATTGAAGTGGCTCAGGTGGATCTGGACTGGCAACATAAGGGTGAATTATTCATAGCTCGGTGGGCCCATGACTCCTCAGGCCATCAAGGGAGAGATGAGACATATAGATGGGCTCGTGACCGAGGGGTGGACTTGACCATGGACACTATTGCACAGGTCATCCATGAATGTGAGACATGCGCTGCGATCAAACAAGCCAAGCGTTTGAAGCCTCTTTGGTATGGAGGGCGATGGCTGAAATACAAATATGGGGAAGCCTGGTAGATTGATTATATCACACTGCCACAAACCCGTCAAGGCAAGCGCTATGTGCTCACAATGGTGGAAGCAACCACTGGATGGCTGGAAACATACCCTGTGCCCCATGCCACTGCCCGGAACACAATCCTGGGCCTTGAAAAGCAAGTCCTGTGGCGACATGGTACCCCAGAGAGAATTGAGTCGGACAACGGGACTCATTTCCGAAACAGCCTCATAGACACCTGGGCCAAAGAGCATGGTATCGAGTGGGTGTATCACATCCCCTATCACGCACCAGCCTCTGGGAAGGTAGAACGATACGATGGACTGTTAAAAACTACACTGAGAGCAATGGGTGGTGGGACTTTAAAACACACTGGGATACACATTTAGCAAAAGCTACCTGGCTAGTTAACACCAGGGGATCTAACAATCGGGCTGGCCCTGCCCAATCAAAACTTCCACGTACTGTAGAAGGGGATAAAGTCCCCGTAGCGCACATGAAGAACATGCTAGGGAAGACAGTCTGGGTTAGTCCTGCCTCAGGCAAAGGCAAACCCATCCGTGGGATTGCTTTTGCCCAAGGACCTGGGTGCACTTGGTGGGTGATGCGGAAGGATGGGCAAGTCCGATGTGTACCTCCTGGGGATCTGATTTTGGGCGAGAATAGCCAATGAATCAGATTGTGTGCTGTTAATTGCTAAGTAACACTGTCACTGTATGTCCTCATTGCTATAATTGCTATCAGTTGTACTACAAGTAAGGCACAGGGATGATGGGATAAGAACTGATCTCAACAGATGGAGCCCAAAGCCGTGGATTAAAAGAACTCAACGGACACTTTGGAGGGATGGCCCATAAACTAAGGGCATTATATGTGTGTGTATATATATATATATATACATAACAGGGGAAAGTGGTGGCAATCCATTGGAACCTGCTGGGCATGGCATAGATGGTATGGAATAAGGGGTGGATAATGTCCTGGTTCTGGTGGGGATAGGGTTAATTTTTCCTGGTATTCCATGCCATGTGAGCCACGCCCACCCTGAGCTGCCGGGGGAGGGGGCAGGAAGTTGCTGCTTAAAAGCGGGCTGGGGCGTCCGGGTCCGGCCGGCGAGCGGCGGGGGAGCGGAGGTTCCGTAATTGTGTTTGTATATTCCCCTATCCGTGTTGTTGTTGTTGTTTGTCTGTTCCCTTTGCTGGTCTGTTAAACTGCCTTTGTCTCAACCCAAGAGTCTTGCCTTTTCTTACGATTCTTCCTGTATTAGGAAGGCGCGAGCGAGCGGCACGTGGTTCTTTGTTGCCGTCTGAGGCTAAACCACGACAGTCCCTTTCTTAGTTTCCAAGAATTAGAGTTCCCTTTCCTTTGATCATAACGGTCACTCAAATTTGTAATGTTAAGCATACGCTCTTCATTAATATTACTTATACAATTTCATTGTGTTAGTTAAGTTCCAATATATCAAATTCAAACACAACCACTATCCACCCTTCTTGGACTAAGGAGGAGTTCAGCCAAAGTTTGCTATGCTGCTAGGTTACATATTGCAGCCCAAGGCTCCGCAGGTCTAAGCAAAACTTCGGTGTGTGACACTGTGTCACATATATGGACTTGGGAAGTCTTCTGAGGGAAGGAGAGGGGTGTGCGAAGTCCATGACAAAGCTGAATAGGTGCTCATGGTAACCTCGGAGGCATCGATAGCTGTTGTGACATGATGAGAAGGGTCCTGAATGGGCCATAGGGACGGAAGAACGTACAGGGACATGAGGAGGAAAGTGGAGGGAGGGCAGTGGAACGGAGTGCAGATGTTCTCAGGAGGCTGGGGACCAAACAGAAGCATCCTAGATGGCACAGAGGGTGATAACATGGCTCTGAGGCACAAACACAGCTGAGGACGGGTTTCTGAGAGAAAGAGCTCAGACATAAAATTTTGTAAGTCACAGGAATTAAGAAAATAAAAAAAAAAAACCTAGAGAATAGAAATGGTGAACTCGAAACACTTAGAAAGAAAATAAAAAAGACAGAGGGCACTAAGGAAAGACAAGAAACAATTAAAAATAAAGACAGCAAAGGAGATAAGCGTAAACAGAAAATCTTAAAAGCGTCCACGATTAAAGGAGCAAGGAAACAAATTACAAAATAACAATGGCAAACTAAATCGGAGACGTAGAAAAAAATTAAAAAGCAACAGCATTAAAGACAGACAATAAATAATTTTTATAATGACAGCAAAGAGAACAAAGGTATACATAGCAAGAACACTGAAAAAGCGGTAGCCGGTAGAGTAAATAACGAGAAATATTCCAAAATAGGGACAGCAAACAAGGACACATGTAGAAAGACCATTTTTAAATGCAACAGCAGAAAGGAAAGACAAGCAATGATTCAATGAAAAGATAAGCCATAAAGACAACAAACAAGACAAAAAAACCAAAAATTTAAGAAGTGATGGGGATTGGGGAAACAAAACAAAATAATTAGGAAACATGGACGGCAAACTGCAACGGAGATGTAGAAAGAAAATTCTAAAAAGCCTCTGCATTAAAGAAACAAGAAAACAGTTAAAAATATACCAAGTGCACCAGATAAAAATGGAAAAAAACCCAAACCTTTTAAAAGCAAGGCTGATTGCAGAAAGAAAGGAAAAAAATTAAAAACATAGCAAGAACGAAATAAATAAAAAAGTGTAAATGCAAAGGAGTACAAGACCGATACAGAACAGGCAAAAATTGGTACTGGCAGCTTCATAGAAGTAGACAGAGAATTTTTAAAGCAAGGGGGTAAGAGAAAGACAGGAAAAATTTAAAGGTGAAAAGGGCAAACTGGATAAAAGTTGATAGAAAGAAAATTTAAAAGACAAACAGATTAAGAAAACAGGGAGCAAAAAAAAAAATAGGGTCAAACTGAATAAAGACAAAGAAACAAAATTGGAAAAGTAACGAAGTAGAGGACAAGCAAGAAGAATTAAAAAACACAGACAGGGATCTGGGTAAACGGAGACACAGAAAAAGATTTGGAAAGCAACGGGGTACTGGCCATACAGGTAGGTAGCAAATTAAGTAGCAGGAGGTGGAGTCGGACTGACAGCCACAGAGAAAGGACACTGGAAGAGGGATGAGGGGTGGAGCAGAGGGAGTCACTAGAAATAGAGACAGGTTGCTGGGTAGAGGGAGACCTACAAATGCAATTTTCACAAGCAATAGCGAAGAAGGCAGTGTGGGAAGAATGAAATAATAGCGAATGGGGAGCTGGAAATGCAGAGGCACAGAAAGGAAATGGAGAAGGGGAGAAAGAACATGCTGGCATTATGCAAAAGAGCAAAAAGCTTTGGGGAGCCAGAAGCCGGGACAAGCAAGGCAGCAGGCAGAGATAGAATCATAGAGTTGCTGAGGTTGGAAGGGACCTTTAAGATCATCGAGTCCAACCTTTAACCTACCCTGACAAAAGCCACTTCTAAACCACGTCCCTAAGTGCCCCATCTACCCTTTTCTTAAACACCTCCAGGGATGGTGAATCCACCACCTCCCTCGGCAGCCTATTCCAATGTTTAATAACCCTTTCAGTGAAAAAATGTTTCCTAACATCCAATCTAAACCTCCCCTGACGTAACTTGAACCCGTTTCCTCTCGTCCTATCACTTGTCACCAGGGAGAAGAGGTCAGCCCCCATCTCTCTACAACCTCCTTTCAGGTAGTTGTAGAGGGTGATAAGGTCTCCCCTCAGCCTCCTCTTCTCCAGGCTAAACAACCCCAGCTCCCTCAGTTGTTCTTCATAAGGTTTGTCCTCCAGACCCCTCACCAGCTTTGTAGCCCTTCTCTGGACACGCTCCAACACCTCAATGTCCCTCTTGTAGCGAGGGGCCCAAAACTGAACACAGTACTTGAGGTGGGGCCTCACCAGTGCCGAGTACAGGGGGATGATCACTTCCCTAGATCGGAAGAGGCGTGGCAGGGAAAGGCCTGGACATGGACAAGAGGGCACATGACTCGCCGCAGCTCCTGGCATGTGTGGGAGACCTTCGCTGCTCACAGGCTTCTCTCTCTGTCCCTTCGTCCTCTGTGGTGCTGGCGGCCTGACCCTTGCCCACCTAGGAGCGGGCAGGGAGAAATGCTCTTGTCCCATGAGGCTCACACGCGCAGCCGACGAAGGCAGCGAGCTCCCGGTGCTCTGTGCTGGTGGGGCACTCTGTCAGGGATGGCTGGGAGGGATCCTTCCTCGCTGCGGGGACCGTCTGTTCCTGGCTGGAGGCACCTACCTGTCAGAACCCCCTTCGTTTGACTCCTCAGCCAGCGCTGGCAGGCAGCTGTGCCCAGGCAGCCCACTTGGAAGCTAGAGGCCCTTGGCAAAGCAGATCCATCCCCAGGGCAGCCTTTCTTTTTAAGCCCTTGGCCCAGCCCATGCTCACCTCATGGGTCCCACCTAGGCTGCCTCAGCCCCAGCTGGAGCCTGCTGGGAAGAGGGGCCATTGCCAAAGCCCCACAGCACATCACCCCCTCCCCTGAGCCTCTCCCCGACCACCAGCTCTGCATCTCCCTCCTGGATGCTCTCCCTCCACTTTTAGGGGGAACGCTGTGTGACACACACCGCCCACCGCACAACAAGGTCTTGTTTTGACTTAGAAATGCCTTCCAGAGTAACACTACAACCTGCCGTTAAAAAAAAAAAAAAAACAAAAAAACAAAACACACACACACACACACACACACACACAAAACCACAAACATTACACCCCACACAAAATGACTCTCAAACTGAGAAGATGTATGTGCAGGAAGCCTGGCTTCAAGGCCTAAGATCTTAAGGATGCAGGGAAGAAGTCCCGGTCACTGAAAATAGATGGCTAGAGAACAGAGCGCATTTAGAAACACACACACAGTGATTCAACAAAGGTAGCAGCCCACGTGACAGCGCTTCACCAGATTCCACGGCCACGTACCCCGGGTTATTTACTGCCCATGGGCCAGGGTCAGACAAGCTGTCAGGGAGACCCTCCCCTTGAGTCATGAGGCTTGGAAAGGACCCCCTTGCTTTCTAAACTCCTTCTCGGAGAGGAGTCTAGGTGCGGCTGGATCCGATCCCTGCCCCGGCCTTGGGAACCGTTTCCCTCTAAAGGATTGTATCTGCTCCATCAATCCGTTCTATCACTCAGCTAAGATTGCAAAGTTCTGCATGCTATTAGTCACTTACCCAGATTCTGCTGCGGCAAGGCATCTCTCAACCTCGAGGAGCAGAACCCTACATGAGCATCCCCGCTCAAGCGGAGGTGGTGGCGAACAGGCGGCTGCCGGGCAGGAAGGCTCCAAGGGCTCTTGTCCTGCCCACTAGTTGTAGAGGCAGCTAATTGACTTTTAGTCATATCAGCCTGGGAAAAAAAAAAATATCTAAAGTCCCCACTCCAGACGGTGTGTTGACTCTGTTGCCTGCGGGGAGGGGAGAAAAGGGGGTTGGGAGGGTGAGGGGGTGGGAAACGGGGGAGGAGGGCACCGCACCACCACACCAGTCAAACAAAGAACCACCAATTCGATAATTCACTATACAGTGCAGTACAATCCCAGACGGTCTAAAACAACAGTCGAAACAATGATAGGCCAATGCAATGCAAGACATAACACAACACGGGGCAGCACAAGGCAATACGCAGCCAAATTAAGAACAACCGATCAACACACCCACAATACAGTGCAGTCCTACGACAATGTTTACAGTGACCATCAAAACAATGATGGGGCAATGCAATGCATAACAATACAGGACGGTGTGATGGAACACACAACCGAAGAACTAATTCAGAAACTCACAATACAGTGCAGTACAATCTCAGACAATCTAAAATAACAAGCGAGACAACATCGTCGGGGCAATACAATGCAAGACAAAGCTATCCAGGGCGGTACAACGCCATACGCATTCAAATAAAGAACAGCCAAGGAAAGAATTCACGGTACAGTGCCATACAGTGGCAGACTATCTATCAGATGTCAGGCGAGACAACAACAGAGCAATACAACGCAAGGCATAACACGATATGGGGCACTACAAGACACTGCACGGTCAAAGAAACAACAACCTATTAAAGAAGTCACAATACAGTGCAGTCCTGTGACAGAACGTATAAAATGACCTTCTAGACAATGACAGGGCAATACAACGCAAGACAAAACACGATACGGGGCAGTACAAGGCGAGACACACTCACATCAACCACCCCTTAAAAAAAAACCCACACCACAGTGCGGTGCCATGCCAGAATATATCACGTGGCACTCAGGACTATTATATGGCAATACAATGCCAAACGCAACACAACACGGGGCAGTCCAATGCAAAACAGAATTAAAGAAAGAACAACCTGTCAAAACCCCAACATACAGGGCAGCACTATCCCACGGAGCATCAGGTGGCGGTCGAGACAGTTACAGGACAACAGAATCTGAGACGTAACGTTAGACAGTGCAGTACAGTGCAATAGTCAGTCCAATATACAACCGACGAAGGGACCCACAATACTGTGCGTTACAACGCCAACAGATGTGAGACAGCAGGCAAGATAACGACAGAGCAATACAATGCACAACGTAAGACAATAGAGGACAGTATAATGCTAAGATGCCTCAGATGGCAGTCAAAACAATGACGCGGCAACACGATTCGAGACCCAACACAAAGGCGGTAACACGGCAATACATGGTCAAAGAAAGAGCACCCGGTAAAACCCCCATGATACAGATGGCTACTGTCCGAGAGCGTCTACAATGACAGCGAAGAGAACGACAGGGCAATACAATGCAAGATAGAACACCACACAGGGCACTACAATGCAATAGGCAGCCAAATAAGAACAAACATTTAAAAAAAAACCAGAAGACCGAGCGGTACATACCGGAATGGTAGTCAGGGCGATTACAGGGCAATACAATGCAAGACAAAACACAACACGGGGCAGGACGAGGCAATAGGTAGTCAAATAACGAACCGCCGATCGAAAACCCACAGACGAGTGTGCTGCAATCCCAGTCGCAGATGGCAGTCGATAAAATGACTGAGCAATAGAATCCAAGACATAACATTATAGGGGGCAGTAGAATGCAATATGCAGTCAAACAGAGAACAACCCGTTACAAAACTGACGAGACAGTGTACTACAATGCGAGAATATATCAGATATCAATCAAGATGGTTCCAGGGCAATACAATGCAAGACCTAACAGTATACCGGGCACTACAATCCAATACATGGTGAAATAACAAGAAAACGATTCTAGAACTGCACGGTATTGAGAATTTTTTAACACAATGGCTGAAATGACAATCCAAACAATGAAAGGGTAATACAACACAAGACATATCACTATGCGTGTCAGTACAACCCACTACCCGCTCAAATAAACAGCAAACAGTTATAGGACTGCACGGGATTGAGAATTGTTTAACAAATACACAGTTAAATCAACAACAGCCAATTGTAGGACTACAGTGGACTGTGAAATTTTTAAACACAAAGTCTAAAATCACAAACACGACAGTGACAGGACAATACAATGCGAGACGTAACAGCGTACATGGCAGTACAGTGCAATATACTGTCAAATCAAAAACAGCTGATGAAGGAAGTGACAATATGGTGGCGTACAATGGCAGAATAGATCAGATGACAGTCAAGACAACAACAGAGCGATACCGTGCAAGACATAACACCATACAGGGCAGTACGAGGCAATACACAGCCACATAAGAACCCATGAAAGACATCACAATACAGTCCAGTCCCAGGACAGAATCTCTGAAGTGACCGTCAAGACGAAAAGGCAATAACAATGCAAGACGTAACACCATACAGGGCCGGACAAGGCAATACGCAGTTGTGACAATCGGAGCAATTAACTTCACTCCTAAGAGAAAAGTAGAGAAACATTTAGAAACACACACACAGTGATTCAACAAAGGTAGCAGTGCACGTGACAGCGCTTCACCAGATTCCATGGCCATGTACCCCGGATTATTTACTGCCTAGGGGCCACGGTCACACTATCTCTTAAGGAGACCCTCCCATTGAGTCACAAGGCTTGGAAAGGACCCCCTTGCTTTCTAAACTCCTCGGAGAGGAGTCTAGGTGCGGCTGGATCCGATCCTTGCCCTGGACTTGGGCAACGGTTTACCTCTAAAGGATTTTAGCTGCGCCATCAATCCATTATATCGCTGAGCTAAATTGTAAAGTTTGGCATGCTATTAGTCACTTACCGATACTCTTGTTACGGCATGGCATCTCTCAGCCTCGAAGAGCAGAACCTTAAGCGAGTGTCCCCGCTCCAGGGGAGATGCTGGCGAACAGGCTGCTGCATTGCAAGAGAGCTCAAAGGGCTCTTGGTCTGTCCGCTCGTTATATAGCAAACTAACCAACTTAGAGTGTTTTGACTCTGTTGCCAGCCATCCCACAAAGTTCAAGTGCCACTCATAGCAACTCCCGCTGGTTGTTATTGCTCGAGCAGCAGCCTGGGCGAAAAAGGGGAAAAAGGGGGGGTCACATCGCAACAGTGGTCAAATAACGAACAACCCGTTAAAAATTTCACAATACAGTGCTGGAGACTAAAATAACTCGCAAGACAACGACAGGGCGATACAATGCAAGACCTAACATTACACAGGGCAGTACAAGGCAACATACAATCAAATAAAGAACAGCCAATCAAAGAATTGACGGTACAGTGCCATACAATGGTAGAATATATCAGAGGTCAGTCAACACAATGACAGAACAATAGAAGGCAAGACGTAACTCAATACGGGGCACTACCAGACGATACACAGTCAAAGAAACAACAACCCATTAAAGAATTCACAATACAGTGCAGTCCTAGGACAGAACGTGTAACATGACTGTCAAGACAGTGACAGAGCAATACAATGCAAGACACAACACAATACGAGGCAGTAACAAGACAATACGCAGCCATACGAAGAACAACTGATTAAAAAACCCAGAATACATTAAAGTGTAATACCAGAATAGATCAGAAGGCAGTCAAGGCTATGACGGGGCAATATAATGCCAGACGTAACACAATACAGGGCGGTACAAGGCAGTACACAGGCAAAGAACAACCGATTAAAAAAAAAAAAAACCACGTAATGTGGCGTGGTACAATGCCAGAATAGATCGCATAGCGGTCAAGAGCGTGACGGGGCAACACGATGCAAAACCGATACTGAGCCAGGCGGAGCAATGCTATTTCAAATACACAACAATATAATATGGAACCGAATTCTTATGCTTACGATGCAAGACAGTCTCAAATGGCAGTCGAGGAAATTACTGAGCAACGTAATGCAAAAACAGCACGCTGCCCGGCAATGCAATATATGGTCAGGTACAAAACAATCCGTTCCAGAAACAACATATCAAACTGTACAACTCCACGGTCTCAGATGGCAGTCAAGACATACACAGAGCAATACCATGCAAGACGTAACACAATACAGGGCAATACGATAAAATACATAGGGTAACTTAAGAACGATGAATCAAAAAACCTGCAATACAGCGATTACAATGGCAGACGGCCTGAGACGGCAGTCGAGACGATTACGGGGCAATGCAACGCAAGACGAAACGCGATACGGGGCGGTACCCTGCAAAACCATCCCCGACGGCCATCGGGGAAGTTACAGAGCGATATAATGCGAAAACAACGCCCTGCCCGACAACACAATATATGGTCACGTACAAAACAATCTGTTAAAGAAACAACATACGGAGCAATACCGTGCGAGATGGTTTCAGATGGCGGTTAAGGAAAATACAGAGTGATGCGATGGAAAACTGAAATAGCGCCAAACAATGCAATACAATTTCAAATACACAGCCTTCAAATACACAACAAAATACTTAAGGATACAATGCCAGAGTGTCTCACGTGACAGTCAAAACAGCGACAGACTGAAACGATTCAAGACGTACCATGATACAGGGCAGAACAATGCAATACGCGGTCAAAGGAAGAACAAGGGAATAAAAAAAATCCACAATACCGTGCGGTACGATAACAGAATATATCGGACGGCTGTCAAGACAATGACAAAGCCATATGCTGCAAAACCAAAACACAGCCAGGTGACACAACAGAGGTTCAAATGTGCAACCATGCGATTCAAAACAAAATATGAAAGGTTACCATGCCTGATCATCTCAGATGGCAATCAAGACAATGACTAAGGGATACGACGCAAAACCGAGATACGGGCAGCCAAAGTGATACAACTTAAAGTACAGACTGATGCAATGCCAAACAAAATACAGAACTATATGATGCAATGCAGTCCGATGTGGCACTCAAGACAATTACGGGGCGCTACGATGCGAAACCGATACGGTGTCGGGCAATGCAATACTATTTTGAATACACAAGAGAACACAAAACAAAAGATACATAAGCATACAATGCGAGACATTCTCAGATAGCAGTCAAGACAGTTACAGAGCAACACAACGCAAAAACAATACAGAGCCGGGCAATCCAATACAGTCAGATGCAGAACAATACATCAAAGTAACAACATGGCGAACAGTACAACATGACAGTCTCAGATGGCTGTCAAGAAAATGACCTAGCAATACAGTGCAAGACGTAACGGAATACAGGCGTTACCATGCTAGACCATCTGAGACTGCGGACGAGAACACTACAGAGCAATACGATTCCAGGCTAAACACACACAAGGCAGTGTAATGCAAGATAGTTTCACATACGTTCAGGACAATTACCGCTCCACTTACATGCCTGAAGGGGACCGCTCCCGGACAGCCTGGAGTGCCACGCTAACTTTTAAATGCCTCGCTGCTATTTCCAACCCTATCCCCTCCCCTCCCTGAGGAAGCTCCGCCGCCGGTACCTCAACTTCGCTTTCTGAGAGCCGGGACTCTGGAGCCCTGCTCAACAAGAAAAAAAAAAGTTACCATGTATCAAATCGATTCATCGCGGAGTTGCTGGGTTTCCTCTTCATCACCTGCAAAAACAAACAAGGGAACCCCAATTTCCACAAAATGGCGCCATCAGGCACCATTGCGTCTGTCAACACTAACTTGTACTGCAATATCCCCCACATCAGATGCGCCGTACCCTTCTACTCACCTGCTCCACACAGATTCCGGATTCAGACTTTGTGGCACTCTCTGGTTCTGGAACCTAAGACACCTAGACACACAATATTACTGTTGAGCTTACGGGAGAGATACCACCCAAAACCCTAACATGTGCGAACTTATTACCACCTCCTGCTCCCTCACCTTGCCTGCCCATCCTCCCGAGGCGTGCAACCTGAAGGATTGCAAACCGCCTGTAAAACCCAACCAGCATGGGTTGCTTAAAACTTGAAAGTTGCTCCATCTGAGGAAGATGCGATACTTCAGCCCACCCACCGCTGCTGACCTTGACTGACTCATCCCCATCCCCACATCCCATGTCATTCATTGCTTCAAGACTTCAAATTGAAAAGAACCAATACATATACTGCTCAAAGCCACATCGTCTCTCTAATACCACGTGCTGACTCACCTTCTTACATTGCTCCCCTCTCCTACGCTGCCCTGCCAAGCTTGTCCCGCTGCATCTGCAAGAACATCAGCGAAATCACCTTGAGGCAGAGCAATAAGTTCATAATAACAAAGTCTTGCACCTTTTTACAAATACCATCTAAGGTCCAAATACAACCTTACACAAAGAAAATGACAAAAAAAGTCCGCACGATAAGCAGCCATACCCTCTTCGACATGAACTCTTCTTCGCTACTGCTGTATTGCCTTTCCAACATGCCTCTGCTCTTCCCAAACAACAAAAATGCAAGAGCTATCCACACAACCTCCTGATGGCTACCCTGAGATGACTCTCACACCTTTGCCCCGATCTACAGGGATTCATATACTACATATAGACTCTCCACACAATTCCACCCACCCTGGATGCTACGCACCCGGGCAGGGCGGCCCCAAGCCAAACACTCACAGTTACAGACAGACACTACAAAGAACGCTAAAAACAAAGTGCCTCAAAGACGAGAGAAAACTCTCAGCAAGAAGGATGACACCCGGATGGAAGTCACCGTCAGGCAAGAAGACCTGGAGACCACAGTGGTGATGTGAAGAGGCTCTATGGAAGCCCCTGAAACAAAGTTTACAACGTCATCATCTGTGATAAGGAGGGAATGTCAAGACTGATAAGATGTATACGAAGGAAGCCTGGCTTCAAGACCTAAGAACGTAACGACGCAGGGAAGAAATCCCAGTCGTGGAAGTGGGCCACCCGGAAACTTCCAAGACGCAAGACCGATACACGCTTTAAGCTTCTAATGCAAGAAGACCAGCAGTCGAATGGTGCTACACCCACAGGTCCGAGCGTTCGAGACCCTAAGGATGACGCCCGGCACGCCATGTCGTGCTCCTGGACCTTAAAGGTGACCTTCAGACCCAAAAAAGGTCTAAGACACAGAACACGTACCACATGAACGGCACAACAACATGCACAGGCTGGAACTGCCCTGCCAGGGACACACTAGCATCATGACAAACAGTAAGCAACAACTTTTACCTGCCCAAAGGACACTGTGCCCCAGGACAGCCCCCCCCCCTACTACGCTAACATCAAAGATCCCATTTTGCAATTGTCCACCTCCACCCCTCTACAGCGCCTGACTGTCAACTAAGCTTTCGGAGGGCCGGGCATCTGAATGCTTCCTTGATGCAGTCCACAAAAAACAGCCACCCGATACATTCCCGCTGTCACCAGGTCCCTCCTCTTCCTCTGCAAAAGGAAAAGAAAAAGTAATCCCAAAGGCAGCCACAGCACCAGCAATAAGCATCTTGAGAGGAGATACCAACCTCTTCCACAGCACCCTCAGCCTCATGAACTCTGAGGCATTCTGCTTGCCTGCTCACCGCCAATTCCAGAGATTGACGCTGTGGCAACAGTTATTCACAGCACCTAAGATACCAAGAAACACAACATTAGCACTACGCTTCTGCCAAACCACCAGTCCCGTGCCCCAGCTCGATACTATCTGGCTCGCCTCAAATGCAAGAGCCTAGAGCACACCAGGCTCCGACGACACCCAAACCCATCTGCAAAACCTGAGAAAAAATCGTGAACCCACCTCCCTTTCCTAGCCATGCCCTGAGGAGAAATAACTGGACTCCAGACGATCCAATGTGAATCAACAGAAGCCGTTTATTAAGCACAGATCATCATCTTTTATACCCTGTGTTGTAGCCGTACATGCCACTCGCTTATTTCTGATTAGCTAGTTACACTGTCCACGCGCTGTCCATGCGGTTCATTCACACATCAGATTGGTTACAGGAATTCGCATAGTAAACTGCTTAGTCATTAGCACAACATGTTTTCTACCTTCTCAGTTCCCGTTTTTCCCCATGTACTAATTCCATCTTCTACCACCTGTTTTGCCCTTAATCTAATCTCTCACAGTAGGGAGGCTGGCTCACATGGCCATTTTCTCTCAGATACATTCCTACAATACCCCCTTTTTCTTCTTGAGCCGACCAGACCTTATGCATGGCATTTTCTATCATGTCAGTCACTTTGCGGAGAACACACGAGGCTACCATAATCAATAATAATATAACCAACGATAGCATGAGCCCTTGCTTTAGTAAGTCTGATAACCATCCCGTTATACCCCATGAGCTTAACCAATCATCGAAACCATTTTTGACCACTTTTAATTTGGACATGTTATCCTTCAGATCCCGTAACTGCTTATGAATGGATGATGAGTGGTCGGAAAGATTCATACAACACATACCTTCCAAATCTTCACATCCATGACCCTGAGCTAACAGCAAAAAATCAATAGCCGCTCGATTTTGCAACGTAGCATGCCGAATGCTATGAACATCAGTAAACAAGCTAGATATGATTTCAGTTGTAAGGTTTATCTGTTTACTTGCCCAACGCCCTATCTTATTCAACATATTTAATGCCGTTGCTGTTCCTAGCGAAGGAAGAACACTTAGCCCTATTCTTTGTCCGAGATTCGAAAATGTTATATGGTCATCACAGGATGGAGTGAAGGTATGAACTGTTCTCTTGGCTCTATGTTTCCTGTGCGCTCTGCTCACTGTGTCTTTGGCCGTACGCAGGCCTCTGCTCGTAGATCTGCCACATCTCCCCCTTTTTGTTAAACACCAGACCATTTATTAACAAGGTCGCCATGACTTGTTCTTCTACTCGTTGTGACGCTCTTAGCGGGTTATATACTAAACACAATCAAAAACAGAATCAAAAAGAACCCTGCTAAGGCAATAAATACCCAGATTCCTAAATTTAGCCCAGAAATCCAATTTCTTTGGATTTACCCACGAGAAATCCTTTTGTAATATTTCAAATACATTGCGGTTCATTAAGTCTTGAATCTTTAGTATTTGAGCTTTTAGCTGATCATGTAAAGGACGAATATTTTGTTGCAACAACATGTCAAAAGCACCTTGGAAATGGTGTTTAATCATTTCTCAGCCATGCAGCAACGTATTCCAGGGGAGAGATGTAACACAAAGTCTTTGAGAGTTGTACTCCCAATCACAATACAGAGAAAGACGTGGTTTTAATGCATTTTGCCCATTCCCTATCCATATTGCTGCTGTTTTATACCTTACTCGTGTTAAATTTACACAATAAGATTGATTACATTCTTGTATACTTGCATTTTGAGCCGAAGCAAACATACGGATGAGAAGTACAAATCATTACAGAATTTTCTTGCTTACAACTTCTATTTGTTGCAGTATTATCTGTGGTTAGCACGCACCCCGATTTAAGGTGCTTATAATACACCTTCGGTTGTTCAGGCCATTGAACAGTTCTTACAAAGTGTCGCTCTACTGCTGTGGATGACAAAGAAGACATGTTTAGAAAATTTAAAACATGAGTTGCTTTATACAATCACTCTTGAGGTGTCATATCAATCATCATAGTTACTGGTTTTGAAAAGGTATGTGGCAAAAATACCCACTCTAATGCAGTCAGGCTCTTTGCGAGTGAATCATCCCACTGTCCTATCAGGGCGTAAAGTTGAAATTCTTGTAGGAAGGTGTTCAGTGCGTCTTGCAGCAGTAGTAGACTATATCTTATCTTGCAACATGCTGTAATGCCTTCGGAGCTGTTGGGGTTGATGAACATAGAACTTGGGGGGGGCGGGGGGGGGGGGGCGGGGGCAGACACAGTGCTTCAGAGCATCCCCTGTATCTTCAAAGTGTGCTCATGTCTCTCTTGCCCTCGCTCAGCTCATGTCTCTCTCCCCCTCTCTGACCCGAGACAGCCCCCTTATATCCTGCACTGGATTGAGTGGAGAAGTACAGACTAGAGTTGCTGCATGCATGGCCAGTGCACGCAGCAAGTCCCACCAGACCCTCCTGCACTGGATCGAGTAGAAAAGTACAGGCTAGAGTCGCTGCACGCGTGGCCAGCGTATGCAGCAAGTCTCACCAAACTCATGATCCAGCTTTGCCAACAGCAGCTGTCTGATACGTGACTACATTGTTGTAATCCCTTCTTGTTATCTTCTTCTGTGAAGGTCAGGTTCTCATGGATACACACATGGTTTTTAGAGCAACATATTCTACAACTCGTACAAGGGTATGATGCAAAGCGGCACCTACAACTGATCGTATAATGCTTATTAAACATGGCAAACAGCATACTAAACATAACAGACAAATTCCTTCCACACAGGCAATGAGCATAATTTGCTTCAGCCAACCCCACCCCCAAGTCCATCCAGCAAAGAGATTTCACCCAATGGCCTCCACAAGTTGCTGGTTCGGTCGGTGCAGTTCCTGCAACTGGGCATGGATGGACTTGGAGTGGTCACTTAGATTCATACAATACAGTCCTTTAAAATCTTGACAACCATGTCTGTGAGCTGAAAGCAAAAAATCAGTAGCAGTTCTGTTTTGCAACGTCGCATATCAAATACTATCTACATCTAGCAATAACTCAGAAATAGCTGAACTAGTAGCATTGTTAAACCTATCCTTGGCAGCAAGAGAGTCCTTGTTAGCAAGAGCGCATACGGACTCCCTGTTCTTGCTGGTACTGTGCTTTGATCTTCTTCCACAACAGGCCAAGATTCTCAAGCAGCTAGATAAGGTGTCTGAGAGTCCATTACAGGCTTATGTCATCCAAATGTTTTTCTTGCCAGCACCCAAGACTGAATAACAATTGGTGTGATATATGTGTTTTCCTGCACACAGGTGCGAGTCCCTTGAGTGTATTTACAATCCTCTTTGCCGATCTTCCGTTGCTTTCCCGTAGTCCACCCCCTTGCTCAAGAGACCGCTTCTGCTTGGGTTCATTTTAGTCTCGCAGGGTATAACACAGAGCAATCTACTAAGGCATGCAATAACACGTACACATATAGGAAAAAACCAAAAACATCTCTCTATGGTACTGCTTTGAATCAGGTGTCCTATTTCTCTTTTTCTGATGCTTTCTCATAACGCGTATGGCATACTTTTGTGCTAACATGGCACATTTCCCATCTAATTGTTCCTGTTTGGTTTCCTCCCCCCTCCTTTCTTTCCCCCCCCCCCCCATCACTTACGACTGACATAAAAGTCTGCCTTTGCAACGAGAGCTCAGTTTCTCATTTTTCCTTAAGTTTCTCATTTTCCTACAGAGCATCCTATAGATTTTGGCTCAACTCCTTTTCCCAATCAACCATGATCTTATAGACAAACAACAAACCACCAGCGATACGCCCTGCACGGGCAAGTTGTTCCCGAGACCATAAACGTGTCGGTTGGTGACAACTCCCCCAATATTTCAGGACTTCCATCGGTTCTACAGCCCATCCTGGTGTATCTACCTGGGGTGCGCTTGCCTTACGTCTAAACATTGTGTATATACAAACTTCTTCACTTGACGGAGCGTCAGCCCTAGTTGCATATGACAACAGTACCACACTGGGCAGAACACCTGCCCAAGTGGAGTCACCTAACAACACTGCACACAACAAAAAGCAAACAGTAGCACACATGCTGATCAGCAGGTATAAGCTGGCACCCACACACACTTACACAGCAGACATACAAAAACAGCACTTCTATCTCAGGGAGATGACTGGGAAGTGGAGGGGGCGAGGCGGGCAATGGCAGGAGCAAACAGCTCCGGCTCTGTCCTTCTCTGCTGACATTCTGCCTCCTCCATCGGCCTCAGGTGGAGCAGAGAGGATCAGCAGGGTATCGTCCCAGACCTTCGGACCTGGCCTGTTCAATCCCCCTCCCGTGGGCTGTAATGCTGCAAAAGCCCCGGCTGCCGTGGCTCGCTCCGCCTTCATATCTTGTAAGGTCGATAACACCAACCACCATGTCGTCGCTAACGGTGATGCCTCTTTGTCTCCTTTACTTATCACTTCCCACAGTTTTTTCCCAACAGCCTCCCATATTTCTGGTTTAAAAGCTGTTTGGGGCTCTGGTGCGAATCCGTTCTCTCTGCACCAGATTAACAACCTTCGGAGCATATGCTCATCGTATTTCACCCATCTCTTAGAGAGGATACGCAGGAGAAGTCTTAATATAGCCCCTTCTTCTTTTGTTACTTGTTGCCCCATCTCCTGCCCCGGCTGCTCACCTCTCTCTGGGTGCCCGTGGCCACGTCGTTTGTTTCCTCTATTCCAGATTGCCGCCCAATCTGCCTGTTCTCAGTCCAGCTGAGCCGTCCTCCAGCCAGTGGATCTCCTTCTGGGTCTTCCGCCCCTTGTGTTCCGTTGCTCAAGCCAAGCGCCGATCGGTATCACGTCGGGGTCACCATCTGAGGAGGAATAACTGGACTCCAGACGATCCAATGTGAATCAACAGAAGCCGTTTATTAAGCACAGATCATCATCTTTTATACCCTGTGTTGTAGCCGTACATGCCACTCGCTTATTTCTGATTAGCTAGTTACACTGTCCACGCGCTGTCCATGCGGTTCATTCACACATCAGATTGGTTACAGGAATTCGCATAGTAAACTGCTTAGTCATTAGCACAACATGTTTTCTACCTTCTCAGTTCCCGTTTTTCCCCATGTACTAATTCCATCTTCTACCACCTGTTTTGCCCTTAATCTAATCTCTCACAGTAGGGAGGCTGGCTCACATGGCCATTTTCTCTCAGATACATTCCTACATTACCCGACTTCTGCCAAAACCACGTTCTGAATAGGACCGACAGACAGAGTGCAAGCAGAGGCTTGTGCACCACCTGTAATACAGCAGCTGAGAATGAACCGATGCTCTAGGTCGCCGCTCTCCTCGGCCAAGTCTCTTCCGGTGCCCTATCTGTCATTGCTGTCACAGCTCAGGCTGGGCATTAAACCAAGTGACAGATGTTCTCTTTTAACTTCTCTCCTGAGGAAGGAAAGAAAGAATGTGACTGGAAAAGAAACTGAACTCTTTCATAATGAAATGTAAAGAGAAAAGTAATACCGAGGAGAGACAACAGGAAAAAATAAAATAGGTAAAATATATACACAACCCAGTATCGAGCTCCCAGGATGCCCATTGCTTCACCGGCAGGCACGGGCAAAGTCCAAGAATGGACTTGCCAATGGATTGGAACCGGATTCTGGATCTGGTTGCATGAATGCACAGATCGGGATTGAAGGATGTCAAACAGACAGCAGAGTCCTCGGACGCCAGCCGTTGAAGGAAAGGTACCGACCCCTTTGATCCATCTGCTTTTATACTGAGCGTGATGATGATGGGATGCAATACCCCATCAGTCAGATTCGGGTCACCGGTCCCATCTACTCTTCACCGTGGGTGCAACCCCTCTATGCTTTTCTGCTTCCAACCCATCAACAGGGCATACATAAAAGTTAGCAGAGCTGCACTGTTACAGCAATAAGTATAAGCAAGAGCCTCTCTGCATAGCATCGCTTGTCATTAAGTGTAAATATATGCTCTTAGCAATCTGGAAGCGGATACTACCTGAAAAAGACGTCATTATCTTCAGAGAGTTCAGTTAGTTGGAAGAGACTTACCTGAAAAGTAGAATTACTGAAAGGAAAACTGGTTCTGTTGTACCTCAGTCCAGCACAGTAGCACATGGCTACGCAACCTCACTTTCACATGAAAAAAAGTAGTGCCCAATTGTATTCATGGAGCCACCGTTCAGATCTTCCCTTTAATACCTCATGCCAAGCCACCTCCGTACGGCGCTCCTCTCGGTTCCCCTGAGTCACTCTGCCCATCTCATCCTTCTGCTTCTAAAAAAAAACAAACAAACAATATCAAACATTACCCTAATGCGGAGCAGTAGCTTAATTCCAAAGGTCTTGTTTCTACTTAGAAACACTGTTCAACTAGGGCCAACAGCAGCCTGCCATCAAAAAAAAAAAAAAAAAGCCCACAAACATTACACCCCACACAAAGCAGCCTGAACATCTTTGAGATATTATCTCCTTCACTATCCATAAACAGCCTCTCTGACTTGGCTCTGCTTATGCCAACACCCACTAATGAAACACCCATGCACCCAACCTACTGAGAGCTAATCAATTCCAGATGACTACGCAACCTTTGCCTCAGTCTCAACAGATCCACATATTAACTATAGACTCTTGTCACTATTCTGCCTGCCTTGAGCTCTGCACACCTGGGCAGGGGAGTTCCGAGCCAGACACAGACACACACAATCAGAGACCAAGACTACACAGAATGCTAAAAACAACACGCCTCAAGAATGAGAAAAAACTCCCAGCAAGAAGGATGACACCCGGATGGAAGTCACCATCAGGCAAGAAGACCTGGAAACCACAGTGGTGATGTGAAGAGGCTCTATGGAAGCCCCTGAAACAAAGTTTACAACGTCATCATCTGTGATAAGGAGGGACTGTCAAGACTGCTAAGATGTATGCGCAGGAAGCCTGGCTTCAAGACCTAAGAATGTAATGACGTAGGGAAGAAGACCCAGTCGCAGAAGTGGGCTGTCCTGAAGCTTCCAAGACGCAAGACCGAAGCATGCTTTAAGCTTCTAACGCAAGACGACCAGCAGCCGAATGGTGCTATGCGCAGGGGTGCAAGCATTCGAGACCCTAGGGAGGGTGCCTGAGGCGCCACGCTGTGCTCCTGGAGCTTAAAAGATGACCTCGCGACCCAAGAAAGGTCTAAGACGCAGAACACGGACCACACGAACAACATGACAACTGACACAGGCTGGAACTGCCCTGCCCGGGATGTGCTAGCATCATGCTGAACAGTAAGCCACATCCTTTACCTGCCCAAAGGGGACTGTGCCCCAGGACAGCCCTCGCCCCTACGCTAACTTCAAAGACCCCTTTCAGCAACTGTCAACCTCATCCCCTTGGCCCCTCTCGGGCACCAGTGTCTCAGCTTAGCTTGTGGATGGCCAGGGGTCAGAAACCATCCTTGACGCAATCCACAAAAAAACAGCCATCTGATATCTTCCTGCAGTCATCAGCTTCCTCCTCTTCCCCTGCAAAAGGAAAAAAAAAAAAAAAACCATGAATCCCCAAAGCAACCACAGCATCAGCAATAAGCATCTTGAGAGGAGATGCCAACCTCTTCCACAACACCCGCATCCTCCCAAACACCGTGATGTTCCGCTCGCCTGCTCCACACTGATTCTGGAGGCCAAAGCTGCAGTGACAAAATTATTTATGGCACCTAAGATACCAAGAAACACAACATTACCAATGCGCTTATGTGAAATCGCCAGTTCTGTGCTCATCCTCGCTACTATCGGGCTCACCTCAAATGTGAGAGGCTAGAACAGACCAGATGTCATCAACACCCAAACCCAACTGCAAAACTTGTCTAAGACAGAATCGTGAACCTGCCTCCCTTTCCCAGCCATCCCCCAGCGCCAAAACTTTAGAAACCCCTTCTGTTCTCCCGAGCAATCAGGGATGGAGCCCCACTTCTTCTTGACAGATCTGCATATTAACTATAAACTCTCATCACTATTGTGCCTTTCCTGGACTCTACACACCCAGCCAGCAAGGCTCCAAGCCAAACACGCAGAGTTACAGACCGATGCTACACAGAACACTAAAAGCAACACGCCACAAAGACAAGAGAAAACTCTCAGCAAGAAGGATGACACACGGACCAAAGTCACCATCAGGCAAGAAGACCTGGGGGACCGTGACGATGATGCGAAGAGGCTCTACGGACCCCCCTGAAACAAAGTGCAGAACATCATCGTCTGTGATAAGAACAGACTGCTGAGACTGACAAGATGTATGCACAGGAAGCCTGGCTTCAAGACCTAAGAATGTAATGACAAAGGAAGGAAGTCCCAGTCATGAGAGTGAGCCATCCATAAGCTTCTGAGACAAAAGACCGATGTACGCTTTAAGCATGTGACACAAGAAGAGCGGTAGCCGACCGGTGCTATGACCACAGGTGCAGGCATTCCAGACCCTAGGGATGGCACCTGAGGCACCCACCATGCTCCTTGAGCTTAAAGACGACCTCGAGACCTGAAAAAGGTCTAAGACACAGAACATATGAATGACACTACAACAGACACAGGTTGGAACTGCCCTGTGCGGGACATGCTAGCACCACGCTGAACAGTAAGCCACATCCTTTACCTGCCCAAAGGGGACTATACTCCAGGACGGTCCGCTCTGCTACGCTAACTTCAAAGACCCCTTTTTGCAACTGTCGACTTCATCCCCCTTGGCCCCTCTCCAGCCCTGGTCTCTCAACTTAGCTTTTGGAGGGCCCAGGGTTGGAAACAATCCTTGATGCAATCCACAGAAAACAGCCATCTGATATGTTCCTGTGGTCACCAGGTGTCTCCTCTTCCTCTGCAAAAGAAAAAACAAAAACTTAAAAGTAACCACAGCACCAGCAATAAGCATCTTGAAAGGAAATGCCAACTTCTTCCACAACATCCTCATCCTCCCAAACATCGTGGCATTTTGCTTGCCTGCTCTGCGCCGATTCCAGAGTCCGAGGCTGCAGCAACAATTGTTTATGGCACCTAAGATACCAAGAAACACAACATTACCACTGCGTTTCTGCCAAATCACCAGTCCCACGCTCCTCCTCAATACTATCCGGCTCGCCTCAAATGTGGACCTGAGCCATCTCCAAAGCTGCAATCGAGGGAAGGACCGGCAGACTGACCCTGGAGAAGCCCAGCGGCAGAATGAGCTGCCCCAGCAGAGGCCATGGTTTATGTACCCCAGGCACCCCCCGCCGCTCTTCCCACAATCACCGGGGAAAGGGGCCAGGTCAACCGCTGCAAGGCATGGAGTCTGCTGGAGGAGCGGTGAGCCTCTCTGCAAACCATTCCTTGGTATTCACTGTAAGAGTCTGACCTTATCTGCTAGAAGCACATACCATCTAAAAAATAAGCTGTGAATCTCAAGGAATGCAATTAGAAGCTGAGCTATCAAGTATAACTAGCAAATTTTCATTCAGATTAACCTCAAACCAGGACATTTGCACGTGGCTTCACAACCTCAAACTTAAGAAAACCCTTATGTCACATAAACACTGATTGCATCTTCTCTCTAATACCACACACCAACCCACCTTCTTTTGCTACTCCCTCTCCTCCTACACAGCTCGTCCCTCTGCATCTGAAAAACAATAATAAGAAACACATTACCCAGACACACATCAATAGCTTAACAGTTCCAAAAGTCTCATTTCTACTTAAGAATACCATCTAGAGTGCAGAGACAGCATGCCAGTAAAAAAAAAAAAAAAAAACACAACACACAAACATTACGACCCATGCAAAGCAGCCTTAATAACTTTGAGATCCCTACTCCTCCACTACTGCTGAATAGCCCTGCCTACATAGCTCTGCTTTTCCCAAAGAACACTAATGAAACAACTTTCCGCACAACCTGCTGATGGCTACTCCAGCTGGAATGACCATACCACCTTTGCTTCAACAGTCTAGGCAGATCCACATATTAACAGTAGATTCTCATTGCTACTGCAGCTACCCCTGACACTACGCCCCCGGGCAGGGTGGCTCAGAGCCAGAACACACACGCACGCGCAAACCGACAGTACATGGAACGCGTCTCAAAGATGAGAGAAAACTCTCAGCAAGAAGGACGACACCTGAATGGAAGTCATTATCAGGCAAGATGACCTGCAGGACTGTAAATGTGACTTGAGGAGGCTCTGCGGAAGCCCCAGAAAATGGGTACATCATAGCCTGTGACAAGAAACAGCTATCAAAACTGAGAAGATGTAGGCCTGGGAAGCCTGCCTTCAAGACCTAAGAAATTAAGGATGCAGGGCTAAAAACCCAGTCCCTGAAAATGGACTGCTAGAAGGCAGAACCGCTCATGCAGCTGGGAACAAAACCACAAGTGAGAACTGTTCAGAGTTTTCCATCGCAGAAGACCGATCCACGCTTTAAGCTTGTAACTCGAGAAAATCAGCGCCTAAATACAGGCATTTGAGACTCTACGGATGGTGCCCGAGGTGCGTGCCTTGCTCCTTGAGTGTTAAGAGGACATCAAGACTGAAAGGTTTAAGACACAGAAGAGGCAACACAAACCACACAGACACAGGCTGGAACCACCCTGCCCGGCACAACATAGCATCATGCTGAAGACTAACCCGCTCCCTTTATCTGCCCAAAGGGGACCGTTCCCTACCCTACCCTTTATCTGCCCTACGCTAACTTTAAAACCCCTCCCTGCAATTGTCAACCTCGTCCGCTTCCTCCAGGTCCTTCCCTAGCCCTGGCCCCTCCACTTAGCTTTCAGTGGGCCGGGGGTCACATCTAGGGATGATCACTTCCCTAGATCGGAAGAGGCGTGGCAGGGAAAGGCCTGGACATGGACAAGAGGGCACATGACTCGCCGCAGCTCCTGGCATGTGTGGGAGACCTTCGCTGCTCACAGGCTTCTCTCTCTGTCCCTTCGTCCTCTGTGGTGCTGGCGGCCTGACCCTTGCCCACCTAGGAGCGGGCAGGGAGAAATGCTCTTGTCCCATGAGGCTCACACGCGCAGCCGACGAAGGCAGCGAGCTCCCGGTGCTCTGTGCTGGTGGGGCACTCTGTCAGGGATGGCTGGGAGGGATCCTTCCTCGCTGCGGGGACCGTCTGTTCCTGGCTGGAGGCACCTACCTGTCAGAACCCCCTTCGTTTGACTCCTCAGCCAGCGCTGGCAGGCAGCTGTGCCCAGGCAGCCCACTTGGAAGCTAGAGGCCCTTGGCAAAGCAGATCCATCCCCAGGGCAGCCTTTCTTTTTAAGCCCTTGGCCCAGCCCATGCTCACCTCATGGGTCCCACCTAGGCTGCCTCAGCCCCAGCTGGAGCCTGCTGGGAAGAGGGGCCATTGCCAAAGCCCCACAGCACATCACCCCCTCCCCTGAGCCTCTCCCCGACCACCAGCTCTGCATCTCCCTCCTGGATGCTCTCCCTCCACTTTTAGGGGGAACGCTGTGTGACACACACCGCCCACCGCACAACAAGGTCTTGTTTTGACTTAGAAATGCCTTCCAGAGTAACACTACAACCTGCCGTTAAAAAAAAAAAAAAACAAAAAAAAAAAAACACACACACACACACACACACACACAAAACCACAAACATTACACCCCACACAAAATGACTCTCAAACTGAGAAGATGTATGTGCAGGAAGCCTGGCTTCAAGGCCTAAGATCTTAAGGATGCAGGGAAGAAGTCCCGGTCACTGAAAATAGATGGCTAGAGAACAGAGCGCATTTAGAAACACACACACAGTGATTCAACAAAGGTAGCAGCCCACGTGACAGCGCTTCACCAGATTCCACGGCCACGTACCCCGGGTTATTTACTGCCCATGGGCCAGGGTCAGACAAGCTGTCAGGGAGACCCTCCCCTTGAGTCATGAGGCTTGGAAAGGACCCCCTTGCTTTCTAAACTCCTTCTCGGAGAGGAGTCTAGGTGCGGCTGGATCCGATCCCTGCCCCGGCCTTGGGAACCGTTTCCCTCTAAAGGATTGTATCTGCTCCATCAATCCGTTCTATCACTCAGCTAAGATTGCAAAGTTCTGCATGCTATTAGTCACTTACCCAGATTCTGCTGCGGCAAGGCATCTCTCAACCTCGAGGAGCAGAACCCTACATGAGCATCCCCGCTCAAGCGGAGGTGGTGGCGAACAGGCGGCTGCCGGGCAGGAAGGCTCCAAGGGCTCTTGTCCTGCCCACTAGTTGTAGAGGCAGCTAATTGACTTTTAGTCATATCAGCCTGGGAAAAAAAAAAATATCTAAAGTCCCCACTCCAGACGGTGTGTTGACTCTGTTGCCTGCGGGGAGGGGAGAAAAGGGGGTTGGGAGGGTGAGGGGGTGGGAAACGGGGGAGGAGGGCACCGCACCACCACACCAGTCAAACAAAGAACCACCAATTCGATAATTCACTATACAGTGCAGTACAATCCCAGACGGTCTAAAACAACAGTCGAAACAATGATAGGCCAATGCAATGCAAGACATAACACAACACGGGGCAGCACAAGGCAATACGCAGCCAAATTAAGAACAACCGATCAACACACCCACAATACAGTGCAGTCCTACGACAATGTTTACAGTGACCATCAAAACAATGATGGGGCAATGCAATGCATAACAATACAGGACGGTGTGATGGAACACACAACCGAAGAACTAATTCAGAAACTCACAATACAGTGCAGTACAATCTCAGACAATCTAAAATAACAAGCGAGACAACATCGTCGGGGCAATACAATGCAAGACAAAGCTATCCAGGGCGGTACAACGCCATACGCATTCAAATAAAGAACAGCCAAGGAAAGAATTCACGGTACAGTGCCATACAGTGGCAGACTATCTATCAGATGTCAGGCGAGACAACAACAGAGCAATACAACGCAAGGCATAACACGATATGGGGCACTACAAGACACTGCACGGTCAAAGAAACAACCTATTAAAGAAGTCACAATACAGTGCAGTCCTGTGACAGAACGTATAAAATGACCTTCTAGACAATGACAGGGCAATACAACGCAAGACAAAACACGATACGGGGCAGTACAAGGCGAGACACACTCACATCAACCACCCCTTAAAAAAAAACCCACACCACAGTGCGGTGCCATGCCAGAATATATCACGTGGCACTCAGGACTATTATATGGCAATACAACGCCAAACGCAACACAACACGGGGCAGTCCAATGCAAAACAGAATTAAAGAAAGAACAACCTGTCAAAACCCCAACATACAGGGCAGCACTATCCCACGGAGCATCAGGTGGCGGTCGAGACAGTTACAGGACAACAGAATCTGAGACGTAACGTTAGACAGTGCAGTACAGTGCAATAGTCAGTCCAATATACAACCGACGAAGGGACCCACAATACTGTGCGTTACAACGCCAACAGATGTGAGACAGCAGGCAAGATAACGACAGAGCAATACAATGCACAACGTAAGACAATAGAGGACAGTATAATGCTAAGATGCCTCAGATGGCAGTCAAAACAATGACGCGGCAACACGATTCGAGACCCAACACAAAGGCGGTAACACGGCAATACATGGTCAAAGAAAGAGCACCCGGTAAAACCCCCATGATACAGATGGCTACTGTCCGAGAGCGTCTACAATGACAGCGAAGAGAACGACAGGGCAATACAATGCAAGATAGAACACCACACAGGGCACTACAATGCAATAGGCAGCCAAATAAGAACAAACATTTAAAAAAAAACCAGAAGACCGAGCGGTACATACCGGAATGGTAGTCAGGGCGATTACAGGGCAATACAATGCAAGACAAAACACAACACGGGGCAGGACGAGGCAATAGGTAGTCAAATAACGAACCGCCGATCGAAAACCCACAGACGAGTGTGCTGCAATCCCAGTCGCAGATGGCAGTCGATAAAATGACTGAGCAATAGAATCCAAGACATAACATTATAGGGGGCAGTAGAATGCAATATGCAGTCAAACAGAGAACAACCCGTTACAAAACTGACGAGACAGTGTACTACAATGCGAGAATATATCAGATATCAATCAAGATGGTTCCAGGGCAATACAATGCAAGACCTAACAGTATACCGGGCACTACAATCCAATACATGGTGAAATAACAAGAAAACGATTCTAGAACTGCACGGTATTGAGAATTTTTTAACACAATGGCTGAAATGACAATCCAAACAATGAAAGGGTAATACAACACAAGACATATCACTATGCGTGTCAGTACAACCCACTACCCGCTCAAATAAACAGCAAACAGTTATAGGACTGCACGGGATTGAGAATTGTTTAACAAATACACAGTTAAATCAACAACAGCCAATTGTAGGACTACAGTGGACTGTGAAATTTTTAAACACAAAGTCTAAAATCACAAACACGACAGTGACAGGACAATACAATGCGAGACGTAACAGCGTACATGGCAGTACAGTGCAATATACTGTCAAATCAAAAACAGCTGATGAAGGAAGTGACAATATGGTGGCGTACAATGGCAGAATAGATCAGATGACAGTCAAGACAACAACAGAGCGATACCGTGCAAGACATAACACCATACAGGGCAGTACGAGGCAATACACAGCCACATAAGAACCCATGAAAGACATCACAATACAGTCCAGTCCCAGGACAGAATCTCTGAAGTGACCGTCAAGACGAAAAGGCAATAACAATGCAAGACGTAACACCATACAGGGCCGGACAAGGCAATACGCAGTTGTGACAATCGGAGCAATTAACTTCACTCCTAAGAGAAAAGTAGAGAAACATTTAGAAACACACACACAGTGATTCAACAAAGGTAGCAGTGCACGTGACAGCGCTTCACCAGATTCCATGGCCATGTACCCCGGATTATTTACTGCCTAGGGGCCACGGTCACACTATCTCTTAAGGAGACCCTCCCATTGAGTCACAGGGCTTGGAAAGGACCCCCTTCCTTTCTAAACTCCTCGGAGAGGAGTCTAGGTGCGGCTGGATCCGATCCTTGCCCTGGACTTGGGCAACGGTTTACCTCTAAAGGATTTTAGCTGCGCCATCAATCCATTATATCGCTGAGCTAAATTGTAAAGTTTGGCATGCTATTAGTCACTTACCGATACTCTTGTTACGGCATGGCATCTCTCAGCCTCGAAGAGCAGAACCTTAAGCGAGTGTCCCCGCTCCAGGGGAGATGCTGGCGAACAGGCTGCTGCATTGCAAGAGAGCTCAAAGGGCTCTTGGTCTGTCCGCTCGTTATATAGCAAACTAACCAACTTAGAGTGTTTTGACTCTGTTGCCAGCCATCCCACAAAGTTCAAGTGCCACTCATAGCAACTCCCGCTGGTTGTTATTGCTCGAGCAGCAGCCTGGGCGAAAAAGGGGAAAAAGGGGGGGTCACATCGCAACAGTGGTCAAATAACGAACAACCCGTTAAAAATTTCACAATACAGTGCTGGAGACTAAAATAACTCGCAAGACAACGACAGGGCGATACAATGCAAGACCTAACATTACACAGGGCAGTACAAGGCAACATACAATCAAATAAAGAACAGCCAATCAAAGAATTGACGGTACAGTGCCATACAATGGTAGAATATATCAGAGGTCAGTCAACACAATGACAGAACAATAGAAGGCAAGACGTAACTCAATACGGGGCACTACCAGACGATACACAGTCAAAGAAACAACAACCCATTAAAGAATTCACAATACAGTGCAGTCCTAGGACAGAACGTGTAACATGACTGTCAAGACAGTGACAGAGCAATACAATGCAAGACACAACACAATACGAGGCAGTAACAAGACAATACGCAGCCATACGAAGAACAACTGATTAAAAAACCCAGAATACATTAAAGTGTAATACCAGAATAGATCAGAAGGCAGTCAAGGCTATGACGGGGCAATATAATGCCAGACGTAACACAATACAGGGCGGTACAAGGCAGTACACAGGCAAAGAACAACCGATTAAAAAAAAAAAAAAAAACACGTAATGTGGTGTGGTACAATGCCAGAATAGATCGCATAGCAGTCAAGAGCGTGACGGGGCAACACGATGCAAAACCGATACTGAGCCAGGCGGAGCAATGCTATTTCAAATACACAACAATATAATATGGAACCGAATTCTTATGCTTACGATGCAAGACAGTCTCAAATGGCAGTCGAGGAAATTACTGAGCAACGTAATGCAAAAACAGCACGCTGCCCGGCAATGCAATATATGGTCAGGTACAAAACAATCCGTTCCAGAAACAACATATCAAACTGTACAACTCCACGGTCTCAGATGGCAGTCAAGACATACACAGAGCAATACCATGCAAGACGTAACACAATACAGGGCAATACGATAAAATACATAGGGTAACTTAAGAACGATGAATCAAAAAACCTGCAATACAGCGATTACAATGGCAGACGGCCTGAGACGGCAGTCGAGACGATTACGGGGCAATGCAACGCAAGACGAAACGCGATACGGGGCGGTACCCTGCAAAACCATCCCCGACGGCCATCGGGGAAGTTACAGAGCGATATAATGCGAAAACAACGCCCTGCCCGACAACACAATATATGGTCACGTACAAAACAATCTGTTAAAGAAACAACATACGGAGCAATACCGTGCGAGATGGTTTCAGATGGCGGTTAAGGAAAATACAGAGTGATGCGATGGAAAACTGAAATAGCGCCAAACAATGCAATACAATTTCAAATACACAGCCTTCAAATACACAACAAAATACTTAAGGATACAATGCCAGAGTGTCTCACGTGACAGTCAAAACAGCGACAGACTGAAACGATTCAAGACGTACCATGATACAGGGCAGAACAATGCAATACGCGGTCAAAGGAAGAACAAGGGAATAAAAAAAATCCACAATACCGTGCGGTACGATAACAGAATATATCGGACGGCTGTCAAGACAATGACAAAGCCATATGCTGCAAAACCAAAACACAGCCAGGTGACACAACAGAGGTTCAAATGTGCAACCATGCGATTCAAAACAAAATATGAAAGGTTACCATGCCTGATCATCTCAGATGGCAATCAAGACAATGACTAAGGGATACGACGCAAAACCGAGATACGGGCAGCCAAAGTGATACAACTTAAAGTACAGACTGATGCAATGCCAAACAAAATACAGAACTATATGATGCAATGCAGTCCGATGTGGCACTCAAGACAATTACGGGGCGCTACGATGCGAAACCGATACGGTGTCGGGCAATGCAATACTATTTTGAATACACAAGAGAACACAAAACAAAAGATACATAAGCATACAATGCGAGACATTCTCAGATAGCAGTCAAGACAGTTACAGAGCAACACAACGCAAAAACAATACAGAGCCGGGCAATCCAATACAGTCAGATGCAGAACAATACATCAAAGTAACAACATGGCGAACAGTACAACATGACAGTCTCAGATGGCTGTCAAGAAAATGACCTAGCAATACAGTGCAAGACGTAACGGAATACAGGCGTTACCATGCTAGACCATCTGAGACTGCGGACGAGAACACTACAGAGCAATACGATTCCAGGCTAAACACACACAAGGCAGTGTAATGCAAGATAGTTTCACATACGTTCAGGACAATTACCGCTCCACTTACATGCCTGAAGGGGACCGCTCCCGGACAGCCTGGAGTGCCACGCTAACTTTTAAATGCCTCGCTGCTATTTCCAACCCTATCCCCTCCCCTCCCTGAGGAAGCTCCGCCGCCGGTACCTCAACTTCGCTTTCTGAGAGCCGGGACTCTGGAGCCCTGCTCAACAAGAAAAAAAAAAGTTACCATGTATCAAATCGATTCATCGCGGAGTTGCTGGGTTTCCTCTTCATCACCTGCAAAAACAAACAAGGGAACCCCAATTTCCACAAAATGGCGCCATCAGGCACCATTGCGTCTGTCAACACTAACTTGTACTGCAATATCCCCCACATCAGATGCGCCGTACCCTTCTACTCACCTGCTCCACACAGATTCCGGATTCAGACTTTGTGGCACTCTCTGGTTCTGGAACCTAAGACACCTAGACACACAATATTACTGTTGAGCTTACGGGAGAGATACCACCCAAAACCCTAACATGTGCGAACTTATTACCACCTCCTGCTCCCTCACCTTGCCTGCCCATCCTCCCGAGGCGTGCAACCTGAAGGATTGCAAACCGCCTGTAAAACCCAACCAGCATGGGTTGCTTAAAACTTGAAAGTTGCTCCATCTGAGGAAGATGCGATACTTCAGCCCACCCACCGCTGCTGACCTTGACTGACTCATCCCCATCCCCACATCCCATGTCATTCATTGCTTCAAGACTTCAAATTGAAAAGAACCAATACATATACTGCTCAAAGCCACATCGTCTCTCTAATACCACGTGCTGACTCACCTTCTTACATTGCTCCCCTCTCCTACGCTGCCCTGCCAAGCTTGTCCCGCTGCATCTGCAAGAACATCAGCGAAATCACCTTGAGGCAGAGCAATAAGTTCATAATAACAAAGTCTTGCACCTTTTTACAAATACCATCTAAGGTCCAAATACAACCTTACACAAAGAAAATGACAAAAAAAGTCCGCACGATAAGCAGCCATACCCTCTTCGACATGAACTCTTCTTCGCTACTGCTGTATTGCCTTTCCAACATGCCTCTGCTCTTCCCAAACAACAAAAATGCAAGAGCTATCCACACAACCTCCTGATGGCTACCCTGAGATGACTCTCACACCTTTGCCCCGATCTACAGGGATTCATATACTACATATAGACTCTCCACACAATTCCACCCACCCTGGATGCTACGCACCCGGGCAGGGCGGCCCCAAGCCAAACACTCACAGTTACAGACAGACACTACAAAGAACGCTAAAAACAAAGTGCCTCAAAGACGAGAGAAAACTCTCAGCAAGAAGGATGACACCCGGATGGAAGTCACCGTCAGGCAAGAAGACCTGGAGACCACAGTGGTGATGTGAAGAGGCTCTATGGAAGCCCCTGAAACAAAGTTTACAACGTCATCATCTGTGATAAGGAGGGAATGTCAAGACTGATAAGATGTATACGAAGGAAGCCTGGCTTCAAGACCTAAGAACGTAACGACGCAGGGAAGAAATCCCAGTCGTGGAAGTGGGCCACCCGGAAACTTCCAAGACGCAAGACCGATACACGCTTTAAGCTTCTAATGCAAGAAGACCAGCAGTCGAATGGTGCTACACCCACAGGTCCGAGCGTTCGAGACCCTAAGGATGACGCCCGGCACGCCATGTCGTGCTCCTGGACCTTAAAGGTGACCTTCAGACCCAAAAAAGGTCTAAGACACAGAACACGTACCACATGAACGGCACAACAACATGCACAGGCTGGAACTGCCCTGCCAGGGACACACTAGCATCATGACAAACAGTAAGCAACAACTTTTACCTGCCCAAAGGACACTGTGCCCCAGGACAGCCCCCCCCCCTACTACGCTAACATCAAAGATCCCATTTTGCAATTGTCCACCTCCACCCCTCTACAGCGCCTGACTGTCAACTAAGCTTTCGGAGGGCCGGGCATCTGAATGCTTCCTTGATGCAGTCCACAAAAAACAGCCACCCGATACATTCCCGCTGTCACCAGGTCCCTCCTCTTCCTCTGCAAAAGGAAAAGAAAAAGTAATCCCAAAGGCAGCCACAGCACCAGCAATAAGCATCTTGAGAGGAGATACCAACCTCTTCCACAGCACCCTCAGCCTCATGAACTCTGAGGCATTCTGCTTGCCTGCTCACCGCCAATTCCAGAGATTGACGCTGTGGCAACAGTTATTCACAGCACCTAAGATACCAAGAAACACAACATTAGCACTACGCTTCTGCCAAACCACCAGTCCCGTGCCCCAGCTCGATACTATCTGGCTCGCCTCAAATGCAAGAGCCTAGAGCACACCAGGCTCCGACGACACCCAAACCCATCTGCAAAACCTGAGAAAAAAATCGTGAACCCACCTCCCTTTCCTAGCCATGCCCTGAGGAGAAATAACTGGACTCCAGACGATCCAATGTGAATCAACAGAAGCCGTTTATTAAGCACAGATCATCATCTTTTATACCCTGTGTTGTAGCCGTACATGCCACTCGCTTATTTCTGATTAGCTAGTTACACTGTCCACGCGCTGTCCATGCGGTTCATTCACACATCAGATTGGTTACAGGAATTCGCATAGTAAACTGCTTAGTCATTAGCACAACATGTTTTCTACCTTCTCAGTTCCCGTTTTTCCCCATGTACTAATTCCATCTTCTACCACCTGTTTTGCCCTTAATCTAATCTCTCACAGTAGGGAGGCTGGCTCACATGGCCATTTTCTCTCAGATACATTCCTACAATACCCCCTTTTTCTTCTTGAGCCGACCAGACCTTATGCATGGCATTTTCTATCATGTCAGTCACTTTGCGGAGAACACACGAGGCTACCATAATCAATAATAATATAACCAACGATAGCATGAGCCCTTGCTTTAGTAAGTCTGATAACCATCCCGTTATACCCCATGAGCTTAACCAATCATCGAAACCATTTTTGACCACTTTTAATTTGGACATGTTATCCTTCAGATCCCGTAACTGCTTATGAATGGATGATGAGTGGTCGGAAAGATTCATACAACACATACCTTCCAAATCTTCACATCCATGACCCTGAGCTAACAGCAAAAAATCAATAGCCGCTCGATTTTGCAACGTAGCATGCCGAATGCTATGAACATCAGTAAACAAGCTAGATATGATTTCAGTTGTAAGGTTTATCTGTTTACTTGCCCAACGCCCTATCTTATTCAACATATTTAATGCCGTTGCTGTTCCTAGCGAAGGAAGAACACTTAGCCCTATTCTTTGTCCGAGATTCGAAAATGTTATATGGTCATCACAGGATGGAGTGAAGGTATGAACTGTTCTCTTGGCTCTATGTTTCCTGTGCGCTCTGCTCACTGTGTCTTTGGCCGTACGCAGGCCTCTGCTCGTAGATCTGCCACATCTCCCCCTTTTTGTTAAACACCAGACCATTTATTAACAAGGTCGCCATGACTTGTTCTTCTACTCGTTGTGACGCTCTTAGCGGGTTATATACTAAACACAATCAAAAACAGAATCAAAAAGAACCCTGCTAAGGCAATAAATACCCAGATTCCTAAATTTAGCCCAGAAATCCAATTTCTTTGGATTTACCCACGAGAAATCCTTTTGTAATATTTCAAATACATTGCGGTTCATTAAGTCTTGAATCTTTAGTATTTGAGCTTTTAGCTGATCATGTAAAGGACGAATATTTTGTTGCAACAACATGTCAAAAGCACCTTGGAAATGGTGTTTAATCATTTCTCAGCCATGCAGCAACGTATTCCAGGGGAGAGATGTAACACAAAGTCTTTGAGAGTTGTACTCCCAATCACAATACAGAGAAAGACGTGGTTTTAATGCATTTTGCCCATTCCCTATCCATATTGCTGCTGTTTTATACCTTACTCGTGTTAAATTTACACAATAAGATTGATTACATTCTTGTATACTTGCATTTTGAGCCGAAGCAAACATACGGATGAGAAGTACAAATCATTACAGAATTTTCTTGCTTACAACTTCTATTTGTTGCAGTATTATCTGTGGTTAGCATGCACCCCGATTTAAGGTGCTTATAATACACCTTCGGTTGTTCAGGCCATTGAACAGTTCTTACAAAGTGTCGCTCTACTGCTGTGGATGACAAAGAAGACATGTTTAGAAAATTTAAAACATGAGTTGCTTTATACAATCACTCTTGAGGTGTCATATCAATCATCATAGTTACTGGTTTTGAAAAGGTATGTGGCAAAAATACCCACTCTAATGCAGTCAGGCTCTTTGCGAGTGAATCATCCCACTGTCCTATCAGGGCGTAAAGTTGAAATTCTTGTAGGAAGGTGTTCAGTGCGTCTTGCAGCAGTAGTAGACTATATCTTATCTTGCAACATGCTGTAATGCCTTCGGAGCTGTTGGGGTTGATGAACATAGAACTTGGGGGGGGCGGGGGGGGGCAGACACAGTGCTTCAGAGCATCCCCTGTATCTTCAAAGTGTGCTCATGTCTCTCTTGCCCTCGCTCAGCTCATGTCTCTCTCCCCCTCTCTGACCCGAGACAGCCCCCTTATATCCTGCACTGGATTGAGTGGAGAAGTACAGACTAGAGTTGCTGCATGCATGGCCAGTGCACGCAGCAAGTCCCACCAGACCCTCCTGCACTGGATCGAGTAGAAAAGTACAGGCTAGAGTCGCTGCACGCGTGGCCAGCGTATGCAGCAAGTCTCACCAAACTCATGATCCAGCTTTGCCAACAGCAGCTGTCTGATACGTGACTACATTGTTGTAATCCCTTCTTGTTATCTTCTTCTGTGAAGGTCAGGTTCTCATGGATACACACATGGTTTTTAGAGCAACATATTCTACAACTCGTACAAGGGTATGATGCAAAGCGGCACCTACAACTGATCGTATAATGCTTATTAAACATGGCAAACAGCATACTAAACATAACAGACAAATTCCTTCCACACAGGCAATGAGCATAATTTGCTTCAGCCAACCCCACCCCCAAGTCCATCCAGCAAAGAGATTTCACCCAATGGCCTCCACAAGTTGCTGGTTCGGTCGGTGCAGTTCCTGCAACTGGGCATGGATGGACTTGGAGTGGTCACTTAGATTCATACAATACAGTCCTTTAAAATCTTGACAACCATGTCTGTGAGCTGAAAGCAAAAAATCAGTAGCAGTTCTGTTTTGCAACGTCGCATATCAAATACTATCTACATCTAGCAATAACTCAGAAATAGCTGAACTAGTAGCATTGTTAAACCTATCCTTGGCAGCAAGAGAGTCCTTGTTAGCAAGAGCGCATACGGACTCCCTGTTCTTGCTGGTACTGTGCTTTGATCTTCTTCCACAACAGGCCAAGATTCTCAAGCAGCTAGATAAGGTGTCTGAGAGTCCATTACAGGCTTATGTCATCCAAATGTTTTTCTTGCCAGCACCCAAGACTGAATAACAATTGGTGTGATATATGTGTTTTCCTGCACACAGGTGCGAGTCCCTTGAGTGTATTTACAATCCTCTTTGCCGATCTTCCGTTGCTTTCCCGTAGTCCACCCCCTTGCTCAAGAGACCGCTTCTGCTTGGGTTCATTTTAGTCTCGCAGGGTATAACACAGAGCAATCTACTAAGGCATGCAATAACACATACACATATAGGAAAAAACCAAAAACATCTCTCTATGGTACTGCTTTGAATCAGGTGTCCTATTTCTCTTTTTCTGATGCTTTCTCATAACGCGTATGGCATACTTTTGTGCTAACATGGCACATTTCCCATCTAATTGTTCCTGTTTGGTTTCCTCCCCCCTCCTTTCTTTCCCCGCCCCCCCCCCCCCCATCACTTACGACTGACATAAAAGTCTGCCTTTGCAACGAGAGCTCAGTTTCTCATTTTTCCTTAAGTTTCTCATTTTCCTACAGAGCATCCTATAGATTTTGGCTCAACTCCTTTTCCCAATCAACCATGATCTTATAGACAAACAACAAACCACCAGCGATACGCCCTGCACGGGCAAGTTGTTCCCGAGACCATAAACGTGTCGGTTGGTGACAACTCCCCCAATATTTCAGGACTTCCATCGGTTCTACAGCCCATCCTGGTGTATCTACCTGGGGTGCGCTTGCCTTACGTCTAAACATTGTGTATATACAAACTTCTTCACTTGACGGAGCGTCAGCCCTAGTTGCATATGACAACAGTACCACACTGGGCAGAACACCTGCCCAAGTGGAGTCACCTAACAACACTGCACACAACAAAAAGCAAACAGTAGCACACATGCTGATCAGCAGGTATAAGCTGGCACCCACACACACTTACACAGCAGACATACAAAAACAGCACTTCTATCTCAGGGAGATGACTGGGAAGTGGAGGGGGCGAGGCGGGCAATGGCAGGAGCAAACAGCTCCGGCTCTGTCCTTCTCTGCTGACATTCTGCCTCCTCCATCGGCCTCAGGTGGAGCAGAGAGGATCAGCAGGGTATCGTCCCAGACCTTCGGACCTGGCCTGTTCAATCCCCCTCCCGTGGGCTGTAATGCTGCAAAAGCCCCGGCTGCCGTGGCTCGCTCCGCCTTCATATCTTGTAAGGTCGATAACACCAACCACCATGTCGTCGCTAACGGTGATGCCTCTTTGTCTCCTTTACTTATCACTTCCCACAGTTTTTTCCCAACAGCCTCCCATATTTCTGGTTTAAAAGCTGTTTGGGGCTCTGGTGCGAATCCGTTCTCTCTGCACCAGATTAACAACCTTCGGAGCATATGCTCATCGTATTTCACCCATCTCTTAGAGAGGATACGCAGGAGAAGTCTTAATATAGCCCCTTCTTCTTTTGTTACTTGTTGCCCCATCTCCTGCCCCGGCTGCTCACCTCTCTCTGGGTGCCCGTGGCCACGTCGTTTGTTTCCTCTATTCCAGATTGCCGCCCAATCTGCCTGTTCTCAGTCCAGCTGAGCCGTCCTCCAGCCAGTGGATCTCCTTCTGGGTCTTCCGCCCCTTGTGTTCCGTTGCTCAAGCCAAGCGCCGATCGGTATCACGTCGGGGTCACCATCTGAGGAGGAATAACTGGACTCCAGACGATCCAATGTGAATCAACAGAAGCCGTTTATTAAGCACAGATCATCATCTTTTATACCCTGTGTTGTAGCCGTACACGCGACTCGCTTATTTCTGATTAGCTAGTTACACTGTCCACGCGCTGTCCATGCGGTTCATTCACACATCAGATTGGTTACAGGAATTCGCATAGTAAACTGCTTAGTCATTAGCACAACATGTTTTCTACCTTCTCAGTTCCCGTTTTTCCCCATGTACTAATTCCATCTTCTACCACCTGTTTTGCCCTTAATCTAATCTCTCACAGTAGGGAGGCTGGCTCACATGGCCATTTTCTCTCAGATACATTCCTACATTACCCGACTTCTGCCAAAACCACGTTCTGAATAGGACCGACAGACAGAGTGCAAGCAGAGGCTTGTGCACCACCTGTAATACAGCAGCTGAGAATGAACCGATGCTCTAGGTCGCCGCTCTCCTCGGCCAAGTCTCTTCCGGTGCCCTATCTGTCATTGCTGTCACAGCTCAGGCTGGGCATTAAACCAAGTGACAGATGTTCTCTTTTAACTTCTCTCCTGAGGAAGGAAAGAAAGAATGTGACTGGAAAAGAAACTGAACTCTTTCATAATGAAACGTAAAGAGAAAAGTAATACCGAGGAGAGACAACAGGAAAAAATAAAATAGGTAAAATATATACACAACCCAGTATCGAGCTCCCAGGATGCCCATTGCTTCACCGGCAGGCACGGGCAAAGTCCAAGAATGGACTTGCCAATGGATTGGAACCGGATTCTGGATCTGGTTGCCTGAATGCACAGATCGGGATTGAAGGATGTCAAACAGACAGCAGAGTCCTCGGACGCCAGCCGTTGAAGGAAAGGTACCGACCCCTTTGATCCATCTGCTTTTATACTGAGCGTGATGATGATGGGATGCAATACCCCATCAGTCAGATTCGGGTCACCGGTCCCATCTACTCTTCACCGTGGGTGCAACCCCTCTATGCTTTTCTGCTTCCAACCCATCAACAGGGCATACATAAAAGTTAGCAGAGCTGCACTGTTACAGCAATAAGTATAAGCAAGAGCCTCTCTGCATAGCATCGCTTGTCATTAAGTGTAAATATATGCTCTTAGCAATCTGGAAGCGGATACTACCTGAAAAAGACGTCATTATCTTCAGAGAGTTCAGTTAGTTGGAAGAGACTTACCTGAAAAGTAGAATTACTGAAAGGAAAACTGGTTCTGTTGTACCTCAGTCCAGCACAGTAGCACATGGCTACGCAACCTCACTTTCACATGAAAAAAAGTAGTGCCCAATTGTATTCATGGAGCCACCGTTCAGATCTTCCCTTTAATACCTCATGCCAAGCCACCTCCGTACGGCGCTCCTCTCGGTTCCCCTGAGTCACTCTGCCCATCTCATCCTTCTGCTTCTAAAAAAAAACAAACAAACAATATCAAACATTACCCTAATGCGGAGCAGTAGCTTAATTCCAAAGGTCTTGTTTCTACTTAGAAACACTGTTCAACTAGGGCCAACAGCAGCCTGCCATCAAAAAAAAAAAAAAAAAGCCCACAAACATTACACCCCACACAAAGCAGCCTGAACATCTTTGAGATATTATCTCCTTCACTATCCATAAACAGCCTCTCTGACTTGGCTCTGCTTATGCCAACACCCACTAATGAAACACCCATGCACCCAACCTACTGAGAGCTAATCAATTCCAGATGACTACGCAACCTTTGCCTCAGTCTCAACAGATCCACATATTAACTATAGACTCTTGTCACTATTCTGCCTGCCTTGAGCTCTGCACACCTGGGCAGGGGAGTTCCGAGCCAGACACAGACACACACAATCAGAGACCAAGACTACACAGAATGCTAAAAACAACACGCCTCAAGAATGAGAAAAAACTCCCAGCAAGAAGGATGACACCCGGATGGAAGTCACCATCAGGCAAGAAGACCTGGAAACCACAGTGGTGATGTGAAGAGGCTCTATGGAAGCCCCTGAAACAAAGTTTACAACGTCATCATCTGTGATAAGGAGGGACTGTCAAGACTGCTAAGATGTATGCGCAGGAAGCCTGGCTTCAAGACCTAAGAATGTAATGACGTAGGGAAGAAGACCCAGTCGCAGAAGTGGGCTGTCCTGAAGCTTCCAAGACGCAAGACCGAAGCATGCTTTAAGCTTCTAACGCAAGACGACCAGCAGCCGAATGGTGCTATGCGCAGGGGTGCAAGCATTCGAGACCCTAGGGAGGGTGCCTGAGGCGCCACGCTGTGCTCCTGGAGCTTAAAAGATGACCTCGCGACCCAAGAAAGGTCTAAGACGCAGAACACGGACCACACGAACAACATGACAACTGACACAGGCTGGAACTGCCCTGCCCGGGATGTGCTAGCATCATGCTGAACAGTAAGCCACATCCTTTACCTGCCCAAAGGGGACTGTGCCCCAGGACAGCCCTCGCCCCTACGCTAACTTCAAAGACCCCTTTCAGCAACTGTCAACCTCATCCCCTTGGCCCCTCTCGGGCACCAGTGTCTCAGCTTAGCTTGTGGATGGCCAGGGGTCAGAAACCATCCTTGACGCAATCCACAAAAAAACAGCCATCTGATATCTTCCTGCAGTCATCAGCTTCCTCCTCTTCCTCTGCAAAAGGAAAAAAAAAAAAAAACATGAATCCCCAAAGCAACCACAGCACCAGCAATAAGCATCTTGAGAGGAGATGCCAACCTCTTCCACAACACCCGCATCCTCCCAAACACCGTGATGTTCCGCTCGCCTGCTCCACACTGATTCTGGAGGCCAAAGCTGCAGTGACAAAATTATTTATGGCACCTAAGATACCAAGAAACACAACATTACCAATGCGCTTATGTGAAATCGCCAGTTCTGTGCTCATCCTCGCTACTATCGGGCTCACCTCAAATGTGAGAGGCTAGAACAGACCAGATGTCATCAACACCCAAACCCAACTGCAAAACTTGTCTAAGACAGAATCGTGAACCTGCCTCCCTTTCCCAGCCATCCCCCAGCGCCAAAACTTTAGAAACCCCTTCTGTTCTCCCGAGCAATCAGGGATGGAGCCCCACTTCTTCTTGACAGATCTGCATATTAACTATAAACTCTCATCACTATTGTGCCTTTCCTGGACTCTACACACCCAGCCAGCAAGGCTCCAAGCCAAACACGCAGAGTTACAGACCGATGCTACACAGAACACTAAAAGCAACACGCCACAAAGACAAGAGAAAACTCTCAGCAAGAAGGATGACACACGGACCAAAGTCACCATCAGGCAAGAAGACCTGGGGGACCGTGACGATGATGTGAAGAGGCTCTACGGACCCCCCTGAAACAAAGTGCAGAACATCATCGTCTGTGATAAGAACAGACTGCTGAGACTGACAAGATGTATGCACAGGAAGCCTGGCTTCAAGACCTAAGAATGTAATGACAAAGGAAGGAAGTCCCAGTCATGAGAGTGAGCCATCCATAAGCTTCTGAGACAAAAGACCGATGTACGCTTTAAGCATGTGACACAAGAAGAGCGGTAGCCGACCGGTGCTATGACCACAGGTGCAGGCATTCCAGACCCTAGGGATGGCACCTGAGGCACCCACCATGCTCCTTGAGCTTAAAGACGACCTCGAGACCTGAAAAAGGTCTAAGACACAGAACATATGAATGACACTACAACAGACACAGGTTGGAACTGCCCTGTGCGGGACATGCTAGCACCACGCTGAACAGTAAGCCACATCCTTTACCTGCCCAAAGGGGACTATACTCCAGGACAGTCCGCTCTGCTACGCTAACTTCAAAGACCCCTTTTTGCAACTGTCGACTTCATCCCCCTTGGCCCCTCTCCAGCCCTGGTCTCTCAACTTAGCTTTTGGAGGGCCCAGGGTTGGAAACCATCCTTGATGCAATCCACAGAAAACAGCCATCTGATATGTTCCTGTGGTCACCAGGTGTCTCCTCTTCCTCTGCAAAAGAAAAAACAAAAACTTAAAAGTAACCACAGCACCAGCAATAAGCATCTTGAAAGGAAATGCCAACTTCTTCCACAACATCCTCATCCTCCCAAACATCGTGGCATTTTGCTTGCCTGCTCTGCGCCGATTCCAGAGTCCGAGGCTGCAGCAACAATTGTTTATGGCACCTAAGATACCAAGAAACACAACATTACCACTGCGTTTCTGCCAAATCACCAGTCCCATGCTCCTCCTCAGTACTATCCGGCTCGCCTCAAATGTGGACCTGAGCCATCTCCAAAGCTGCAATCGAGGGAAGGACCGGCAGACTGACCCTGGAGAAGCCCAGCGGCAGAATGAGCTGCCCCAGCAGAGGCCATGGTTTATGTACCCCAGGCACCCCCCGCCGCTCTTCCCACAATCACCGGGGAAAGGGGCCAGGTCAACCGCTGCAAGGCATGGAGTCTGCTGGAGGAGCGGTGAGCCTCTCTGCAAACCATTCCTTGGTATTCACTGTAAGAGTCTGACCTTATCTGCTAGAAGCACATACCATCTAAAAAATAAGCTGTGAATCTCAAGGAATGCAATTAGAAGCTGAGCTATCAAGTATAACTAGCAAATTTTCATTCAGATTAACCTCAAACCAGGACATTTGCACGTGGCTTCACAACCTCAAACTTAAGAAAACCCTTATGTCACATAAACACTGATTGCATCTTCTCTCTAATACCACACACCAACCCACCTTCTTTTGCTACTCCCTCTCCTCCTACACAGCTCGTCCCTCTGCATCTGAAAAACAATAATAAGAAACACATTACCCAGACACACATCAATAGCTTAACAGTTCCAAAAGTCTCATTTCTACTTAAGAATACCATCTAGAGTGCAGAGACAGCATGCCAGTAAAAAAAAAAAAAAAACAACACACAAACATTACGACCCATGCAAAGCAGCCTTAATAACTTTGAGATCCCTACTCCTCCACTACTGCTGAATAGCCCTGCCTACATAGCTCTGCTTTTCCCAAAGAACACTAATGAAACAACTTTCCGCACAACCTGCTGATGGCTACTCCAGCTGGAATGACCATACCACCTTTGCTTCAACAGTCTAGGCAGATCCACATATTAACAGTAGATTCTCATTGCTACTGCAGCTACCCCTGACACTACGCCCCCGGGCAGGGTGGCTCAGAGCCAGAACACACACGCACGCGCAAACCGACAGTACATGGAACGCGTCTCAAAGACGAGAGAAAACTCTCAGCAAGAAGGATGACACCTGAATGGAAGTCATTATCAGGCAAGATGACCTGCAGGACTGTAAATGTGACTTGAGGAGGCTCTGCGGAAGCCCCAGAAAATGTGTACATCATAGCCTGTGACAAGAAACAGCTATCAAAACTGAGAAGATGTAGGCCTGGGAAGCCTGCCTTCAAGACCTAAGAAATTAAGGATGCAGGGCTAAAAACCCAGTCCCTGAAAATGGACTGCTAGAAGGCAGAACCGCTCATGCAGCTGGGAACAAAACCACAAGTGAGAACTGTTCAGAGTTTTCCATCGCAGAAGACCGATCCACGCTTTAAGCTTGTAACTCGAGAAAATCAGCGCCTAAATACAGGCATTTGAGACTCTACGGATGGTGCCCGAGGTGCGTGCCTTGCTCCTTGAGTGTTAAGAGGACATCAAGACTGAAAGGTTTAAGACACAGAAGAGGCAACACAAACCACACAGACACAGGCTGGAACCACCCTGCCCGGCACAACATAGCATCATGCTGAAGACTAACCCGCTCCCTTTATCTGCCCAAAGGGGACCGTTCCCTACCCTCCCCTTTATCTGCCCTACGCTAACTTTAAAACCCCTCCCTGCAATTGTCAACCTCGTCCGCTTCCTCCAGGTCCTTCCCTAGCCCTGGCCCCTCCACTTAGCTTTCAGTGGACCGGGGGTCCAAAGCCGCTGTCAATGAAAGAATGATGTGGCAGCTATCTGGGACTTTCTTGCAGTCACCAGGTTCCTCTTCATCATCTGAAATAATAAAAAAAAGCAACCACACTAAACAGTGCTGGCAAGAAGTATCACAGAAGTCAACACTGACCTCTTCCACAACTCCCCCTTCCTCAAAAGCGTAATGGCATTCTGCTCACCAGCACAATGTAGAGTCTGATGCTGTGGCCATCTCAGCTCCTAGCACCTGAGATACCAAGAAATTAGCATTAGATACCAAAATTAGCATTGCACTTGTGAGTAATGACTGGCCCCGTGATCCTCCTCGCTACTGCCCTGGCTCACCTCAAATGCTTCTCTAATTCCAAAAGATGGCTTGCAGAGCCCCTACAAAACCAAACATTAAATTCTTAACCGAGTCACCATATACTACTTCACTATGAGACACTGACATGGCTCACACCTGCCTCACCTGCTTGGCCTGCTCATCCCCACATGGCTGTGCCCCTCTGAGCCTGCATGCCGCACATGACAAAAAAAACACCCAAACAGAAGGCACGAGCTGAGATACTGCCAAAAACTTCAGCCTGAGTGCAATAATTCTTATACCCCACTCCTTTACCTTGCCTGCTAGTCCACCTGGCCTCCATACTGTGGGGCTGCCACCTTGAGGCTTGCGCACCCCCTGTAAGACAGAACCAAAGGACTTTTAGAACTTTGCCCACAATACAACACCTGAAAGAGAACTGTGACTTCAGCCCTACCCACTGCTACTCACTTTGCCCCGCTCAGCCCCTGTGCCCATATCGAATATTGCCCATTGCTTCAAATCAAAAAAATAGGATACCACAGTGTAGTCATAGAACCACCGGGCACATCACCCCTCTCAGACCACATGCCGACCCACCTTCTTACCACACGGCTCTCCTACGTTGCCTGATACAGCTTGTCCCTCGTGCTTCTGATAAACAATATCAAACTAATAACCTGAATGCAGAGCGATACCTTCATAATACAAAAAGTCTTGTTCCAATTTAGAAATACTATCTCAGCTCCAACTGCAGCCTACCATTAAAAACCCCACTGAATTTAAGGCCCACTTAAAGCACCCTTGACATCTTTGAAATGCCGTCTCTTTCAGTACCGCTGAACATATCTCTGCCCACATATCTCTGCTCTTCCCCATAAAACATTACTCTAAGTCATGTCCGTACAACATGCTGATGTCTACTCCAGCTGAGGCGACTGTACTGCCCTGGCTTCAGTCTAGGCAGATCCACATACTAACCATAGACTCTTACCACTGTTCAGCCTACCCCTTACTCTACATCCCTGGGCAGGCCGGCTCCAAACCAAACACACACAAGCACAGACAAACACTACACAGAATACTATAAAAAGTGTGCCGCAGAGATGAGAGAAAGCTCTCTGCAAGAAGAATGACACCAGGACAGAAGTCACCGTCAGGCAAGAAGACCTGCAGGTCCCTGATGGTGATGCGAAGAGGCTCTACGGAACTCCCTGAAACCAAGTGTAGAACGTCAGGGTCCATGATAAGAAGAGACTCTCTAAAACGAGATGATGTGTGCGCAGGAAGCCTGGCTTCGAGGCCTAAGAACATAACGATGCACAGCAGAAATCCCGGAAGTCCCTGAAAATGGACCACTTAGAAGAACTACTCATGCAACCGGGAACAACTCTGCAAAAGAGGACCGACTGGAAACTTCCCAGACTCGAGAGCGATCCGTCATTTAGGCTTGTAATGCAACAAAAAACGCTTTGCCCGATTGATGCTCTGCCAATATGTACCGACATTTGAGACCCTAGGGGCTGCGACCGAGGTGCATGCTGTTGCCCTTCAGCACAAAGGGCAACAAGGACATGGAGAATCCAGGAAGGTCTAAAACACAGAAGACAGACCACACCAACTACACAACAACAGACACAGGCTGGAACTGCCCTGCCCGGCGCAACCTAGCATCATGCCGAAGACTAACCCGCTCCCTTTACCTGCCCCGAGGGGACCACCCCTGGAAACGCCTCTGCTCTATGCTGACTTTAAAACCCCTCTCTGCAATTGCCGTCCTTGTCCCCTCCCTCCCCTGACCCCGCTCCAGTGCTGGTCCCTCAACTTACCTTTTGGGGAGTGGGGAGTCTGACTCCATGCTCAACAAAGAAAACCACAATCAGCCAACAGGGTGAACCCTTCAGTCGTCAGGTTCTTCATCATCTACAAAAGAGTCCACGCGCAACAGGGCAGTCAGTCAACAATGCATCAGCCAACACAGACCCTTCCTCCAACAACCCGCTCCTCTGAAGGCTCTGGCCTTCTGCTCGCTTGCACTGTGCAAACTCCAAAGTCAGATGCTGCAGCTGTGTCTGAGCTGGCAGAGGCAGGACACGTTAACAACCACAAAACAACAGAAAAACTGCAAAGAATAAGTGTGGTTTTGTTACATCAGTAACAAAGGAATGCCAAAAGCGGCACCTGGGCGAAGGCCCACAAGCAACACTGTAGGTGCCGCAGAGCTCAGCTGATGCTAGCTGATTGCCAAGCACCCTGTTTTCACTGGTCTATCAGGGATTGACGCAGGTAGAGTTTAACCACTGTGCTTCAGTCTTTCCCACAGTAGAGCAGGGGTCTCAAGTGTGTTCCTTAGGGTGCTTCTGAGCCTACAACAGGCCTCTTATAAGTCAACAGGTGTTCTACTTGTTAAGCACAGAAGACTGATACAAGTCTTTTTCTACACCCCACCCTTAGTGTGACCTCTAAGTCACTTGAGCATGTTTAGAACCATGCTCACCAACATTCCCTTTTCACCGCCCCCCACAGGCTATCTTTGGTTGTGCCATCTAAGAGACCAAGACAGAAAATAATCATTGCACTTAAAGTAATCACCAGCCCCATGCACCTGCTCTCTACTACCCTGCTCACCTCAAACACTCATCCGGTTCCATAGGCTGCCCGCACATACCTGAAAACCAAAGACAAGCACTCCACTGAGCTGCCGGACACCGATTGTACTAAAACCACCTGACCTGTTTGAGTCCCTTATCAGCATGTGGCATCACCCCTCTAAGCCTGGGTGGGGCACCTGCAAAAACCCAAGCAAGACGGTACATGCTGAGATACTGCCCAAATCCATAGCCTGCGTGCACCGATTCCCTTCTCCCGCCCCTTTACCTTGACAGCTTGCCGGCCCATCCTCCGTCAGTTTGGGTTGCTGCCTGAAGGCTTGCACGCCACCTGTAAAATCCACATCAAATGGGTTGCTTAAAACTTGACCCACAATATAACATCTGAAAAAAATAACTGCAACTTCAGCCTATCACTTACCTTGCCCTAGTCAGCCCTGGCAGCCAAATCCAATATCGCTTCAAGCTCCAAACTGAAAAAATACATTACCATACTGCAGTCATAGATCCACACATCCCATCTTTACTTTAATACCACCCACTGACCCCCTTTGTTACAATACTCCCCTCGGCTCTCCTATGTTGTTCTGGACAGCTTGTCCCTCATGCATCTGATATAACTATATCAAACCAGTCAGCTGGATGCAGATCAATACCTTCATAACACTGAAATTCTTCTTCCTATTTAGAAATACCACCTTGGCTGTAACTACAGCCTAACATTAAAAACCCCATTAACTTTAAGCCCCACACAAAACAGCCTTGACATCTTTGAGATGCAGTCTCCTTCACTATTGAACAACCCCTCCCACATAGCTCTGCTCTTCCCGTAAAAGATTAATGAAGAACCTGTCCACACAGCCTGCCGATGACTACAAAAACCTTTACCTCAGTCTAAGCAGATCAACATATTAACCACAGACTCTTATTGATGCACCTCCTACTCCTGACACTACACACCCAGGCAGGGCAGCCCCGAGCCAAACACACATATATGCACAAACCAAGACTACACAGAACACTACAAACAATGTGCCTCCAAAATGAGGGAAAACTCTCAACAGGAAAAGTGACACTTATGAAAGAAAAATCTTATCAAGAAGAACGCACCTAAATGGAAGTCACCCTTAGGGAAGAAGGCCTGCGTGCCCCTGATGGTGACATGAGGAGGCTCTAGAGAAGCCTCAGGAAATGTGTAGAATGACATGGACCAAGACAAGAAGTGACTTTCAAAACTGAGTCGACATATGCACAGGAAGCCTGGCTTCAAGACCTAAGAACATAATGATGCATCTCAGAAGTTTCCAAATGACCCACTTACACAACTAGGACTTCTTCCCTGCAAGACCGATCTACATTTTAAGCATGTAACACAAGAAGAGCAGCAGATGATTGGTGCTACACCCACAGGTGCAGGCATTCAAGACTGTAGGGATGGCACCTGAGGCACTATGCTGTGCTCCTGGAGCTTAAAAGATGACCTCGCGACCCAAGAAAGGTCTAAGACGCAGAACACAGACCACACGAACAACATGACAACTGACACAGGCTGGAACTGCCCTGCCCGGGATGTGCTAGCATCATGCTGAACAGTAAGCCACATCCTTTACCTGCCCAAAGGGGACTGTGCCCCAGGACAGCCCTCGCCCCTACGCTAACTTCAAAGACCCCTTTCAGCAACTGTCAACCTCATCCCCTTGGCCCCTCTCGGGCACCAGTGTCTCAGCTTAGCTTGTGGATGGCCAGGGGTCAGAAACCATCCTTGACGCAATCCACAAAAAAACAGCCATCTGATATCTTCCTGCAGTCATCAGCTTCCTCCTCTTCCTCTGCAAAAGGAAAAAAAAAAAAAACATGAATCCCCAAAGCAACCACAGCATCAGCAATAAGCATCTTGAGAGGAGATGCCAACCTCTTCCACAATACCCGCATCCTCCCAAACACCATGGCCTTCCGCTCGCCTGCTCCACACTGATTCTGGAGGCCAAAGCTGCAGTGACAAAATTATTTATGGCACCTAAGATACCAAGAAACACAACATTACCAATGCGCTTATGTGAAATCGCCAGTTCTGTGCTCATCCTCGCTACTATCGGGCTCACCTCAAATGTGAGAGGCTAGAACAGACCAGATGTCATCAACACCCAAACCCAACTGCAAAACTTGTCTAAGACAGAATCATGAACCTGCCTCCCTTTCCCAGCCATCCCCCAGCACCAAAACTTTAGAAACCCCTTCTCTTCTCCTGAGCCATCAAAGAAAGGACCCCACTTCTTCCTGACAGCTCCTGCCCTCCATTGGCTGGCTTAAGCCCCTGCATCAGTCATTCCTTGGGAGCTGCTCTTCCAAGCCCTGCCCTGTGTTCAGCAGTCACCTCCTATCTTGTGTATTACTACAGACTCCAGGCTCTGCTACAGATCCATGAAATCAGTGAAGCCCTGATATGCTCTACCAGGGGCCTGCCACAAGCCAGAACAGCTCTAGGGCCACTATGATACTCTGCATACCACTGGGGAAGACAATGAGCTGTCCCATACCCTGAAAGGCAACATGCCTTACATCCCTACCGCTTCCTCAAAGTGCTAAAATACAATGTATATACACATACAAGACATTCATCTTAACTCCCACTCAATAATCTCATAACTGGACCAATTAAGGCTAATAAAAATAATTACTAAAAGAGTGTTGTACAAAACTAGAAAAAAAACCAGAAACCTATCTTCAACAAAGTGAGGAATTACAGTAAGACGCACAGCATCTGGAATAACAAAAAAAAAGAGACATACTATTAAACCACCTAGCCACACTAAACACCCATTGCAAAACCACTGTTCTGAAAAAAAAAAACCACACAAGAACAGTAACATACAAGTCCATTTTCTACTATATATGGCATTAAGCCTTACATTAGTTGAAAAGTCTTACCTCTAATTTCTTACCTATACTAGTCTTAATATTAAAAGAGAGCTACCCAAACAGCTGAGAAAGCTCCAATGCTGCACTTTACTTAACAAACCACAGATCCCTCACCCTGGAAAAGCCCAGCAACACAATGAGCTCCTGACCCAACGCTGTGGCTCATATACCCCGGGCCCCGCCCACTGCCCTTCCCACAATCCTCTGGGTAAAGGGCAGGGCCAACCCCACAGAAGCATAAAAGTGCCCAGAGGAGCAGCATGTTTTGTTATGTGCCTTAACTTTACAATGCGTGAGGTGGCAGAGAGTGACCTTTACTAGAAGAAGAGATACCTGCTGTTTTATTACAACTCTATCTATTACATCAACAACATGACCAGGTAGGCAATTAGATTGTTTTTTTTGTAGAACATAGAAAAAAACCACCACAATTTATGTACTGGAGTATCATTTAAAAAAAAATCCCAACATACTACTATGGGCTTATTCTTTGTTTCTAGTAAGACCATGTGCGTTACTGAGCTTCTGCCAGAACTGTATTCTGGATGGGACTGAATGACAAAACAGAATCAGATTCTATGAGAAAACATTCTCAACAATATCTTGCTCTACAAAATAAGTTATTTACTCTAAATTAGCAGCAATTTTGAGTCATATTGATGATCTCTTTTTGACTTATTTACTCAATAGTGCTACTTCAGTCACAAAAGACAGAAAGCAACAAAAAAGCATGGAAATATAAGTAATGTACCTGAAACTGCATAAAGTACATTAATTAACATTTAAGTAGCTAGAACAAAAATCAGTTGTAAAAGGCAACAAAAATAATCATGGCAGACCTATTGATAAAAGTAGATAAAGGCTAAGAAAAGATCTGAGCCTATGACAGACATTGTTAGGGTACCAGATACAAAATAGAAACATAATATAATGCAGAAACCAAACAGACTGCTCTAGAGCACAGAGATGATTTTGGAAAAGGCTCTGGCAGAATGAGAGGCCTTGTCAGAGAGATTAGAGAGGTCCCGAAGGGGCCAGAGAAACCAAAGATGTCTTGGGATATGATGAGCTCAAAAGGGAATCAAGCAAAATATGGTTGCCCTCGGAATGGACTGCAAGTGCACCAAAAAGATGAGAGAACCAAAAGACTGATGGGGTTAATGGTTGCAGACTCTGGAAAGGTTCTGAGGGAAAAAGAGGGGTTCAAAGTGCCCTCTGGGACTAAAATAGGGCTCTGGGGCATAGGGGATATCTCATGAGAGCTTGGCGATGGGAGTGGGAGAGTACCAGTAAGCCTCAGAGATAACAAGGCAGAACTCTGAAGGGGATTTTGACAAAGTACAGATGATGTTAGGGGGCTGGCGACAGAATGAAGGCATCCTAAACAGCAAAGAGGAAGTTAAGGGCACTTTGAAGAGCGCAAAAAAAAAAAACCAAAATCAAAAGGGAGTTGAAGTGCTGACAGTGCTGTGGGGTATGAGAAAGGACTCGGAGGACACAGCTTTAGAAAGCAGGGGCATTATGAGGGGGCAGGGTAGGAAAAGAAGGCTCAGAGACGCAGCGAGGGCTTAGGAGTCTTGGGAGGGGGTCTGGGCAAACTACATGAATGAACGAGAGAGGAACTGAACGGAGATGCCCTCGATGGCACAGAGAAACATGATGGGGCACCATGTAGCAAAGAAAGATGAGAGGCTCTGATGGAACAAGAGACATAGGGAGGTAAAATGCTAGGAGAGGCTGTGGAGTTTGAGGAAGGTCTTGGGAAGCTTCGTGAGGGTGGAGAGGCGTCGAGCGGGGCGGGTAGACAAAAGAAGGCTGGGGAGGATAAGGAGGAACTCGGATGATCATCTGAGGGGAGTATGGATGTTCCCATGTGGCCGGGGACTGAACATAGGAATCCTAGGTAGCATAGAGGAACAAATGACAGCTCTATGACTCAAAGATGGACCCACCTAAAATGCTACGAGATGGATGTGGAGGGCCAGGAAACTCCTGGGGGGCATCGTGACCAGGAGAAGAAAAGTCCCGATGGAGCCAGAGAGACAGAAAAATGATAGGAAGCATGATGATTAAATCCAGGGGGAATCTGAACTGAGTAAATGTTGCCTTGGAGGCCAGGGAACTAATAGAGGCAGGGCTAGAAGGAGAAGACAGAAGAATGGGGCTGGGTGTTGAAGAAGAGCCTGGGAAGACCCTCCTGATGAGCAGTGAGGTTCAGACTGGACTCCCTTGCTTTCTAAACTCCTTCTCGGAGAGGAGTCTGGGTGCGGCTGGATCCAGTCTTAGCCTCCAACTGTAAAGGACAATTCGGACCTGGGTTCTGTCACAGAGTCGGTTTAATACAGCTTGAGCTGGATACCTCGGAAGAGGGACCCCCTCAATACTTTTCCTGTGCTTTGTAAAGCCTCAAAATCTATGACATAAGCAGTTTGTGCCCCTGTTCACATGACAAGCATGTGTCTCATCTCTGATAAAATTGTTCAGCCATTATGTGTCCTCTTTGATGACTGGAGTTTTGGTGCAAATGCTTTTACCTTCTGACCTGGTTTTGTGACCTCTTTGTCACATCTGCACCTGTATTTTATCCTCCTTCTGCTGACTTGGGATAGAATGGTCCCTTTTTTCATTTCCAAGAATTAGAGTTCCCTTTCCTTTGATCATAACGGTCACCGTAGTTCATAATGTTAAGCATATAATCTTCCTTGATGTTACTTATACAATTTCATTGTGTTAGTTAAGTTACAATGTATCAAAGTAAAACAAAACTACTATCCATCCTTCTAGGACTAAGAAGGAGTTCAGCCAAAGTTTGCTAAGTTGCTGGGTTACATCTTGCAGGTAAGGCTTCGCCAGTCTAGGTGCTTATGCTAAGCAAAACTTCAGTGTCGGACACCGGCTCACAGATACGGAGTCGGGAAGCCTTCTGAGGGAAGGAGAGGGGTGTGCGAGGTTCACGACAAAGATGAAGATGTACTGAGGGCAACCCTGAAGGCATCTATAGCGGTTGTGACACCATGAGAGGGGTCCTGAATGGGCCAGAGAGACCAAAGAAGGTACAGGGACATGAGGAGGAAGTCCGGGGGGGATTGCAACAGAGTACAGATGTCCTCAGGAGGCCGGGGACCAAATGGAAGCATCCTAGGTGGTGCAGAGGATGATAGGAGGGCTCTGAGGCACAAACAAACCTGAGGACGGGTTTCTGAGTGAAAGAGCTCAGACATAATTTTGTAAGTAACAGGGATTAAGAAAATAAGGAAAAAAATTAAAAAATAGAAACAGTGAACTCAAAACGTGTAGAAAGAAAATCAAAAACCAGAATGTGCTAAGGAAAGACAAGAAATAATTAAAACTGAAGACGGCAAAGGAGATAAATGTAGACAGAAAATCTTAAGAGCATCCATGATTAAAGAAGCAAGGAAACAAATTACAAAATAACAATGGCAAACTAAATCAGAGATGTAGAAGGAAAAATTAAAAAGCAACAGCACTAAGGAAAGACAATAAGTAATTTTAAAATGACAGCAAAGGGAACAAAAGTAGGCATAGTAAGAACAGTTAAAAAGTGCTAGCTGGTAGGGTAAATAAAGAGAAATATTACAAAATAGGGATGGTGAACAAAAACAGATGTAGAAAAAAATTTTTAAATGCGATGGCAGTAAGAAAAGACAAGAAATATTTAAAAGAAAAGATAAGCAATAAAGATAAACAGGATAAAAGTAAGGAATTTAAGAAGTGATGGGGATTGGGGAAACAAAAGGAAATAACTAGGAAATATGGAATGCAAAGTGTAATGGAGCTGTAGAAAGAAAATTCTAAAAAGGCTCTGCATTAATGAAATAAAAAAATTAAAAATATACACAGTGAATGAGATAAGAGTGGACAGAAAGAACCTTTTAAAAGCAAGAGTGGTTATGGAAAGAAAGGAAAAAAAGATAAAAACATAGGGACAGCAAACTAAATAAAAATGTTTACAGGCAACGAAGTACAAAACCAATGCAGAACAAAGAAAAATCGGTATTGGCAGCTTCATAAAAGTAGACAGAGAATTTTTAAAGTGAGGTGGTAAGAGAAAGACAGGAAAAATTAAAAGGTGAGGATGGCAAACTGGATAAGAGTTGACATAGTAAGAAAATTTAAAAACCAAACAGATCAAGAAAAGAGGGAGAAAAAAAATCGGGTCAGCAACCTGAATAAATAAAGACAATGAAACAAAATTTTAAAAGTAACAAAGTAGAGGACAGGCAAAAAGAATTAAAAAACACAGACAGGGACCTGGGTAAGTGGAGACACAGAAAGAAAATTTGGAAAGCAACGGGGCACTGGCCATACAGGTAGTTAGAAAGTTAAATAGCAGGAGATAGAGTTGGACCAACAGCCACAGACAGAGGACAGTGGAAGAGGGATGGGGGGGTGGAGTAGAGGGAGTCACTGGAAATAGAGATGGGTCACTGGGTAGAGGGAGACCTACAAATGCAATTTTCACAAGCAATAGTGAAGAAGGCAGTGTGGGAAGAATGAAATAATAGCAGATAGGGAGCTGGGAAGGCAGAGGCACAGAAAGGAAATGGAGAAGGGGACGGAGTACAGGGTGGCATTGGCAGAAGAGCAAAAACTTTTGGGGAGCCAGAGTCTAGGACAGGCAAGGACACGGGCAGAGATCACGAGAAGCATGGCAGGGAAGGGCCTGGACACACATGAGAGGGCATGTGACTCACCACAGCTCCTGGCGCAGGTGGGAGACTTTATGGCCCAGAGGCTTCTCTCTCTGCCCCTTGCTCCTCGGTGGTGCTGGCAGCCTGACCCTTGCCTGCCTAGGAGTGGGTGGTGGGTGCCTCGATGCTCTTCTCCCATGAGGCATCCCAGAGGCACGGTGGCTCACACATGCAGACGACAGGCAGCGAGCTCCTGGCGCTCTGTGCTGGTGGTGCGCTCCGTCGGGGATGGCTGGGAGGGATCCTTCCTTGCCGTGGGAACCGTCTGTGCCTTGCTGGAGGCACATGCCTGTGGAACCCCCTTTGTGTCACTCTTCAGCCAGCTCCAGCAGGCAGCTGTGACCAGGCAGGCCCCTCGGCACAGCAGAGCCAGCTGTGACCTCAGCCTCACTGGCTGAACCTGAGCCTGGCCCAGCCCAGCCCATCCTCCCCTCATGGGTCTCACCTGGGCTGCCTCAGCCCCAGCTGGAGCCCACTGGGAAGAGAGGCCATTGCCAAAGCCCCACAGCACATCACCCCCTGCCCTGAGCCTGTCCCCAGCAATGAACTCTGCACCCTGGGGGCAGCAAGTGCCTCCAGGGGCACAGAGGAGGCAGGAAGTGTTTATTCCTTAATGTGCCCAAGAAATCCTGGCAGTGAGTTGGCTACAAGGCTCAATGCCCAAAGGCGGCAGGACAGAGGGACAAAAGGGAAGAAAAAAGCAAAAAAAACACGAGAGATAGAGAAATAAATGAGACAGACAGGGACCAGGGGAGAGAGGTGGAAGTAACCAGCAGGATAAGAAGAGACAACACACAGGAGCAGGGGAAAAGAAATATGATCAAGAAATACAAAATAGAAACAGGGACCCTGGCAGAAGTACACATTGAAAGAAAATTTTGAGAAGCGACAGGGTACAAGAAACATAAGCAAAAAAATGACAGGCAGATGCAGAAAAAAAATGAAAAAAGTTACAGTGTGCTGAAAATAGAGGGGAGAATTGGGAATTATAGGCAGGGAGATGGCTAGGAGGAGATACAGACACAAAATTTTGAAAGGCATAAGATATGAGAATCCTACCAAAGACTTAAAAGGTAGGTATGCAGAAGTGCATAGAAAGAGATCGAGGAAGAGAATTATGAAAAGCGACAGGGTACAAGAACATGGGAAAGAAATTAAAATTAATTTGGGGAGACAGAGAGAGGGAAAAGTAGCAAGAAAATTTTAGAAACAAACTGGGTTCAACAAACCTAAGCAAGAATTTAAAAGAAAGGGATGGAAAGAGAGAAATAAAGTTTCAAAAGAGATTGGGTAAGAGGAACATAGTCAAGTATTAAAAGACAAGGACACAAAGCTTAATAGAAGTAATCTGTGGTGGATTGACCTTGGCTGGCCCCTGGGTACCCACCCAGCCTCTCTATCATTGCCCTTCCTCAACGAGACAAGGGGAGAAGTTAAAATGAAAAAACTTGTAGGTTCAGACAAGGACAAAGAGATCGCTCATAGTCACAAAACCAACAGACTCAACTTGGGGAAATTCACTTATTGTCAATCAAATAAGAAATAAGAACAAATTTAAAAAAAAAAAACACCTTCCCACCACTCCTCTCTTTTTCTGATATCATCTTCACTCACGACTTCTCTACATCATACCCCCAGACAATGGAGGTGTCAGGGAGTCAGGATTGTGGTCAGTTCATCTCACATTGTCTCTGCTGCTCCTTCCTCCTTGCACTCTTTTTCCGCTCCAACAGCGGGGCCGCCACGTGTTGCAGGGACTCTCTGCTCCACTCCTGGCCAGTGTTGCTGATGGGCTCAGCTTTGACCAGCAGCAGGTCCCTCTCTGAGCTGGCTGTGCCCAACATGGGGGGAGCTTCTGGTGTCTTCTCAAAGAACCCACCCCTGCCCCCCCACAACTCAGCCAACAAAACCTTGTCACTTAAACCCAATGCAACAGCAATCTACTACAGGGCAGAGAAGGGGGGGCGGTGAAAAAACAGGGAAAGGGAGCCACAGGGGAAAGAAAACAGCTATGGGCTACGGATCGGACAGGAGGAAGCAACAGGGAGCGAGATAGAGAGAACCATGAAGGCAAAAATTGGCTATGGGACAGATCATTTAATACAATAACATCCTTTATATAATATAGTAGATACAGGTTTTTATTTTGAACTCCTTTTTATATACATACACTCATATTTTTCAATATGTATAAAAATGAGAAATTGTTCTTTATTTCAATGCCTCATACCCATATATACAGGTTTTATTGTTTTTTTTTTTTAAACACACATTCCCCACATGAATTTTCAGGCATTTTTTGGGCTGTGAACTACCTCTTTTAGGGGGAACCCCATATGACATGCGCACACCCTCAAAAAGGTCTCGTTTTGCTTTAGACATACCATCTGGAGTACAATGACAGCCTGACATTAAAAAAAAAACACATACAACATACAAACACTACACCCCACACAAAGCAGCCTTAACATCTTCGAGATGCAGTTTGCTTCACTACTGCTGAACAGCCCCTCCCACATAGCTCTGCTCATCCCAAAACAACCCCATTAATTAAAGAGCTGCCCACACAACCTGCTGATGGCTACTTGATGGGAGTTGACTGTACCACCTTTGCCTCAACAGTCTAGGTAGATCAAACTAACCATAGACTCCTATTGATGTTCCACCTACCCCAGAGTTTACATGACCGGGCAGAGCAGCTCCGAGCCAAACACACACAAGCACAGACCGACATTACACAGAACACTACAAACAATGCACCTCACAAATGAGGGAAAACTCTCAGCAAGAAGGATGACACCAACATAAGCAACTGTTGGGCAAGAAGACCTGCAAGACCACAATGGTGACACGAGAAGGCTCTAGGGAAACCCCAAGAAATGAGTACAATGTAATGGTCCAGGACAAGAAGTGACTCAAACTGAGATGTATGTGCAGGAAGCCTGGCTTCAAGACCTAAGAACTTAAGGATGCAGGGAAGAAGTCCCAGTCACTGAAAATGGATGGCTAGAGAACAGAGCTGCTCATGCAGCCAGGAACAATGCTGCAGTTGAAGACCACCCAGAAACTTACGAGATGCAAGGCCGATCCACTGTTTAAGCTTATAATGCAAGAAAAGTGGGGCCTGACTGGGGCAGTGCCAATGAGTTCTGGCATTCAAGACTCTTGGGATGGTGTCTGAAGTACAGGCTGTGCTCCTCAAGTGTAAAGAGAGCATGGAGACCCAAGGAAGGTTTAGGACACAGAAGACAGACCACACAAACAACACAACAGATGCAGGCTGGAACCACCCTGCCCGGCTCATGCTAGCATTGTGCTGAAGACTAACCCGCTCCCTTTACCTGCTCAAAGGGGATGGCTCCAGGACAGCCCTCTGCCCTTCTCTAACTTAAAGAGGCCTCCCTGCAAATCACAAACTTCTCCCTTTCTAGCCCCTCCCCAGCCCTGGCCACTCAACTTAGCTTTCAGAGGGCTGGAGGTCTTAAATCTGATGTCAACAGAAAAAAAAAAAAAAACAGCACATCGACTATCTGGGACATTCCTGTAGTCACCAGGTTCATCATCATCATCTACAATTAAAGAAAACCAAACAGTGACAGCAAGAAGTTTCAGAGAGGCCACCGCCAACCTCTTCCACAATTTCCCCTTCCTCAAAAGCACAATGGGATTCCACTCACCTGCTCCTTCCAGAGTCAAATGCTGTGGCCATCATTGCTTGAGATACCAAGAAACAAAATTACTGTTGCACATGTGAGAAATCACCAGCCACAAGCTCCTCCTCACTGCTGCCTCGACTCACCTCTAATGCTCACCCACTTCCAAAGATGGCTCACAGGGCACCTGCAAAACCAGAAGATAAATAATTAACCAGGTTGCCGTATAATACTTCACTATTAAGACACCAATGTGGCCCACAACCGCCTCACCTTCTCAGCACGCTCATCAGCATGCGGCTTAGTCCCTCTGAGCCTGCATCCTGCACCTGAAAAAAAAAAGCCAACCAAAAGACATATGCTGACATACTGCCCGACACCACAGCCTGCCTACAGCCATTCCTGTCTCCTACTCCTTTACCCTGGCCTCTCGCCCACCTGCCCTCCATGGTTTTGGGCTGCTGCTTTGAGGCTTACAAACTACCTGTAAAACAGACACAAAGGACACTAAAAACTTCACCCACAATATAACATCTGAGAAGAATTGCTGCTTCAGCCCACTATTCATTGACCACCTTGCCCGAGAGTCACATCCGGTGCCAATATCCTGCTTTACTCATCACTTCATACCTTCAAAATGAAAAAAAAACAACCCACACTCCACCACCAAGCCATAATATAATGATATAGCCACCAGTCACATCTTCCCTCCAGCACCGTGAACTGACCCACCTTCTTACAGGGTCCCGCTTGCCTTCTCCATGACTCTTTGGTGCACATCTTGTCCCTCTGCATCTGAAAAAATTAGTAAACAAGTCACCCAGATGCTGATCAGTAGCTGAACAATTCCAGGGGTCTTGTTTCCATTTAGGAATATCATCTAGGCTCCAACTACAACCTGCCATTAAAAAAAAATTGGACCCAACATTAATCCCCACACATACAAGCCTTAACACCTTCAATCTGCTTCACTACTGCCAAACAGGCCCTCCCAGGAGGCTCCAATCATCCCCATAACACACTATGGAAATGACTGTCCCTGCCAATGGCTGCTTGATCCCAGATGACTGTACAACGTTTGGCTAAACAGTCTTGGCAGATCAACATATTACCCATAGACTCTTATTGCTGTTCCACCTACCCCTGACTCTACACCCCCAGGCAGGGCAGCTCCACGCCAAACACACCCACGTGCAGCCCAACACCACACAGCACTATAGACAACAACGTGACTCCAAGATGAGAGAAAACTCTCCACAAGAAGAATGACTTTCAGACAAGAGATGCTGTTGGGCAAGAAGACCAATGGCCACAGCACGGACGTGAGGAGGCTCTGTGGCAAAGTCATAAAAATCATAAAAGAGTTAAATGTAACAGCCCATTCCAAGAAGTTCCTGTCAAAATGGAGATGACATATGTGCAGTAAGCCTGGCTTCAAGACCTGAGAATGTAAGGATGCAGGGAAGAAATCCCAGTTCATAAAAGCAGATGGCTAGAGCTGCTGTAGCTCAGAGAACAGAGCTGCTCATGCAGCCACGAACGATGCTGCAAAAGAGGACCATCTAGAAACTTCCAAGAGGCAAGTCCGATCTGCACTTTAAAATTGTTATGCAAGAAGTGCCCATTGGGCGCTCTGCCAATTAGCACAGGCATTCGAGACTCTACAGGGGCTGCCCAAGGCACATGCTGTGCCCCTTGAGTGCAAAGGGAAACGAGGATATCAAAACCTAAGGAAAGTCCAAGACACAGAAGACAGAGCACACAAACTACACAACAACAGACACAGGCCAGAACTGCCCTGCCCAGCACACACTAGCTTTGTGCTGAAGAGTAACCCACTCCCTTTACCTACTCAGAGGACACTCCTCCTGGATAGCCTTCTGCTCTACCCTGACTTGAAAACTCCTCCCTGAAACTGTCAACCTTGGCCCCCCTCCAGCGCCTGTGCCTCTACTTAGCTTTCAGACAGCCAGGGGTCAGAATTCATCCTTGACAAAGAACCCACAACAAACAGCTAACTGATGTGTTCCTGCAGTCACCAGGTTCCTCTTCAACTGTAAAACAAAAAGAAACCATGGCTCCAGCAGTGACCACCCTGATAGTAGAGGCCAAGCTCTTCTACAGCACCCTCATCCTCAGAGGTGCCATGGCAATCCGCTCACCTGTTTCATGCCGATTCTAGAGTCAGAGGCTGCAGCAGCAATTACTTATGACACCTAAGATACCAACAAACACAAAATTACCATTGCATTTCTGTGAAATCACCAGTCCCATGCTCCTCCTCAATACTATCCAGCTCACCTCAAATGCAGGGGACTAGAACAGACCAGACCCTCTTGACACCCAAATCCAAATGCAAAACCCATATGATAAAGACTGATGAACCTGCCTCCATTTCCTAGCCAACCCCCAGCACCAAAACTTTTAGAAACCTCTTCTCCTCAACTGTCAGGGAAGGACCCCCACTTCTTCTTGACAGCTCCCGTTCTATATTTGCAACCCTGAAACCCCTGTGTCAGCCACTCCTCAGGAGCTGCTCTTCTGAGCCATGCCCTGTGTTCAGCAGGCACCTCCTATCTTCTGTCTTCCCACGGACTCTGGGCTCTGCTATAGACCCACAAAATAAGTAATGCCCTGACACAATCTACGAGGGGCCTGCTGCAAGCTGCAAAAACTCTAGGGACACCATGTCACTCTTTGGGCAATGGGGAAAGGTGATGAGCCATGCCATACCCTGAATGACACTATGCCTTACATCCCTGCTGCTTTCTTGAGAAGTGCTAAAGTACAATATGCAGATGCATACAAAATGCTCACCTTAACCCCTACAATATAATCTCATCATCAACCCAATTAAGAGAAACAAGATCAGCAACTCACACAGCATACTGCAAAACCAGTGGAAAAAACCTCTGGCACATCTTCAATAAAGTTAGGAATTCTAGGAAAATGCAGCCCTCCTAGAATACAGGAAAGCACACTATTAAACCATCTGGGCATCCCCTAAACACTCATCACAAAGTTACTGACCTGAAAAAAAGGAAACAAAAAAGCTGCATACCAGTCAACTTTCTACTATACAGGTGGCAGGATGTGTACTGGTCCTGAAGGTCTTAGCTCAGCCTTCTTACCTCTGCCTCCCTAAATACCAAAACATGCCTGCCCCAAAGCTGCAGACAAGTGAAGGCCCAGCAGCAGAACAAGCTCCTGAGCCGAGCCTGTGGCTCATATACCCCGGGCCCCGCCCACTGCCATCGGGCCCCGCCCACCGCCCTTCCCACAATCCCCTGGAGAAAGGGGCGGGGCCAACCCCCCCCCCCCCCCCCCCGAAGACAAAAAGGTGGCCACAGGAGCAGGAGCTCCTTTTCTTATGCCTTAAGTTCCCAGCAGGCAAAGCAACAGTCATTTTTATTTCTATTGGGCACTTGCCTCTGGTGATTCTCTTACCACTTTTGTTTGAGTTCTGTCTACTTGTTGCTGTAGAGAAGAGAGTTCTGCAGGCGTCACTTTATTTTTGCGATCTTCAGATATTTTTGTGGTTAATTGGTAATCATGTTTTATGGTTTTAGAAGAGTGCTGGAAGCAGGTGATTTCCAGAAGACTGATGAGCACTTCCTGGATCCTAGAGGACTAAATCGCCATGGAGACGCGTGTCGGCCGACTACGGGACGTCCTGGAGGACTAAAGTGCCATAGAGAGGCGCGTCAGTGGACTGAGGGGCGTACTGGAGAACTAAAGTGCCATGGAGAGGCATGTCGGCTGACTGAGGGGCGTCCTGGAGGATTAAAGTGCCATAGAGAGGCGCGTGGGAGGACTGAGAGGGTTCCTGGAGGACTAAAGTGCCATAGAGACGAGCGTGGGAGGACTGAGCGGGCACTTCTGGGCTCCTGGAGGACTAAAGTGCCGTGGAGACGAGCGTCAGCCGACTGAGGGGCGTCCTGGAGGACTAAAGTGTCATGGAGACGCGCGTCGGCTGACTGAGCGGCCCCCTGGAGGACTAAAGTGCCATAGAGAGGCGCGTCGGCTGACTGAGCGGCGCCCTGGAGGACTAAAGTGCCATAGAGAGGCGCGTGGGCTGACTGAGCGGCGCCCTGGAGGACTAAAGTGCCATAGAGACGCGCGTGGGCTGACTGAGCGGCGCCCTGGAGGACTAAAGTGCCATAGAGACGCGCGTGGGCTGACTGAGCGGCACCCTGGAGGACTAAAGTGCCATAGAGAGGCGCGTCGGCTGACTGAGCGGCGTCCTGGAGGACTAAAGTGCCATAGAGACGCGCGTCGGCTGACTGCGCGGCGTCCTGGAGGACTAAAGTGCCATAGAGACGCGCGTCGGCTGACTGAGCGGCGCCTTGGAGGACTAAAGTGCCATAGAGAGGCGCGTCGGCGGACTGAGCGGCGCCCTGGAGGACTAAAGTGCCATAGAGAGGCGCGTCGGCGGACTGAGCGGCGCCCTGGAGGACTAAAGTGCCATAGAGAGGCGCGTCGGCGGACTGAGCGGCGCCCTGGAGGACTAAAGTGCCATAGAGAGGCGCGTCGGCGGACTGAGCGGCGCCCTGGAGGACTAAAGTGCCATAGAGAGGCGCGTCGGCGGACTGAGCGGCGCCCTGGAGGACTAAAGTGCCATAGAGAGGCGCGTCGGCGGACTGAGCGGCGCCCTGGAGGACTAAAGTGCCATAGAGAGGCGCGTGGGCTGACTGAGCGGCGCCCTGGAGGACTAAAGTGCCATAGAGAGGCGCGTCGGCGGACTGAGGGGCACCCTGGAGGACTAAAGTGCCATAGAGAGCCGCGTGGGCTGACTGAGCGGCGCCCTGGAGGACTAAAGTGCCATAGAGAGGCGCGTCGGCGGACTGAGGGGCCATGGAAATGGACAACAGGAAAACTGCCGGGCACAGACGGGGGCGCGGTAACGCGTAATAGCCGACACTGGAGCGCCGACGGCCGCTCTCGAAGCCGGGCGGGCTGCACCGATCGCGCTCCAGGTGGCGCAGAGCTCGACGGAGTCCCGGCGGTCCTGGTTCGCCCTCCGGCCGCCGCGCTCTCGAGACCGGCGCCGGAACGGCCCCCGCGAAACCGCGCATGCGCACGAGCTGCGGAAGAACGCACAGCGCCGCCGCGGGCGGGGCCAAGGCGAGCCGGAGGCGCGGCCACAGCGCACGGGGGAGCGCACACCTGCAGGACCCGCCTTCAGCCGCCGGGCGGCAGCACCCCCTTAGTTATTTACACATTATCTATTTAGGGAATTTATATCACCTGTTTGCACTTATGTAGAAAATCTGCTTAAGATTTTAACATTTATGATACAGAATATCTATTTAGACTGTCTGCCTACACATCTATTTTGACACTAATATCTTTTTATAAATACATTTTTTAAAATATTTTTATTTCTAGGATCTTTTATGTAACACAAGCACAGAATCATAGAATCCTTAGACACAGAGGTTTTTATTTTGAACTTATTTTACATACATAATATTATTTCTCAGTATATATATTTTTCATATATAAATGAGAGATTGTTCTCTATTTCAGTGCCTCGCACCCATAGTTACAGGTTTTCACATTTTTTTAACGCATCCCAAGATTTTCAGATGTTTTGGGGCTGTGAACCACCTCGTTTGGGAGACCCTCACGTAACCCCACGTCCCCCACTCACCTGCTCCTCTGCTGCATCATTGCTGCCCCGGTGATGTCGCAGTGTCCCAAATGACACCATCACCCCCCGAGACACACACACAGACAGACGCCCTTCTATTCCCCCCCAAAAAAGCCCCAAAACGCCCAGACCCAGGGCTGGCCCCTTCCCCTCGGGGCGAGGGGCTCCGCCACCGGCTGCAAACCTGGCCTGGGGCATCTCTCGAGCAGCACGAGACACCTACAACGAGGCACCTGGAAAACAAAAATCCCCAGTTATAGCTCAGTATCTTAAAAAATAGCCTGGAAGAGAGTAGAGGAATTCCATCAGAGGGACAGGACAGGAGCTGAGCTACAGGAGGATTCTGGGGAAACAGCTCAGCTCCAAACACAGCACAGCCTTCAAAAGCCAGCGCCAGCTCAACTCCTGAAGTCAGGATTAAAGCTAACCGATGTCATTTTGAACATGTTCTTAGCATAACAGTAAACCTTCTCACTGGTGCTGGGAAATGCCTTGTCCCTTCCCTTTCGGTGAAAAGGTGTGCGTTAGGTTTATATACACCGAATAAAAATACTTACGCTATAAAAGTATTTGACTTTCTTCAGGCACTGATTTCAATTCCACAGCTGGGAACTGATACCATAACACTATCTCTCTCCAGAATACATAGTTCTAATTGGACTACAAGGTTTTTTGTGTGCTATGCAACGAGGAGGGACATCTGGCCAGCAGCACTACCTGAGAGAGATGCTACTGGGCTGCCGAGGAAACATGCCACTGAAAGCCAGACAGAAATAAAGTACTTTAGAGCATGCTGTCTAAATATCGGGGGTAAAAAAAATCCGTTACATTCAGTTCCCTCTTTTTAAAGCTTTAGAGCAAATACCTTCCTCCATCTCTGGGGCACCTTATGGCACTTCATCTCTCTTTCTCTCTCTCTCGTCCCATCCGAGCTCCCATTGGTCTCTGCTCCGCAGCTCCTTTATCCTCCTCTCTGCATCCAGGGGGTCCCCGCTCGATTCCTCTCTCATCTCTCCTTTGCCGAGATGCTGTCAGGCTCCAGTGCTCCCAGAGCATTTGGCAGGAGCTGGTGTCCCCTGGGAGGGGGAAGCAGGTGTAATGGGGGTACCAGGGGGGACTCCAACGGATCCCAGAGGGTTCTGGGGTGTCCTAGGGGGGACCCAGGGGATTCTGGTGTGTTCTGGGCGGTGTGTGTGGGAGGGTCCCAGGGGGAACGTGGAGGGTTCCAGAAGGCTCCAGGGAGTCTTGGGGGAACACGACAGGTCCCAGGGGGATCCTGGAGGGCCCCGGGGGGGCTCTCAGGGGGTGGGGTCCCAGAGGGACGTGGCAGGTACCAGCAGGCACTCCAGGGGGTCCCAGAGGGCTCTGGCGTGTCCTGGGGGGCTCCAGGAGGGATCTGTGGGGTCCTGGAGGGGGTGTGGGAAGGTCCTAGAGGGGTCCTGGGGGGAGTGTGGGGGATCCCAGAAGGCTCCAGGGAACCCTGGGGGGAACATGAGAGGTCCTAGATGGTCCCAGATAGTCCCAGAGGCGTCCTGGGAGAAGATGAAGCAGGACATCCCACAGAGCTCTTGGGGGCGGGGGGGGGGCAGGGGGTCCCAGGAGATTCTAGGGGGTCTCAGGGGGATCCTGGGGGGGTTGGGGGATCCCAGAGGGTATGAGAGAGCTCTGGAGGGGTCCCAGCATCCCCATACCTGTGACATGGACGGCGACGGCACAGGCCCCCAAGGAACAACTGGTGAGGGGGCAGCCTGCGCTGGGGGGGGGAAACATGCCAGTGATGGGGGACACTCCCTTGAAGATCCTGGGGGAGTGTGGGAGGGTCCCAGGGCATCCTAGACGGCTCTAAGGGAGCTCTCCGGTGGCGTGTGGGCTCCCAGGGGCATGTGGGGCACGCCATGGAGGAGTCCAGGGGCTCCCAGTGGGGAATGGGGGGTCCCAGGAGGGTCCTAGCGGGCTCTGGGGTGTCCTGAGGGGGTGTGGATGGGTCCCAGGGGGAAGGTGGGAGGGTTTCAGGGTGCTCCAGGGAGTCCCGGGGGTGAATGTGGGGGTTCCCAGAAGGCCCCAGAGAGTCCTGGGAGAATATGAGGGGTCCATGGTGTCCTGGAGGGCTCCGGAGGAAAGGTGCAGGAGGGTCCCAGGAGGCTCCAGGGGATCCTGGAAGGCACTGGGGGCACTCTCAGGAGGTGTGGGGGGTCCCAACAGGATGTGAGGGGTAGCGGTGGGGGTGCTCCAGGGGGTCCTAGAAGTCTCTGGGGCATCCTGGCAGCAATGTGTGGGGTGCCGGAGAGGGTGTGTGAGGGTCCCAGGGGCTACAGGGAGTGCTGGGGGAACGTGGGGAGTCCCATGAGGGTCCCAGAGAGTCCTGGGGGAAGACAAAGGGTCCCAGGGGGTCCTGGAGGACTCTGAGGGGCTCTCATGGGGTTGGGGGGAGGTGGCAGAAGCGTCCCAGGTGGATGTGGGGGATACCAGGGGTGGGCTCCAGTGGGTCCCAGAGGGCTCTGGGGGGCTCTAGGGGATCCTACAGCAGGTGTCAGAGCAACCCAGAGTGCTCCAGGGGATCCTGGAAGGCTTGGAGGGGTCCCAGAAGTTTCCAGGGAGCCCTGGGGGGAACATGAGGGGAACCAGAAGATCCTGGGGGGCTCTCAGGGGATGCAGGGGGCCCCACAGAGATGTGAGGGGTACTGGGGGGAGCTCTCAGAACGCTCTATGGGGCCCGGGGGGGCTCAAGGAGGTCCTGAAAGGTGTGGAGAAGGGTCCCAGGGGTCCTGGAGGCCTCTCGGGGGCTCTCAGGGGGAAAGAGGGTGGTCCCAGGACAGTCCTAGGGGGACGTGGGGGGTACTGGGGAGGAGCTCCAGGGGGTCCCAGAGGGCTCTGGCGTGTCCTGGGGGGCTCCAGGGGGGATCTGTGGGGTCCTGGAGGGGGTGTGGGAAGGTCCTAGAGGGGTCCTGGGGGGAATGTGGGGGATCCCAGAAGGCTCCAGGGAACCCTGGGGGGAACACAAGAAGTCCTAGATGGTCCCGGATAGTCCCAGGGGCGTCCTGGGAGAAGATAGAATCATAGAATCATAGAATTGTTGAGGTTGGAAGGGACCTTTAAGATCATCGAGTCCAACCTTTAGCCTACACTGACAAAAGCCACTTCTAAACCATGTCCCTAAGTGCCCCATCTACCCTTTTTTTAAACACCTCCAGGGATGGTGAATCCACCACCTCCCTCGGCAGCCTATTCCAATGTTTAATAACCCTTTCAGTGAAAAAATGTTTCCTAACATCCAATCTAAACCTCCCCTGACGTAACTTGAACCCGTTTCCCCTCGTCCTATCACTTGTCACCAGGGAGAAGAGGTCAGCCCCCATCTCTCTACAACCTCCTTTCAGGTAGTTGTAGAGGGTGATAAGGTCTCCCCTCAGCCTCCTCTTCTCCAGGCTAAACAACCCCAGCTCCCTCAGTCATTCTTCATAAGGTTTGTCCTCCAGACCCCTCACCAGCTTTGTAGCCCTTCTCTGGACACGCTCCAACACCTCAATGTCTCTCTTGTAGCGAGGGGTCCAAAACTGAACGCAGTACTCGAGGTGGGGCCTCACCAGTGCCGAGTACAGGGGGATGATCACTTCCCTAGTCCGGCTCACCACACTATTCCTAATACAGGCTAGGATGCTGTTGGCCTTCTTGGCCACCTGGGCACACTGCTGGCTCATACTCAGCCGGCTGTCAACCAACACTCCCAAGTCCTTTTCTGATAAAGAAAAAGATAAAGAAAAGATAAAGATAAAGCAGGACATCCTGCAGAGCTCTTGTGGGGGGGGGCAGAGGGTACCAAAAGATTCTAGGGGGTCTCAGGAGGATCCTAGGGGGTATCAAAGGGCTCTGGGGGGTCCCAGACTGTCTCAGAGAGCTCCAGAGGGGTCCCAGCATCCCCATACCTGTGACATGGACGGCGACGGCACAGGCCCCCGAGGAACAACTGGTGAGGGGGCAGTGTACGCTGGGGGGGTGGGGAAACATGCCAATCATGGGAGACATTCCGTTGAAGCCGAAGACAATGACCTCGGAGAAGGTACTGAGCTTCTCACAGACCCTCAGGTACAGCTCACTGTAGGACTCCTTGTCCTGCAGGACACAACACAGTGGAGGGTCACGGGGACCCCCAAATGCCGGAGAATGCCTCGACCCTCCTCTCCCACCCCCAGCCCTGCCCCCCATCACCCCTCAGCCCGTACCCCTCTCCCCCTCACAGCCCCTCTCCAACTCGGCACCCACTTCAGGCCGCAGCCCCCCCCCCCAAACTCAGGGCTCCCCCAGCACAGCCCCCCCACGCCCCCAGCCACCCCCTCAGACCTCCCCGTTGGCCCCCAATACACTCTCAGCCCCCCGTCACCCCTCAGGGCCCCCTCGGCCCCCCAGGTCCCCCTCATTCCCCCCCCCAAATCATCCCTTAATCCCCATCGTGGACCCCTCAGCACCCCCCAGCCCCTCTCAAGGCCTCCCCATTACCCTCAAGACCCCTGCCCCCCCCCAGCCACTCCCCAGGGACAACTCAGCGCCCCCGTTCCCGCTCAGAACACCCGTGTCCCCCCACCTCAGCTCCCTCCACCACCCCTCGGGGTCCCCCCAGCCCCTCCGCTCCCCACAGCTTCCCTCAAGTCCGACCCTCAGCCCCCACAACCCCCTGGGGGATCCCCCCGAGCCCCACCAATTATCCCTCGGGGCCCCCTCAAGCCCCCCACCGCTGCCTGCCACGTTCCCCACCGCCCTCCGCTCACCTTCACGCAATCCAGCTACCTCATAACGTGTTCACGGGGGCCAAGCAGGGCAGACCAGACCGAGCGGCCACGCCAACCAAGCGGTGCGGCACTACGGGCGGTACAAACGCAGTACACCCGTACGGCAGAAAGCGTCGCGCATGCGCAGTACAACCATACGTCACGGGGGCGCGCATGCGCAATATACCTGTACGGCGGAAAGCGTCGCGTATGCGCAGTGCAGCCGTACTGCACAGGGTGCGCGCATGTTCAGTGCAGCTGTACGGCGGAACGCGCCGCACACGCGCACTACAGCTGTATGGCACTAGGGGGCGCCATGCGCCGTACAACTTTACGGTCCTAGGGGGCGCACATGCGCCGTACCCCTGTACGGCAGAGAGCGCCGCACATGCGCAGTACAACCGTACGGCACTAGTGGGCGCGCATACGCAGTACAGCTGCACGGCACCGGGGGCGCGCATGCGCCGTACCGCTTTACGGCACTCGGGGGTGCCATGCGCCGTACAGCTTTACGGCACTAGGGGGCGCGCATTCTCTTACCACTTTTGTTTCATTTCTGCCCAGTTGTTGCTGTGGAGAACAGAGTTATGCAGGGGCCACTTTATTTTTGCGATTTTCAGATACTTTTCTGTTTAACTGTTAATCGTGTTTTATGGTTTTGGATGAGTGCTAGAACCATATGATTTCCAGAAGACTGACGAGCATTTACGGGCTCCTGGAACACTAAAGTGCCATAGAAATGCACGTCGGAGGACTGAGGGGGCCCCTGGAGGACTAAAGTGCCATGGAGTCACGCGTCGGACTGAGGGGGCACTTCCAAGGTCCTGGAAGACCACCTTGCCATGGAGATGGACATCCAGAAAACTGCTGGGCACTGACGGGGGCGCGGTAATGTGTAAGAGCTGATACCGCACCGCATACGGCCACTCTCGAGGCCGGGCGGCACCGATCACACTCCAGGTAGCGCGGAGCTCAGCGGAGTCCCAGCGGTCCTGGTTTGCCCTCTGGCTGCCGCTCTCTGGAGGCTGTCACCGGACCGGCCTCCGTGAAGCCACACATACACATGAGCTGCGGAACCAACGCACGGCGCTGACATGGGCGGGGACCAAGGCGCGCCGAGGGCGTGGCCAGGGCGGGCAGGAGGCGGGGCCACAGCGCACACGCCTCTCCTGGGGGAACTCCACGTAACCCCCACATCCCCCACTCACCTGCTCCTCCGCCGACCCATCGCATCCCTGCCCTGGTGACGTCACAGTGTCCCCAATGACACCATCGCCCCCCAGACACACACACACACACGTCCCCTTTTTTTATTCCCCCCCAAAAAAGGAATACAACAACCAGACCCAGGGCTGGCCCCTTCCCCTCAGGGGGCCTCTGCCACCGGCTGCAAACCTGGGCTGGGGCACCTCTCGAGCAGCACGAGACACCTACAACGAGGCACCTGGAAAACAAAAATCCCCAGTTAGAGTTCAGCGTGCTAAAAAAGTAGCGCAGAAGAGAAGAGAGTAGAGGAATTCCCTCAGACCAAGGGATGGGACAGGAGCTGAGCAACAGGAGGATTCTAGGGAAACGCCTCAGCTCCAAATACAGCACAGCCTTCTAAAGCCAGCGCCAGCTCAACTCTTGAAGTCAGGATTAAGGCTAACCGATGCCATTTTGAACGCGTTCTTAGCGTAAGGGCGAACCCGCTGGCCAGCACTGGGAAACGCTTGGCCGCTTCCTCCCAGCACGGCCACAGGGAGATCCATCACCCTGCGTGCAGGGCGGCAGGACCAGGCTGGGTCGTAACCAGAATCCATGCTGACGGAGCCACCGCTGCAGCTACAGCCCTCGCCCTGCTGCCGTCGGCACTGCCGCTCACCTCGCTCGCTGGGTCGATGCAGCCAAGAGGGATGGGTCAAACCATGAAGAGCAAAAGGAGCAATAAAGACAAAGCTCAGTCATTCACTTCATGCTGAAAAGGTGTGCCTACATTTACATACACTCATTAAAAATACTTATACTCTAAAAGTATTTGACTTCCCTCTGGCACTAATTTAACTCACACAGCTGTGAACTGATACCATTAAACTACCCATCTCCAAAATACACAGTTATAATTTGAGTGCAGGTTTTTTTGGGTGTTACACAAAGAGGAGGGACATCTGGCCAGTGGCGCTGCCCAAGAGAGATGCTACTGGGCTGCCAGGGAAACGCACCACTGAAAGCCAAAGAGAAATAAAGTATCTCAGTGCACTCTGTCATAATATCAGGGAAAACCCGGTAACATTCAGTCACCTCTCTTTTTAAACCTTTAGAACTGACACCTAAGCGTTTCACTACGTTCACTACTTTCCCGGCAACTTCATCCTCAAAAACACCTTATTTTACTCTCCCAGGGCTGGGACAAAAACATCAGATGTCCAGCAACTGCTCCCACACCAAAGGTGCCAGGAGGCAAAGCTGTGGCTTGTCCTTGCTGTCCCTTGGCAGTGCTTTCATCACCCTAAAAACCTTGGGGCTCCACACTTTCCTGGGGAATTCAACCTCAAAAAAAAAAAAAAAAAAAAGATTTTTTTCCGCGCAGGGAATAATTTTTCCCTTCCGTCCACTCTCAGGCAACTCCCTGGGCTGCCAGAAAAAACATGCCACTGAAAGCCAGGCAGAAATGCAGAACTTTAGAGCTCCCCGTTAAAATATCAGGGGAAAATAGCCCTTTACATTCAGTCGCCTCTCATTTTAAACAAGTACAACAAATACCTAACTGCTTCAGTACGCCTCATAAAATGTACGCCTCATAAAATGTACCCCACAGCTATTTGGCAGTGGCAGTTTAAACAATGCGAGTCAGTTTGTAAATTAGGAGGAGGATCAGGAGAGGATCTCAGAGAAGAGGGGGAATGGAAACAGGTCCCTGCTCAAGAAAGCAGGCAAGTCCCCTCCCAACCTCTCCCAGCTTCCCAGTTACCCCTGCAGAACAGGTATGGAGTCCTGCAGGAGGAACTGGCCGATGGAGAGGAGGATGGCACACCAAGACTAGAGAAGACAGAAAGTACACGTCACAGCGGACCCAACTTCACTACTAGCTCCAAAAGGAAAAGGAGAAAGGTCATAGTTGTGGGTGACTCTCTGCTGAGGGGGGCAGAGGGACCAATATGCCGCCCTGACCTGCTACACAAGGAAGTCTGTTGCCTCCCTGGGGCACGGGTCAGGGATGTGACGAACAAACTCCCAGACCTAGTAAACCCCACTGATTACTACCCCCTGTTAGTATTTCAGGTGGGTAGTGATGAAATGGGTAGGAAGAGGCCGAAATCAATTAAAAGAGATTTTAGAGCCTTAGGGCAGCAGCTCAAGGGGTCAGGAACACAAGTTGTCTTCTCTTCTATCCCACCAGTGGCAACTGTGAATAAAGAAATTGATAGGAAGAGGCAACAGATCAACTTGTGGCTCCGGGACTGGTGTTACAGGCAGGGCTTTGGGTTTTTCGAACATAGGTGGCTATATGAGACACCTGGCATGCCATTGTCAGGTGGGACACAGCTGTCCCAGAGGGGGAAAAGTATTTTGGGGTAGGAGTTAGCAGGGCTCATTGACCGGTCTTTAAACTAGATATGAGGGGGGAAAGGGAGATAACTGGGCCTGTCAAGATTAAACCTGAGGAAAGCATGCCACGGTTTGAAGGAGACCACATTAGTGAGGACTCCCACTCTGACATTTCATCAGAGAAAGGTGATAGACGTTTAGAAATTACTGCTAGAGAACAATGGGAAAACCCTTTCCTAGAAGGGGAAAAGGGTACTAGGCTAAGAGTTAACAAAGCTCACGGACAGAGCTTTAAGCCGAAAGTTAAGGGGGAAGGGGATAAAACCAGGCCCGCTGGTAATGAACCTGAGTGTCAAAGGCCAAAGATGGGGGGGAAATCAGTAGCCCAGGTCAAGTGCATCTACGCTAATGCACGTAGCATAGGCAACAAACAGGATGAGCTAGAAGCCATTGTGCGGCAGGACAACTACGACATAGTCGCCATCACGGAAACGTGGTGGGATGGTGGTCATGACTGGAATGCTGCAATGAGTGGCTATAAGCTCTTCAGAAGGAATAGGCAAGGAAGGGGGGGTGTGTGGCTCTGTACATTAGGGAGTTGTTTGACTCTATAGAGATAGACTCCAGTGATGAAGAAGTTGAGTGTTTATGGGTAAGGGTGAAAGGGAAGGCTAACAGAGGTGATTTTGTGCTGGGAGTCTGCTATAGACCACCCAACCAGGATGAGCAGGTTGATGAGGTATTCTATAAGCGGCTGGCTGCAGTCTCGCAAACGCCAGCCCTTGTTCTAGTTGGGGACTTCAACTTACCAGACATCTGCTGGAAATATAACACAGCAGAGAGCAGGCAGGCTAGGAGGTTCCTCAAGTGTATGGAGGATAACTTCCTGACACAAATGGTAGGTGAGCCTACCAGGGGAGGTGCCTTGCTAGACCTACTGTTCACAAACAAAGAAGGGCTAGTGGGGGACGTGGAGGTCGGAGGCCGTCTTGGGCTTAGTGACCATGAAATGGTTAAGTTTTCCATCCATAGTGAGGTAAGGAAGGGGGTTAACAAAACCTCCATCTTGGACTTCCAGTGGGCAGACTTTAGCCTGTTCAGAACCCTGGTTGGGAGAGTCCCGTGGGAGGTGGTCCTGAGAGACAAAGGAGCCCAGGAAGGCTGGACGCTCTTCAAGAGGGAAATCCTAAAGGCCCAGGAGCAGGCTGTCCCCATGAGGCGCAAAATCAAAGGGCGGGGAAAATGGCCGGCCTGGATGAACAAAGAGCTCTTGATGGGACTTAAGGAAAAAAGGAAAGTTTACCACCTTTGGAAGAGGGGACAGGCAACTCAGGAGGAGTACAGAGATCGTGTTAGGTCATACAGAGAAAAAATCAGGAAGGCAAAAGCCCAGCTGGAACTCAACCTGGCAATTAATATAAGGGACAACAAAAAAAGTTTCTATAAATACATCAACAAAAAGAGAGTGACAGAGAATGTCCATCCCTTACTGGATGCGGGGGGAAACCTTGCAACCAAGGACGAGGAGAAGGCTGAGATACTTAATGCCTTCTTTGCCTCTAATAGTCAGACCAGCTACCCCCAGGGTTTTCAGCTTCTTGGGATGGAAGATAAGAATGGAGAACAGAACAACTCCCCCGTAATCCAGGAGGAAGTAGTTAATGATTTGCTTATGCACCTGGACACACATAAGTCTATGGGGCCGGACAGGATTCACCCAAAGGTTCTCAGGGAGCTGGCAAGAGAGCTCACCAAGCCTCTCTCCATTATCTATCAACAATCCTGGTCAACAGGAGAGGTGCCGGATGACTGGAGGGTGGCCAATGTGACGCCCATCTACAAGAAGGGTCGGAAGGAGGATCCCAGAAACTACAGGCCTGTCAGCCTGACCTCGGTACCGGGAAAGATCATGGAGAGGATCATCCTGAGTGAGCTCTCAAGGCAAGGGAAGGGCAGCCAAGGGATCAGGGCCAGCCAGCATGGGTTTATGAAAGGGAGGTCCTGCCTGACCAACTTGATCTCTTTCTATGACCATGTGACCCGCTTTCTCGATGAGGGGAAGGCTGTGGATGTTGTCTACCTGGACTTTGGTAAGGCCTTCGACACCGTCCCCCACGGCATTCTCCTGGAGAAACTGGAGAATCATGGCATAGACAAGTGTACCCTCCGCCGGATAAAAAACTGGCTGGATGGCCGTGCCCAGCGAGTTGTGATTAATGGAGCAAAATCTGGTTGGTGGCCGGTCACCAGTGGTGTCCCTCAGGGCTCAGTTTTGGGGCCAGTCTTGTTCAATATCTTTATTGATGATCTAGACAAGGGGATTGAATGCACCCTCAGTAAGTTTGCGGATGACACCAAACTAGGTGGGAGTGTTGATCTGCTTGAGGGTCGGAAGGCTTTACAGAGGGATCTAGACAGGTTGGATCAATGGGCCAAGGCCAATGGGATGAGGTTTAATAAGGCCAAGTGCCGGGTCCTGCATTTTGGTCACAACAACCCCAGGCAACGCTACAGGCTTGGGGCTGAGTGGCTGGAAAGCTGCCCGGCAGAAAAGGACCTGGGAGTGTTAGCGGACAGCCGGCTTAACATGAGCCAGCAGTATGCCCAGGTGGCCAAGAAGGCCAATAGCATCCTGGCTTGTATCAGGAATAGCGTGGCCAGCAGGAGTAGGGAAGTGATGGTGCCTCTGTACTCGGCACTGGTGAGGCCTCACCTCGAGTACTGTGTTCAGTTTTGGGCCCCTCACTACAGGAAAGACATTGAAGTGCTGGAGCGTGTCCAGAGGAGAGCCACCAAGCTGGTGAGGGGTCTGGAGAACAAGTCCTACGAGGAGAGGCTGAGGGAACTGGGCATGTTTAGTTTGGAGAAGAGGAGGCTGAGGGGAGACCTCACTGCCCTCTACAACTACCTGAAAGGAAACTGTAGAGAGGCAGGGGTTGGCCTCTTCTCCCAAGGGAATAACGACAGGACCAGAGGAAATGGTATGAAGCTGCAGCAAGGGAGATTTAGATTAGATATTAGGAAGAATTACTTTACTGAAAGAGTGGTCAGGCACTGGAACAGCCTGCCCAGGGAGGTGGTGGAGTCACCATCCCTGGAGGTATTTAAGGAATGTGTAGACATGGCTCTTCAGGGCATGCTCTAGTGCCCAAGATTATTGGTTTGTGGTGGGGTGTTGTGTGTGGGGTTGTGGGTGTGGAGTTTAGTAGGTGGGTGCTTTTTTTTTTTTTTTAATGTGGTTGGACTCGATGATCTCAGAGGTCCCTTCCAACCACTAAGATTCTGTGATTCTGTGATTATACAATTTTAGCTTTTTTTTTTTTAAAGTTTCATTTAGCATAGAAAAATCAGTGAGATAAGAGATCCCTCCCAAATGGTTTTACTCTTGAGGGTTGCGGGGGAAATCAAATCCCCAGTGCCACAATCCATCAGGATACCAAAAAGCAGCAGCAGACTGGCGAATGCTTTTGGCCGTGCTGAATGCATGGAGGAACACGGTTTTATGAGATCTTGACTGTAACAACCGAGAACCCAAAGGCCAGCAAAGAAATGCAAAGAGAGCGCAAAGTCTTGTTGCTCATGACTTCTACTGCCCAGTGCTTCATCTCTGAGGACCCGCTCTGCCGAGAACTTCTTAAAAGGCAACTGCTTTGAGCAAGAAACATTTCCATTTCAGAAAATCAATTTACAACGGACGTCAAAATGTCCGCAGGTTACAGACAAAGGACATGATGCAAGCAACAACTCACCAAAACCACATCAGGACTCGCCATCACTAGTTATGAGGCTGCTGATGATTTGTGGGAATGCCTGGAAAACAAGCAGAAGCGATGCTGCTTTGTCCCCGTTTGTAAATGTCTCTTCTTTGACCTCGATCGCCTTTAGGACAGATGCCAGTATCTCCGTAAGGTTTCTCAAGTTCTACTATAAGATATCCTAAAGACTTACTGACTGAAAAAGCATAAAGCTTTTATAATGAATACAGAGTCTGCTTCTTCTGAACATCTGAACTCTTACAGTTTCTTCCCCCTTTTAGTACACAATTTTTTTTACAGCATCGCTTAACAGTAAGCACACATAAAGAGAAGATTATGCTTTCAGGAAGAGAAAATAAATGCTGGGAAGTAAGCCTTGCCATGGGCATAACATGTTCCAGAACAGACCTTGTATTATTTTTAGTGTTTTCTTAAAATATGTCATATAAAAACTATAAAAGGAGAGCTAACCAAGCCTTCATGTTAACTTCAAAGTCCACATGACAAGGACCTTAAGAAAAAAGCAGACGCACATCGCAGACGCACCTCGTACTCACAGAGCACTCCGGATCCTTTCCATCTGTCCTGTACTGTCGTGGCAGAAGAAAGGGTGACTGTGGAGAAACACTGGCAGTTGACGTTCTGCTGAGAGAAGAAAAAAACCTTTAGCATAAAGCTGGGTAGGAATCTAAAGCTTCCTTCTTTTGCGGAGGTTTGCAAAGACTAGAGTCGAGCAGAGGAAAAAGCATTTGGCATCATCTCTGGTGCAACTGTTGATGCAGGCCACGGGAGCTTTTGCGTTTTTTAGACAAACCTGCCTTTTTTTGACTCACTGGCAGCTTTAGTTGCGCTAGAGCCACTTTCCCAGATACACACTGTGACAGAACCCCACACCTATGTACATTTTCGTGAGCCTTCATAGAGCCTGGGTCTCCTCACCCTATATGTCCTGAGTTGAATATTTTTGTTAAAGGGTATGGTAACCCACCCGTCCTTCTAAACAGTCTCCTTGCAACAAAGCAGTGATTTTTTCCAGGCCATTTCTCCCAACGGTGGAGATCTTGTCAAACTGTCACCAAACCTGCTCAGGGGCCCTCCCAGCTTTTGGCTGCCCTTGGGTTTACCAGGCACACACTCTCTTCCACCTCCCAACACCAAAAGCACGGCACATTCTCAGACCAGAGTGCAACCCTGCGGTGCCTGTGCACACCCAGCTGGTTTGATGAGGAGCTCCAGAGCGTCCCCACGAGCGCAGGCTGCTCGCCCAAGGTCACCTTCACCTGCACCCATATCAGGGGATGTGGTTTCTGAAGCTGTAAACCGAAAACTGCATCTTGACGCTCAGATCAGAAGTGACCCACAACAGCCCTGCCACCGGACATTTACAGAGCAGGACACACAGACAGATGGACTTCTTTTGCCACACACAACCCTGAATTTCCTGGAAGTTTATGTTTACCAAAACCAGCCACGTGGCACGTACTGCCAAACAACATTTGGCAATTAAACTTTGATGCGTTGGACACAAACAATTTTTGGGGAACTTCAAATTTGCTTCCTGCTGCTGCTGCTGTTGTTCTTCCTTCAGAAATTCTACTTGTAGCCAAGTTATTCGCTACCGGTTCAAGTATTTACCTTCCTGGTATCGCCAGCACTTTTACATAGGCAAGTCGCTTAATCGCTCTTCTAAAATTATCCAAATGAAAGCTGTAGCCACGAAAGAGGAGTGACAAAGAAAAGGAGAGGTCAGGCAGCGAAAGAGCTTTGCCACCTGCAGTCAGCAGTGCACTCTGTTTTTGAAAGCACACACACCCCACACCCCCACAAAAGAAAACAAACAAACAGACAAAAACCTCGTATCTTTCCTGTCTGCTGGAGCTCATGCCTGTCTCAGCATATTGTCTCATCAGAGTACAAAGCAGAGACGGTCTGTATCCTGAGGACATTTGCACATGATGAATACGTGTTCAGAAATAGTCAAGATCTCTAAGAGTGGTGTCATTTTTCTGGTTTTAACAATCACAACTTAATTTTATTCACTGGCATGTTTGGGAGCAAACTAATTAACTTTTAAGCATAACCACTAGAAAAAAAATAATGATGATTCAGAGCTCCCACCCATGAGGGAGCTGCAGGGCCATTAGTGAAAGGGAAGACCAACAGCAGCAACATCCAGTGAAGTCTGGCTTTCATTCTGACCGTGTACTTAAGAAACCCTCTGAGTCTACACCTCAGTACTAGGAAGGACTGGTCCTTTTCTGGAACAACAATTTTTTTTTGCCTAAAGGTCCTAGACTGAAGGCTCCACAGAACAATGTGGATTGAGCCACAGAAAAACATGCCCTCCACAGTCAAATAATCATAATAAAAAAGAATAAAAATCAAGCGACACATCAGTTTCCATCACGTTTCATTCATTATGTTTCTACTGGCATCTAGGTCCTCAAACATTAACTAGACTGACACCGCGGACTAGTAAAAATTGAGTCATACATAGGAAAAAAAAAGGTTACTTCACACTTGCCCCTAAAATAATTATGAGCAAAGAGAAGAGAAACACTTGACCCTAACAAAAGTAACAGGCAGCTCTTAATTTATCCTAGATGAAAGTTCAGGCTTTGACCCCAAAGGAAACCATTCCTAACTACCACGGGACCTGCTCAGGCAGGAGGCACACTCTGTTCACTGCAACTCCTCGTCAGCTTTTCTGCACTGGCAGCAAATTTGCCTTTTCTGCGGCTTTTATATGAAGGATCTGTAGCCTCCCTGAACTCGCAAATGTGTCTCCCTGCTCCTCCAGCCCCACGCATGCCATTACCTGATCAGCAAGCGGAATAAGTCGTGCATTATTTTCTTTCCATGCTGCAGAAGGTGACCCTGGCTAAAGAAGAGCAGAGAAATGACCCTGCTTGTCATACTCAGCCAATGGTGACGAGCCGGGGGACACCCACCCCACCTCTGCCCTCGGGAGCGGGGCCGGGACGGACCCTCCGCGCAGAGAGGGGGCCTGGCGCGGATTTCATCTCGAGCCCTGTTCCTGAGCACAAAGCCACACAACTCCCTCTCTTTCTCAGCCGCAAAACCAGCCACACGAGCCCCTTTGCCAGCCCCGGGAGCAAGAGACCCGGTCTCCGGGTCGGGCCCCAAACCAGCTGCCCCTCTGCAGTCCCCCTGGGCGACGCTGAGGGAGCGCAGCCACCCCACAACCCGGCACCCCCAGGGCCGCACGGGCACTTTGGGGGACTGCTAGGGAACTGCGGGGGATTCGCCCCCACGTCCCTGCGGGATGGCACTAGCACGGCCCGGGCAGCGCTTTCTTACCGCCCTGCCGGGCTTTATTTCTGAGGCATCGCCGGCACCGCACCTTAAACCTCCCAGGCCGAAGTGACCCCACGGGGAGCCGGGGCCAGCCACCCACCCCGACCAGACAACGTCCCCCCTCAGGCCACCCCCCATCACCCATCAGGGCCCCCCTCAGGTCCCCCCGTCGCTCCCTGCTCACCTTGACGCGGTCCAGCTACCTCATGACATGCTCGCAGCGGCCACGCTGGCCAAGCACCTGCCCGCCGGGCCCCGCTTTCCGCCCGGGCTGCCCCGCTCCGCTTTGGAGCTGGCCGCCATTTTCCCCCGGCCCCCTCCGCTTCCAGAGCGCCGCGGCCCGGCCCGCCCACGGCGCGCGCCCATTGGCAGTCGCCCCGCCGCCCGCCCCCCTCCTTAGGAGTCCCCGTTTCATTGGTTCGTCGCCGCCGTCAATCCTCACCGCGCTCCACCCTGGCGAGGCGATCTGACCAATGGAAGCACGGGAAGGTGATCCGACCAATGGGAGCTCTCCCACTCTCCCGCCCATCTGCCCGGGAGCGGTTGCCATTGTGAAGATGTCCCGGCGGGGGCGCGCGTCACTGCGCGCACTGCCGCCTTGCGTCCACGGTCCGGTACTGCAGGTGGGGTGCGCAGTACAGCGCACGCCGCTGCGTTCCTTGCTGTTGCACGGCGAGCAGAAGCCGGTACTGCAGCTCGGGGTAAGAGGCGGGGCCGAGGAGGACCCTATTTTCCCCAGATTGATTTTGGGTTTTTTTTTTCGCTTTCCCATGTTATTCGATTTTGGGAGCTTTCAGCGCTTTTCCACAGCATAAAAGTTGTCGGCCTTGCTTTTGGGCATGAGAACGGGGGATTCTTTGCTTTCCGGCTGCACAAATCGAGGTGGATTTGGCTTTCGCAGGAGCCCGAAATTGGGATTTTTTTTGGCCTTCCCCCGCCGCCAGGGATGGCGCCCGGCAGCCGCCCGTGCGGGGCCGGCCCCGCGGTACCGCGCTTGGGCCACGGGGGTGGGGTAGCAGAATCGAGCGTGCGGTGGGGCGGGGCCAGGGAGGGGCAGGGAGCGTGTCAGATATGGGACGGGGTCGTGGCCAGAAAGGGGCCCAGGGCATGGCCGAGTCGGGCAGGAGGCGTGGCCTGGGCGGGCCCGGGGCGTGGCGTGGCCAGGATGGGTCAGGAGGCGTGACGGAGGTGGGGGGCGTGGCAAGAGATGGCCGGTGAGGTGGCCTAGAGGGACCGGAGGCGTGGTGGAGATGCTCGGGGGCGTGGCCAAAGGGGTGGGGGCGTGGTCAGAAACTGCCGGGGGCGAGGCTGAGACGGACAGGAGGCGTGGCCGAGGCAGGGCGTGGCCACGGCGCATGCGCTGCTCCCCACCTGCAGGACCAGCCTTCGGCCACCGGGCAGCAGTACCCCTTTAATTATCCTGCTCTCTTTGCTCATTAGGGTGATGAGCGGTGACCGCTCTCAGCCTGCTTCACTCCAGCCGGGAACTGGAACCACTTACTGGGGTGTGGGGCTCCGATCTCCCTGCCCTGTCCGCACTTGCAGCCCAGGCAGCGACAGCCAGTGCCTCTGCACCAAAAACCTGTGGAACAGGGGTTTTTGCCCCAGAACAAGCCCCAGGGATGCTGCATTGCTCCGCGTGGGGCACCAGGGCCAGGGAGGGTGACAGCAGCAAGTCTGAGGGGTACCCTGGAGGGAGGCAAGGGTGGTGCTTTATCCACAACATAAAAATTGGTGATCTTTGTTTTCCTGCATTAATTTTTTTTTTTTTCTCCTTTTGATTTGCACAAATCCAGGTGGATTTAGCTTTCCCGGGAGCCCCTAATTGGGATATTTTTCCCCACAAGTTAGAGGGGGTTCCCCCACTGCAGGCCCAGAATCAGGGAGGCCACACTCCATTGGTCCATCACTGCCATCACTCCCCATCGCGCCTCACCCCAGTGAGGCAATCCGACCAATCGGAGCACGCAGCCCGCCCTCTGATTGGCCCCCTCTCCCGACAGTCTGCACAGAGCGGCTGTCATCGTGAAGGCACCCTGGTGGAGGTGCTGGGCCATCGCCATGGCAACGGGGCCATGGGGCCAGGCCTGACAGCAGGGAACTCACCCAAACCCGTTTTTTTCTCCTTAAAAACTTTATAGCTTTGTGTGCAACAGCACAAAATCAACCCCCTACAGGGCCTGTCCCCAACACGGTGCTCCCTGAGGTCTGTTGCTTCGAGGACAGACAGGGCTCCTGCAGCTCAGAGGGCACCAGCTGTTATGCCTGCATGTGGGCCTGCATCTTCGGAGGATTGTGGTGGGGGGTTGGTGGTGGTGGTGACAGGGAGACTCCGCGGAGCTCTGGCAAGGGGCTGTCCGCCTTCTTCTCCTCTTCCCTTCCGTCCGGTCTCGGGTACCTCCCTGGTGTTGCCCAGACCCGGCTCCCCTCCAGCGCACAAGCACCCTGCCGCAGTCTGCCCAGACCCCGGTCCCCGCCCCGCCACCCCCGGGCGGCCTGCGGGCAGGAGAGGTACCATCCCCTGCGCGGAAAGCAGCGCTGCAGGCCGGCAGCCGCCGACGCGCATTTTTCACCGCGGTTAACCGCCCTCGCTGCCGCCGCCTGGCGAGCAAAAGCAGGTACTGCAGCGGGGGCCAGCGGGCGCATGCGCAGCACAGCGCGACCCATCGCGCTCGCCGCTGCCGCCTGGCGATCAGAAGCGCAGTGGGTCGGTGACCAGTTCCACCAGCTTCATTAGCTACCCTCAGGTGCGTCCCAACCAGCCTCATAGACCTGTGCGTGTCTAAGCGATGCAGAAGGTCGCTAACCATTTCCCCTTGGATTGTGAGGGCTGCATTCTGCCCCTCGGCTCCCCCTTCTCCAAGCCGAGCAGAGCCTGCACCCTTGGCCCATGCCTCCAGTGCTCCACCTCCTGACCAGCTGGGACCTCCTCTGGCCTTGCTGTGCAGTGCCCATGTCTGCCCATCCCCGGGCCACTGCTTGGCACTTGCCTTTCCTGCAGTACCTGGGGTCCCCAGCAGCCCGTTCCTCTGCCCCAGCCAAGTCCCTCCCAAAAGCTGCCCATCCTCCATCACTGGCACTGCCACCCCTAGCCCAGATGCCCAACCAGCCAATGCACCACCCAGCCATGGCACTGGTCACAGCCTCTCCTCCCTTCTCAGTCCCAGAGGGCCTCATGCCTGTCTGGCTCCACCGGCCCCACAGAGAGCCCAGATGGCTCTTCCCAGTCCCCCGCTCCTCCAGCATGTCCCTGGGAATGATGTCCAGGAGCGTTTGTGCCAACACTTTCCCAAGGACAGAGCAGCCTAGAGGTTCTCCCACTGCTCCCCTCCTTGCCTTTCTACAAGATGGCTCTGGCAGCTACTGTGATCGCCAGCAGCCTCCCCAGATGAGCAGAGAGCAAAGCATGGGCTTGCACTGGCCAGGCCTGGCTCCCCAAAGCCCTGCGATGCTTCCCAGACAGTCACACAGGCATTTGGTAAATGGTTTAATTAGGATACTGCAAGGACCACTGCCAGCCTGGGCTGGAGTTCACCCGCTGCTCTGCTTGGCTGCCAGTCTCTTGTCTCTCTCTTCAGCAATGGTCAGGCGGATGCCCTTTCCACGGGGCAGGGAGATCCATGGCTTGTTGCCCTGCAGCAAGGGAGAAGCAGCCACCTTACATCATGAAACAGGGACAGAGCTCTCCCTCTCAGCAGGGAAAAGCAGCAGAAGCCAGCCCCTGCCCATGCTGGGCCAAGTACACATGGCCATGGCATTGGCACAGCAGAAGCCCCTGAGGAAGGCGCCAAAGGTGTACAGGCCTACATCTGCCTCTTGCACTCACGTCAATGAGGACTGCATTTCAGACAAAAGCCAAACACTGCCCTTTTCCACCCTGGACCAAAGAGCCCAGTGGGGATGGTCAGACAGCAGAGGCCTTGTGGGGAGGGCAGTCTCAGTCAGAGCAGCTGCCCAGGTCCCATTCAAGATCTGAACGCTGCTCAGCACTCAGCTTTCAGAAGGTTTCAAAAACCACAGGGCTGCTTCTTGAAAACGTCCCCGTTCCTAAAGTTACACGTGCTTCCCCTTCCCAGAGGGGCCAGCGCAGAGCAGGCAGAACCGCAGGCAGCGGTGCCAGAACTGGTGCCAGCAGTGGAGCATCACTGTGCGGGAGGGCAGCTGCCCGCAGAGAACATCAAGGCCTCTCTGCTTCAGCCAGCAGCCCCCAACAGCAGCAGAGAACCCCCCCGCCTGGTGTCTGCGCAGTCTTACTTTGCCAATAACGAAGATGTTGGAGAGCCTGGTGGCAAAGCTATTGCCATTGGCATCCTTCACATGAACCACATCGAACGACCCAGGGTGTCTCTCACGGTTGGTGATCACTCCAATACGGCCCAAGTTGGCACCACCGGTCACCATGCACAGGTTACCTGGGGTGAAGGAAGACAGGTGTGACAAGAGCTGGCACCAGGTGCCGTGGTGAAGGCCTTCTGCTTGGGCTCTTTGAAGAGTACCACTGGAGAAGGGCAGGGACAGAGCCACACTGGCCACAGAGAGGCCACTGGAGCAGCTGGTGACATCTACATCCCACAGGAACCCTAGCACACCTTGAGAAGCCAAACAGCTGTCTGGCACCAGGGCCTGTACCAAACATTCCCAACCACTTTCTTGGTTGTGACAGCACCATGGTGGCGTTCCCATACCACTTGTCCTGGTACTGCTCACGGCTCTGCAACTGAAACCTTCTCCCACAACGAAGACCCAGGAATGGACCCAGGAAAGACGCTGACCTGGACAGGTTGGAGATCTGGGCAAAGAGGAACCTTACGAAATTCAATAAGGGCAAGTGTAGGGTGCTGCACCTGGGGAGGAATAACCCCCTGCACCAGGACAGGTTGGGGGCTGACCTGCTGGAGAGCAGCTCAGCTGAAAGAGACCTGGGAGTCCTGGTGGACAACAGGATGACCATGAGCCAGCAATGTGCCCTTGTGGCCAAGAAGGCAAATGGCATCCTAGGGTACATCAAGAAGAGTGTGTCCAGCAGGTCGAGGGAGGTCATCCTCCCCCCGTGCTCTGCCTTGGTGAGGCCACACCTGGAGTACTGTGTCCAGTTCTGGGCTCCCCGGTTCAAGAGGGACAGGGAACTGCTGGAGCGGGTGCAGCAGACAGCTACCAAGATGATTAGGGGACTGGAACACCTCTCTTATGAAGGAAGGCTGAGGGATTTGGGTCTCTTCAGTCTGGAAAAAAGATGGCTGAGGGGGGACCTTATCAACACTTATAAATACTTAAAGGGTGGGTGTCAGGAGGATGGGACCAGGATCTTTTCAGTGATGCCCGGGCACAGGACAAGAGGGAACGGGCACAAACTTGAGCATAGGAAGCTCCATCTCAACATGAGGAGGAACTTCTTTACTTTGAGTGTGTCAGAGCCCTGGAACAGGCTTCCCAGAGAGGTGGGGGAGTCTCCGTTGCTGGAGACATTCAAAACTCGCCTGGACGCGTTCCTGTGTAACCTGCTCTAGGTGACCCTGCTCTGGCATGGGGGTTGGACTAGATGATCTCCAGAGGTCCCTTCCAACCCTATGATTCTATGAATCTCCCTACGGCTGCCCAGAGCTTTCCGCTCACACCCCTCTGAGAGCCAGGTTCAAGCAGGCTCTCTGCTCTCAGCTCACTGCTTCTACCTGGCACCTGCTTGCTTTCGGAATCACTCCAAGTCCCTACGCCAAATGCCTCCCACTGCCACCACACGGGAGGAATCCCTGCTCCAGCTCCAGGTGGAGATGCCCCAGGGAAACAACCCCTTTCCCAAGACTGCCACCACTGCCTCTCTACTTTAGAGCAAAGATGTCTGGTATTTGTATTTAAGTTCCATACTGCTCTCCACAGTGGGGAAGAGTACAGTGTTTTGCATGGGATGCAAGACCCACCTGTGTCAAACTTGATGAAATCTGTGATCTTGCCTGTCTCCAGGTCAATCTGGACCGTATCGTTCACCTTGATGAGGGGGTCTGGATAGCGGATGGTACGGGCATCATGGGTGACGAGATGAGGGATTCCTTTGGTGCCCACGAAGATCTTCCTCACCTTGCACAGCTTGTACTGCAAACAAAACCCAACACTGCTCAACTGAGGCAGAGTGTGGCGCCACAGACCAGGGGACTCTTGTCCCCCAGCAGACCTCAGATCCCAAGCTAAACACCCAGATACTCCAGGGCTCACAACAGGAGCCCAGGCAGCAACTTGCCCAGCTCACTGCCCCAGCAACACCTCTCGTAGGGCTGACACGTGGCTAAACTACAGCCCCACTGGAAAACACATAGGCTGCAGGAACAGCTGCCCACCCTGGGGTTCAGCCTCCCCACAAACACTGGCAGCATTTCCCCAGGAAAGTCTATGCTAAGGCAGTTTCTTCATTTTGCCCTGAAGCCCGTGGTCACACAGGGGAGGCAGAGGCTGCCTGTCCTCAGGACCCAAGAGAAATCTGCATCCCTCCTCCAGTGCACCCTGGTTTCTCTCCTGCCTTTCACATCCCCCCCAGCTCCTTCAGAGCCACTTTGGACTTACAAGTCAACACAGAGTGGCAGACAAAGGTAAAAGCAACATCATGGGGGGGACAGAGGCCCCAAGCACACACCACAGCTGCCTACAGCACAGCCAGCTCTCCCCTCAGTATCACTGTGTGCCTGCAGAGCCTGCTCTTATGAAGGACATGTGAAGGAGAGCACAGACTCATAGCTGAGGCATGCCAATAGGCCTGGGTTAAGGAAACATGTGCAGGAGTCGCTCCCTGACACCCAGGGTCAGAGGGCAGCTCTGTAAACACTTCCACAACACTCAGAAAGGAGTTCAAGGCTTTTGCACCACAGGCAGTACCATGTTTCTGATCACTGTTAGCTTGCAGAGCCCAATGCTAAGGCTCACCACACCACAGCAGAGCCACCCAAAGCTCCCTGCAAAGGTAAGCCAGCCTATGCCAAAAGTGGTCATTTCAAGCACTAGACAATGCACCTGCAGTCATCTGAGATTTGCTCTCATGTCACTCATGACATCTGAGATTTGCTCTCATGTCTCCCCCCCCCGCCCAGCAAAGGCTTTGTACCCCAACCGTGAAGGTCCTGATCTTCTCAAAGGTGGCATGGACTCAGCTCTCAAGGAGGAGAGACAACAGCTCCTGTTCAGGAGATGCCAAAGAGAAAACACTGTCCTGACCAAACGCACCTGGGCCCATGCTTACACCAAGCTGAAGCCCCTCACCTTGGCCTCTTCAGCTGTGATGCGGTGAACAGCAAACCGGCCCTTGGTATCATACACCAAGCGGAAATGCTCGCCTGTCTTCTCAATGCTGATGACATCTGATTTCAAAGAGGGAAATAAAGCAGCAGCTGTTATGAAGTACATTACCCAACACTGTAATTTGGTACAAAACTTAGTTTAAAAAGAACGAGGGACCACTGAACAATGCTTCAGTTGTGAATGACAAGGTTAGTACTGTCTGTTGACCACAGGCTCACATCTTTTACTGTGATACAGTGCAAATTAGCAAAAACTGACAAAGGCTGAAGTCTGAACAGCAATTTACACATATGCAAGTGGGCAGTTATAGGCTACAGATATTTGGCTTTGGTATTCAATGCAGTGCACAACTCCAAACTAAACAGCAACTGCTTATACTTCTCTTTTCTTCAACTCCATTGGGAAAGCGTCTTCCCCCCAGACCATGTCAGCCTCACAAAACATCCCCCCCACCAGTGCAGCAGAGCTGCCTGAGGTACCTGCCCTAGCCCTCCCTGCTCACCCATGAAGCCTGCAGGGTAGGTGATGTCTGTGCGGACTTTGCCATCTATCTTGATGAACCTCTGCATGCAGATCTTCTTGACCTCGTCCCCTGTCAGGGCATACTTCAGCCTGTTCCGCAGGAAGATGATGAGCGGAAGGCACTCCCTCAGCTTGTGAGGGCCTGTGGATGGACGGGGTGCCTGCAAACAGAAGCTTTCTGCTGGGTGCTCAAGCAGAACAGCAGCATGGACTGTCCCCAGCAGAAGAATGCTACTGCCCCAACAGCTCTTTCAGCAGCACCTGAGGACAGCTGTGTGGAATGTAACTGCTAAGCAGGCAGAGATGGGCTGCAGATATCTTTTATTGGTATTCACAGCACCTTTTCCCCAAATCTTGCCAGCCTCACAAAACACTGCCCCCAACACAGTACAATAATCTACTGACACACCCCAGTGAAGGAAAAACACAACAAGCAGGTTAAGAAGAGCAGCCAGCTACCCCACCGCCACAATCCCCTGCAAACGCCGTAACAGGAATGCTGTTCGCAAACCTCCTAAGAGCAGACACCCCCTTCTCCCCTGCACCGCCCCAGCTCACCGCCCCCGCCTCCCCCCAGCATCGCGCCTGAGCAACCCCTGGTGAGGGTGCGAGGCCGCCTGCGCCCGCAGAGAGCGGGAAAGGCCGCTGCCGCGGGCAGCCCGGACCCAGACCCGCCCCCGCCCTCCACTCACGAAGACGCCCGTCAGCTTGTCCAGCATCCAGTGCTTGGGCGCAGCCACACGCTTCAGGTGCTTCTTGGGGCCGCGGGCCTACGGGAGGGGACGGGATGCGTTACAGGCCGCCGCTAGGCCCGGCCCCCCCTCAGCCGTCCCTCCCCGCTCCCCCCCGGGCTCCCGGCCCCCCCCAGCCTCGCTGGCGGGCTCCCTCCCACGCCCCTCGAGGCGGTGAGGGCGGCGGCAGCCCACGGCGGGGGGCGGATGGCGGCGGATGGCGGCGAGGAGCAGCCGCGCCGCGCTCTCACCATGGCTGCGCTGCGCCGGGAAAGGGCAGCTCCTTCCGGGCAGCCGCTGATATCCGCGGGCGTGGCAGGCAGCGCTGCGGAGCGCCCCCTGCCGGCACGGAGGCCCAGCGCCGGCCGGTGCCACGGCAGAGAGGGTGCGGCCTCAGCCGGCGGCTGTGTCCGTGCCAGGGGACCACGCGGGGAGGGGGCGTGCGGAAGGTGACCGGATCATTCCCGGCCGTCGCCGGTGCCGCGGCACAGCCCCCCTCACGCTGTGCCCCTGCGGTTTGGGAAAGGGTGTGAGAGCGTTGGGGGTGGCATATCTCTCCCCCCCGGCCGGGGGCGAGGAGGCTCGGAAACTCCCGGTACCCCGGCTGCCGCGGGAGCTGAGTCGGGAGGCACACGCGTGCCGGGCCATCGCCCTCCCCTCGCCCACGGCCCCTCCCGGGGTGGAGCTGGGACCCCACGCAGCCCCCCGAACTCGACTCCGGGCCTGAGCGCCCGCTCCCGAAGGCGGCTCGGGGGGCAGCGGTCCCCGGCTGGGCTCCCGAGCGTCCCCCCGGGCTACCGGCATCCCCGGGCACCCCTCGCGCCCCGCCAGGCAGCCGAGTGAAACGGCCCTGTACCGGGCGTCCCCCGGCGGGTCCCCGCAACGAGGTGCGGGCGGGACCCGGGTTCCATCCTTGGGGGTGACACGATGGGGACACCGCGCAGGTGGCACCCCTGGCGCTACCGTAAAGCCGGGAGGAGGCACGGGAGCTGAGAGGGGCAGACCCTCCTCCCACCCCGGGCCGCTTCGCACGGGGTTCCCCGCGGAGACGGACCCCCTTGTCTGCCCCCCCCCCCATTCCCAGCGCTGAGCTGGACAGGGAACAGGGCACAGCCGGGGGGACAAGGGTCCTTCCAGATTTTATTAGACAGCAGCTGGATACCTCCGCCTGCCCGGCCCAGCGAGCCGGATCCGCGTTGGGGGGAGGGGGAGCGGGGGAGGCACTGTCCCGGGCCCCCCTCCAGCCCCTTCCCACCCCCGGCTGGGCTCCGAGCGCTCCCTGCACGCCCCCGCCCGCAGCGTCAGCCAGAGACCACCGCAGGCAGCGGCACCGGACGGCGGGTCCTCGGTGGGGGCGACGCGGGAGCCGCCCCCCGCCCCAGCCACCGTCCAGCCTCAGCAGCCGGCCGGCAGGTCCGCGGGCAAGTCGAACTCGTGGTGGCTGAGCCACAGCTCCGGCAGCTCGCCCGCCGCGTCGAGGCTAAGCTCCAGTACCAGCGCCCGCAGCACCTCCTCGTCTAGCGTGTCCGAGTCGATGATGCCGGGGCCGACGGCCAGCGTCGGGGGACGGCTCCCCGCGCCCCAGCCGGGCAGCGAGCCCGGCTCCGGGGTTGCCGGACCCTCCCCGCGGGGCGGTGCCGGCAGTTGAGTTTCTGGAGGTGCACGCTGGCGAGGAGGCGAGGACCCGCCCGCAGGGCCAAGGGGGCGGTGGGGGCCGACGGAGCCCCCCCGGCGGAGGCCGGCAGCTTGCCGGCCCCCTTGCCGGCGGGGTAGCGCAGGGTCGCCGCCACCTCGCGGTCCTTCGTCCCCCGACGGGGCGACCGTAGCGAGCTCATCTCGTCCGGGGCCTGCGGGGACACGGCGGTGCTCAGCGGGGCGGGGCGCGGGCTGCTCGCCCCCCCCCGGCCGATGGGGTCCGACGGGGTCCCCAGCCGAGGGTGCGGGGGCTGGAGCGGGGCGGGGAGCGGGCGCCTCGGCTCCCGCCGCGCTTATCTGGGCGGCGCCGCTGCCCGCTCGGCTCCGCTCCCCGCACGGAGCGGGCGGCCGCCGCTGCAGGTTTTATAGCGGCCCCGGCGTGGCCGGGTCCGCGGGGAAAAGCGAAGCGGAGCGGGGCCGGCCGGCGGGCGGGGAGGGACGGACCCCCGGGCGGGTCCAGGCACCTCCTGCCCCTTCCAGGCTGAGTACCTCCCTGTTCTCCCCGTTCAGGCTGGGACCCGCCATGTCGCCCCATCCAGCCTAGTACCTCCCACGCTTCCTCATCCAGCCTGGACACTCCCAGCCCCGCCATATTTTCCCACCTGCCTCCCAACCTCTTGGGTGGGAACCCCCATGCACTCCCCATCCAGGCTGGGACCCCCCATGCCTCCCCCTGTCCAGGCTGGGTGGAAGAAGGGGGTTCAGTTGGTGCCAGGGCTGGCGAGGGTGACGTGGGCTAGTGCCCACAGCCATCTGGAGAGGGACTGGGTGTGAGGGGGTCAGTTGAGGGGACACTGAGGGTGCGCCGGAGCCTTTGTCCCACCCTTTGCACGAAACTGTGCTCCAGTTGCCTCTTTGCATTCGGGAATGGAGATGGAGATGGCAGAGGGGATGCTTTACTCCATGCCTCAGTTTCCCCAGCTGTCTGTGGGTGGGCAACCTGCCTGGTTTAGGGTGTCATATCCCTACAGGCCCATCCCTGGGTGCAGCTCTCCTTGCACCTCACCAAAACCCCATCTAGTGCCACAATGGACTTGGGGTCTTTCCTATAATTTTTTTCCCCAGTGGTGTTCCTGAAGCAGCTCCTGCAGCTCAAAGGGCTGTCTGTGCCTGGTGCGGGGACAGAGCACATGGGGCTCTGAGGTGGGTCAGAGGGGGCAGCCGGCCGGCTTCTCTGCTCTCTCATACCCGACTTTTCTCCTGGCTGAATGATCTGCGGGGCTGACATCTCCCCCAGGCACTGAGAGCCTTTGCTGTGCTGGTGGCAGCATCACCCTCCTGCCAGCGGTTACTGCACAAGGCTGGTCTTCCCCCACCCCACCACAGCAGGCACCGGGGGGACATGGGGAGAAGATGGAGGGGGTCAGGAGTCACTCTGCAGGGACACAGTAGCCACGTCCAGCTGAACTCCTTCCACGCTGCATTTCCTGTTGTTTGGATTGGCAGTGAAAAACAAGAGATCAAAACAAAGCCAGGCCAAGATAGGAGTCCCTTCATCTTGCTGTTTATTCCAGTGTAATGTAATTAAAGCAACAGGAAATATGCTTTCCCACAGTGCCTGGACATCTTTAAAAAGAAACAGCACGAATAAAAGCTCCACAGGCCAGGTGAAGGAGGGGACAAGGGCAGAGAGACCAGGCTCCATGGCTGGAGGCACTGTGAGGGATCTGCTCCAGATATCTGTGCACCTGTCCCCTTGCTGAGACACTGAGTGGCAGCTCGCATGCAGTTCTGGGCCATCTGCAGGTTCACCTGAGATGTCCTGGGTCAGGAGCTGCCACCCTGCTCTGCATCTCCCTCGACACTCTGGAGAGCATCCCTGGCATCTGGCCCTCCACACAGCATTTCAGTAGCCCACCCATTGCTCGGGGAGCAAGGGAGGTTTGTGTCCTGTGCTGCTTTACGTGATGAGGCTGGAAGGGACAGGCACAAATGAAACTGCAGATCTTTGTTTTCCAGCACTGGCTGGACCTCCACTGAACACAAGAACTGCTGTGGAAAAAGGACTGGCAAGGCAGGGTGGGCGCAGGAAGAAAGGAAAGGGCTGGAGAGGAGTATTTCAAATACTTTATTTAAAAAAAATTCCCAGTGAAAAACACCTTGGCTGTGCCTTTCTGTGGGTAAGAGGCACAGCCCCTGCCCTGGGCCCTGGCACCGCTCCCCGGGAGGGCAGCTCAGGGGCTGTGCTCCTGCCAGAAGGCAACACAGCGCGTGGCTCCAGCTGTGGAGTGTTCACAGCTCTGAGCAGCCCCTCTCTTAAAAAACATTTAAAACCAGTTGTGAGAATAAACTTTGTGGTGTTAAAAAGGGAAAGAGAAAGGAGCAAGGGAGGCTCTGCCAGCCCTGGAAGGCTGTGGCTAGAGGGCCCACACTCCTGCTTGGGGAGAGCCACAGTGCTCATGGTGCGCAGCAGCTTTTCTTCTTTAAAGAGAAAACAATCAACCAACCAACAGTAAATTTTTCCAAATTTTCGCCGCAGACACAAATTTCACCAGCTGCTCACATAAACACGCCATCTTCCTCACGGGAAATGCTCCTGTGGAAACCTGAGCCTTCCTTTTCCACTAAACAACATGCTTCAGATTCCCTGCAATACACAAGAAGGCAGAAAAGGGTATTTCCACTAGTATTTCAGCCTGACGTAGTGGCTGGGCCAGGGGTGCCACCCCTATGTCTGATGGACCAGGCAGGGACACAGGAATCCCAGCCTCAGCACAGACACCGGTCCTGGCTGGCCCCTGCTGCCCTCCTCCGAGCCGCACCTGCGGAACTACCAAAGGGAGACTCCGCCACTCCCTCCACTGAGAGTCTCTCCTGCAGCCTGATCGCTGGTTCAGGGTTCATGGGCCAGCACCGGATGGGCACACGCTCACTCTCCCTGCTGCCTTGTCCTTCCTCTAGGCTGGATGTGCTGCCAGAAGCACGAAGCACAGATCCCTCCCTTCCAGCTCTAGAGCAATGCTGTTCCTCCTCCCCTCCTGGACAGGTCAGGGGGGATGTCCCTCCCTAGGATTGGCCTCTGCTTGGGAAAGGACACCCCGGGCCATCACAGCTCCCAGCCACCTCCTCTTACTCTGCTTCTAACACCAACACATCACAGCATGCACAGAGAGCAAGTGAAAAGGGCTGACGAGCACTGTCTTGCTGTCCCCAGCCCTCCTGGGGACAGGGACAAGACAGATGGGCAAGTTGTGATCAGGCGGTGGACTAAACATTCCCAAAGAAGCGTTTCAACAGACGCACACTGAAGTCACCCATCTCCAAAGGACGGGCACAGACCAGTCCTGCAGATTTGCATTTCCTCCCAGGAGTTGGGTTTCTTCTCCCTGGAGAAGCAAAGGCTCAGGGGGACCTTGTCACAGTATTCCAGTATTTGAAGGGCAGCTACAGAGAGGACGCAAGCTCTCTCTCTACAAGGACCCACATGGAGAGGACAAGGAGCAACAGGTATGAGTTGCACCAGGAGAGGTTTCACCTTGTTATAAGAAATAAATTTTTTTACAGTGAGAACAATCAATCACTGGAACAACTCCCAGGGATGCGATAGAGTCCCCGCTGCTAGAGGTGTTTAAGATGCAACTGGACAGGGTGCTAGATAATGTCAGGAAAGGTTGGACCAGATGATTGCATTGTCATCACAATTAAAGAGGAAGTGATCAGTGACTGGCTACACCACTTGGATGAACACAAGCCTATGGGACAGGATGGGTTACATCCAAGGGTGCTGAAAGAGTTGGCAGACGTGCTCGCCAAGCCACTTTCCATTATCTACCTGAAGTCATGGCTAACTGGGGAGGTCCCAATGGACTGGAGGGTAGCAAATGTAGCACTCATCTACAAAAAAAGCAGAAAGGAGGATCCAGGAAACTACAGACCTGTCAGTCTGACCTCGGTAGCAGGGAAGATCATGGAGCAGATCATCTTGAGTGCCATTACAAGTCACATAATGGACAACCAGCGGATCAGGCCTAGTCAGCATGGGTTTATGAAAGGCAGGTCCTGCCTGACGAACCTGATCTCCTTCTATGACAAGATGACCCAATTATTGGATGAGGAAAAGGCTGTGGACATTGTCTACCTAGACTTTCGAAAAGCATTTAACACTGTTCCCCATAGAATTCTCATGGAAAAACTAGTGGCTCATGGCCTGGATGAGCATACGATCTGCTGGATCAAGCACTGGCTGGACGGGCGGTCCCAAAGAGCAGTGGTCAATGGAGTTAAATCCAGCTGGCGGCCGGTCACAAGTGGTGTCCCTCAGGGCTCGGTGTTGGGACCATTTCTGTTTAAGATCTTTATTGATGACCTTGATAAGGACATAGAGTCAGAGTGCATCATCAGCAAGTTTGCAGATGACACGAAGCTAAGTGGGAGTGTTGATCTACATGAGGATAGGGAGGCTCTACAGAGAGACTTGGATAGATTGGATCGATGGGCCAATGCTAATGGAATGTGCTTCAACAAGGCCAAGTGCCGGGTCCTGCACTTGGGCCACAACAACCCCATGCATCGCTACAGGCTTGGGGCAGCGTGGCTGGAGAGCTGTCTGGCAGAAAAGGACCTGGGGGTTCTAACTGACAAGCGGCTGAACATGAGCCAGCAGTGTGCCCAGGTGGCCAAGAGGGCCAATGGCATCCTGGCTTGTATTAGAAATAGTGTGACCAGCAGAAGTAGGGAGGTGATTGTCCCCATGTACTCAGCACTGGTGAGGCCACAGCTTGAGTATTGTGTCCAGTTTTGGGCACCTCAATATGAGAGAGATCTCGAGGTGCTAGAGCAAATGCAGAGGAGGGCAACGAAGCTGGTGAAGGGCCTGGAGAATAAATCTTATGAGGAGCGATTAAAGGAGCTGAGACTGTTTAGTTTGAGGAAGAGGAGGCTGAGGGGAGACCTCATCACTCTCTACAACTACTTGAAAGGACATTGTAGAGAGGCTGGTGCTGGTCTCTTCTCACAGGTAATTAGCAATAGAACAAGAGGGAATGGCTTCAAGCTGCAGCAGGGTAGGTTTAGGCTGGACATTAGGAAAAAATGCTTCACAGAAAGAGTGGTTAGACAGTGGAATAGGCTGCCCAGGGAGGTGGTGGAGTCACCATCCCTGAATGTGTTTAAGAGTCGTTTAGATGTGGTGTTAAGGGATATGGTGTAAGGGAGAACTTTGTAGAGTGGAGTTGATGGTTGGACTCGATGATCCCAAGGGTCTTTTCCAACCTAAATGATTCTATGATCTTTGAAGTCCCTTACAACCTAGGCTGTTCTATGATTCTACTAAGGACGAGGCCCTGCGATCATCTGCCCAGCCAGAGGAAAGGCAATGGCAACTTTTGCTAACAGGGACCCACAGCTCTGAGCTGACGTGCTACTAACACTGAGATTCCCAAGTGAAGCAGGAGACATTGGACACGATAAGCAGTCAAGTCAATGTGGTTCATGTTTCTAGTCATCGAGAAAGACTCCAGTGAGCTTTCCTGAAGTCCTCTCTAAAACGTCCTGTAAGCCTGAAGCAGGAGCGTTGGCTTGGACAACTCACCTTTGATAGAGTTAAGAATTTCTTGAATTCTCTGTGGCTCATTGCGATCTGGTCTGCAACTCGGTGTGATCTCCAGCACATAATCAGGACCGTACTCTGTGAAGAACTGCAGAAAAGAGGAGAGGTGAGGAGAGTCAGCAGAGAGGTCTCTGGCTGTCTGAGGCTGGAGGGAAGGCTCCCCATGGGTACCTGTTCGTGAAAAGGCGAAAACGTTTTCTCCATCTGAGGGACTCTTAACTACATCAAAGAGGTGCTTCTGCAGTGTCTGTGTCCACCTGAAGTTTGCAACCGCTACCAATTCAAGGGCTTTGGAAGCAGAGCTCAGCGGTGCAGCCAAGAGCTGTCTCAACCCTACCACAATGCTTTTTTTGGGAAAGATGTTGACACTCATTTTACGCATGGTTACCTGCAAACCTGATTTTTTATATGAATAAAATTCAAGTGCTGCCTATCAGATATCCTTCCGTTCGTCTCCCTGCCCCCTTGCACAGTGCTGCGTTGACACGAGTGTGAAACACCTGGAAGGAGAAAAATCAGCGTGCTTCAAGGTTAATAATGTGTCTTTCCTGGCTGAGTGCTCCAATAGTGTGCAACTGAGCCTGAATGAGAAAATGTGCAGTACATGGGCTCTACATGTTAATGCAGAATCACAAATTATTGCCAGCAGTTTTATTTCACAAGCATGCAGCACTGAGAGAAGAAGCAGACACAGCAGGGTTAAAAATTCAGCGGTGAAGTTGCAATCAGTCCTGTTGCTACCCCTGGAGAGCTTCACCCCACAGAGAGCTAGTCCAGACTTAAAAGATATTGTACCAAAGATAGGGAAATTCACAGCATTATAATCTCCCAAGTGACTAATGATGCACAGGGCTGGGGTTTTCTTTAAAGGTGAGATTGGAGGTAGCATATCTGGCAACCCAAGACCAACATCCAATCCCTGATGTTCTCCACCCAAGGATATTAAGTGAGCTGGCTGACGTCATTGTGAGACTGCTCTCCGTAATCTCTGAGAAATCATGGAGATCAGCAGACTTCCCAGAAGCCTGGAAGAAGGTTAATGTCACCTCCATCTACAAGAAGGGCTTAATGGAGGATCCAGGAAATTATAGGCCCATCAGTCTTACTTCAGTCCCTGGTAAAGTTATGGAACGAATCCTCCTGGGGCCTCTCACAAGTCAGATGAAGCATGTGATTGGGAAGAGACAGCACAGATTCACCAAGGGAAAATCGTGCTTGACAAACCCGATCACCTTCTACAACAAAGTAACCTACTCAGTTGATGTGGGGCAAGCAGCAGATATTGTCTACCTGGATTTCTGCAAGGCTTTTGACGTGGTTCCACACAGCCTCCTCCTAGAGAAACTGATCTGTTACGGTCCAGACAAATGCTCTGTGTCGTGGTGGGGGAAATGGCTGCCAGGCCGCACACAGAGGGTGGTGGTCAAGAGTTCCTGTTCAAACTGGCAATCCGTCACAAGTGGGGTCCCTCAGGAATTGATACTGGGCCCAATGCTGTTTAATATCTTCATAAGTGATCTGGATGATGGGATCCAGCATACCGTGATGAAGTTTGCTGATGATGCCAAACTGAGTGGGGAAGTGGACATTTCTGAAGGGAGCGCCACCCTTCAGGAAGGCCTGGATAGGCTGGACGAGTGGGCTAACAAGAGCCTTACGAAGTTCAACAAGGACAAGTCTCACACCTGGGAAAACATAATCCCACATCCGGAATGCTGTCTTCAGTCTTGGTCCCTGCTATACAAAAGACATGTGGACAGGCTGGAGAGTGTCCAGAGAAGGGCCGTAAATATGGTCCAAAGACTGAGAAGCCTGCCATATGAGGAAAGGCTGAGAGAACTGGGTTTGTTCAGCCTTGAGAAAAAATGGTTTAGGGGAGACCTTATCACCACGTTCCAGTATTTACAGGGTGGCTACAAAGAAGATGGAGACTCCCTTTTTACAAGGAGTTACATGGAAAAGACGAGGGGTGATGGGTACAAGTTACTCCTGGGGAGATTCCAATTGGACATAAGAAGAAAATTTTTCACAGTGAGAACAATCAGCCATTGGGATAATCTCCCAAGGGAAGCGGTGGATTCCCCAGCATTGGACACTTTTAAGATTCATCTGGACAGGGTGCTGGGCCATCTTGTCTAGATGGTGCTTTTGCCAAGAAAGGCTAGACCAGACGATCCTTGAGATCCCTTCCAACCTGGTATTCTGTGATTCTGTCATCTCTGCACTAGCAGGGGCAACAAGGGCTTCTCCAAGCAGACCTCAACATGCCAGTACTGATGAGGAAAGCAAAGTGGCTCCTGAATGCTGCAGGTTATAGTCCAGCATTTGAAAGCAAACCTGAAATCATGCCAGGTTTATCATCCTGTGAATCGCAGTGTTAAGGAGCACAGTAAGCACATCAGCTCTTCACACAGAATGGGTAAGGCAGGACACGTGCTGCCCGCCAGACTTTTTTGTGGTCCAACACTATATTCCACTGAAAAGGGAGTAAAAGACAGATTTTGACAGCTGCATTGACTCATTTGTGCAATGAGTCAATTGCACAATTGGACCCAGGCAGCTGAGTTTAAAAATAGAATAATCTTTCCTTTTTAGCAAGTCAGGGTTTTGATCTATGCTTTCAACACTGTGAGAATGAGATCCAGTCTGTCCCCCAAACCAATGTGGGGCAGCAGGAAGCTGCAGTACACTGTGACTGCTCTTAGCTCATTAAAAAATTACCACGACTATTCACATCAGAGATGGAGCCAGGGCCAGCCTGAATGGGAGCTTCACCCAGCTGTATCGTGCAGCATGGGAGCACATGCTTAGCTAATTAGCAGGCCAGCCCCCTTTCTTCCAAGCTTCTCCCCAGCCAGCCCAGGGACTGAGGTATATTTTTCAAGCAGACTGTTTTCACAGTTCTCTTAAGTGATCTCCCTTTATAGCTAAACATTTTCCTTTCTTCTCCTCTGCCCAGAGATTGCTTCGTAAAGCCCCTACTGAAATACTGACACAGAACACTGACATTTTTCCTGCTTAGAAAGACTGAAAATGGATAGAGCAGAAGAAAACACCACGTTTTGTAAGGTCCTCACTGAGAGCCGGTGTCTCTAGTCTGGTTTGAGTTTGCTCCTGTAGCATGAACTGGAGACAGCTACTCCCAGAGCACACAGGCTCCACTGGCAGAGCCCACTGACTCCACAAACCAAGGAGGCTGGCTTATTTGCAGGAAAAAAAGGAAATACACATCAAATCTTGACTGCAGCATCCATGATAGAGCACATGGAAAATGCACACATCTCAGTAACTGGTCTCGGCTGCACAACCTGCTGGTTACACAGGCAGTCGCCCAGCAGACTTTGTACCATCGTCTAGCACACCCATCCTGGGAATCAACGAGGCAGAGTTAATCCTGACAAAGGCATAATTTCGCACTTCCTCATCCTCTGATTTCTGTGGCATCAAGTGAAACAGAGCACCGATACAGTTTCATGCAACTGTTTTTCAAAGTCTATGTTAAAGGACAAAAATACCTGGACTTTTGCACTGATGTGGTTTATGGCAGTTGAGAAGCTTTTGGTATTAAATAACTCACATCCTGTAGAGCAGCTCCATGTGCTGAGCCACCCAGTATGGGTTGCAGAGTGCAGTCACGCAGGAGAGGTTGGGGCTGGCTGCATTTTACACCATCCACCGGAAAGCAGGTCAGCAGTGCAAGTCTGGTAAATCTTGAACTGGCTTATCCAAGTGCTCTGAAGCAAACAGTCCCAGCTGTCCAACACGTTTGTACAAGCACCTTCCATCCACTCTCTTGCAGTTTGGAGGGGATTCAAGAGGTGGTTTTCAGTGCTTCAGAAAAGACTCATTCTGTTTCTTATCTCTCAGAACAAGAAGGATGTTGCAAGCAGGCAAGCTCAGGCTCCAGCAACAACAAGACGCCTGCACTACTCACTCACCCATTTATTTATAGCTGGGGAAAACACATCTTTTTTGTTCCTGAAAAAAACCTGTCATTTTCAGGGATGAAAAAAAAAAGTGTTGAGCACCAAGACTCACAAGGAAAGCTAAAAATCCCCTCCTTAATCAGCAGCTTGCCTGGAAACTCACAGCCACTCCCTTTTAAAAGTCATGCATGCCAAAACGGAGAGAATCACAAGTGTTCGATGCGCAATCCTAAAGCCTTGAGCAGGCAAAAAGGAGATGAAGTTTAAACCAGACGGAGGCATACCTGGGACTGAAAATGTCTTCCTTCCCATCAGCGGGATGTCCTAGAGAAAGGCAGCAGTGCCCAGTGTAGTAGCATGACTGCAGAGTGCTTTGGTGGCCTGAAAGAGGGTGGGAGTAATGGTTCAGGAGATGGGAATGTGGAATGACTGCAGGGAAAGAAATGTTGGAGGAAGAAAATAGTAGGCATAGAGGCCAGGAAAAAGGATGAGAAACAGAGAAAGGAAAATGTGAAGAGAAATTGAAAGAAAAAAAGGCTAAAACAATAATGTTCTTAAAAGGGAAGGCTATTTTCTACTGAATAATGCCAAATCTGATAAGTACTATGCCAATAGCAAAAAATTAGGCATCTTATAGAAGTCTAAATTTTGCCCCTCATTTTTAGTACAGTTAATTGGTGAACACTGCTGCAGAGGGACCATGACCCCCTGCACCATCATCACTAGATGTTCAAAGAAATTCTATGCTGGTCCTTCCAGACATACTAAGAGTATTTAAACACCATTACACTGTTGCTTAGTCAAGTGCTTTCTGAATCTCAAGACCACAGCCGTCTTGTTTTCAAGCCCTTCTCTACAAACTCATGAACAAAAAAAGAACGACCAAAAGACCTCCACGTTTCTGACTACTGACTTTCTTTCATAGAAACTTGATTCCGAGACCTGGAGCTGTAAAGAACATCCCCAAACCTCTCAATGCTGGAAGAGAAGTGCTGAATGTAACTGGGTAGAATTTGGCCTGTCACCACTGAAAAAACATGCCAAACCTGGCTGAAATATATTGACAGCAGCACAACCTAGCCACTTCACAGCAAGGTGGTTCATCAATGATCTGTCCCAGGGCACCCACTCTCATGAGCTTCCTTCAGGAGGTGAGCAGAGCCCTGGGGCTGTACAGCAGGAAAGTGGTGCCTGGACTGCCGTCAAGCTGCTCTGTCAGGAATTCTGCACTGATCTCAAAAAGCTGACTGATCTGACAGCTGAGTTTCCAGGTTTCGTGTTAATCAGAATGGGAATTCCTATTTAAAGCAAAGAAAACACAAAATCAGGAAGTACCAACTTTTATTTCTGTGCACAGGCACCGATAAGCTATTAAACCATTAGCGGTTCTTTGCCAGAAGCAGTAGAAAAAAACCTGGGAATCTGACAAAGAGACATGAGCTCTGTGTGCGCACAAATACATATGTACACATAAACAGAAAGCACGTGTTGTTTCCCTTCCGATTATCTCATAGATGTGTAAAACATTTCATACCCACTAGCCTCCAAACGAATTCTCTTTCTTCATGACTTTTCCCCCTGCCAAATCTGCTTCCACCAGTTTACCTTAAATACGCCAGCCCACCCTAACAGCACAACACAGGCAGCCTGAGCCATCTTGTGGAAAGATTACGGAGGGTGAAATATACTGACGAGAAGGACTCGAAAAATACACAAAACCAGTCACAGCTGTAGCTCTGGGAGTTTCTGTTAGCAAGCTCTGCAGGACTAATGCAAAATGAGGACATCTCATTCTTAATCACAGAGAAACAGGCTGCCACACAAAGTGCTATCCTGGAACTTGCAGTAGCAGCAAAGTGAGGAACTACGTTACCTTCAACTAGTTCCTTCTAAGGGGGGAAAAAAAAAGCCTGCTCTAAATGCAATGACACATGGAGTGAGAGAAGGGAACAGAAGGACACTCCTTCTCCTGAAGCGTGAGGTCTGCAAGGCTTAAACTAACTTGTCAAGTCAAAAATCCAGGTGTGACCATCACATGACTCTGAAATAAGGCAATGGCAACGCACTGCCTGGCATCTGACTGCTCTCTGTCATGCTTTGCAAGACGAGTCCGCTAAAAAAGATAGAAAGTGTATTTTAAGTTCAGTAAATGTCAGAGAAAGATGGGCTATGGCTCTCAACGATGGTGTACAAGTATTATTCCAAACCATGTCTTGCAAAAACCATATTTGCCTTCAACCATCTTACTGTCTTCTGCTCTGACAACTGTGACCAGCAAAGACTGGTCTTCCAGATCGCTTTGTTGTAAAGCAGAGCCACTAAGAGAAGCCAGACAGCAAAAGTCATGGGGAACAGGAGAGGTGCCTGAGGACTGGAGGAAGGCTAACCGTCACTCCAATCTTCAAAAAAGGCAAGAAGGAGGACCCAGGGAACTACAGGCCGGTTAGTCTCACCTCTGTGCCTGGGAAGGTAATGGAGCGACTCATTCTGGATGTCGTCTCCAAACACATAGAGGAACAGGAAGTTATTGGAAGTGGTCAGCATGGATTTACCAAGGGCAAATCATACCTGACCAATCTGATAGCTTTCTATGATGTTATAACAGGTTGGCTGGATGAGGGGAGAGCCGTAGATGTCATCTACCTTGACCTTAGCAAGGCTTTTGACACTGTCTCCCGTAACATCCTCATTAGGAAGCTGAGGAAGTATGGGCTAGACGAGGTGACAGTGAGGTGGATCGAGAGCTGGCTGAGTGACAGAACCCAGAGGGTTGTGATCAGCGGCACAGAGTCCAGTTGGAGGCCTGTAACGAGTGGTGTCCCTCAGGGGTCAATACTTGGACCAATTTTGTTCAATATATTCATTAATGACCTAGATGAGGGGACAGAGTGTATCCTCAGCAAGTTTGCTGATGATACCAAGCTGGGAGGGGTGGCCGACACTCCAGAGGGCCGTGCTGCCATCCAGCGTGACCTGGACAGGCTGGAGAGCTGGGCAGAGAAGAACCTAATGAGGTTCAACAAAAGCAAGTGTAGGGTCCTGCACCTGGGAAGGAAGAATGCCAAACACCAGTATATGTTAGGGGCGGACATGCTGGGAAGCAGCTCTGAGGAGAAGGACCTGGGGGTCCTGGTAGACAGCAAATTATCCATGAGCCAGCAGTGTGCCCTTGTCGCCAAGAAGGCCAATGGCATCCTGGGCTGCATAGGGAAGACTGTGGCCAGTAGGTCGAGGGAGGTCATTCTCCCCCTCTACTCTGCACTGGTGAGGCCACAACTGGAGTACTGTGTCCAGTTTTGGGCTCCCCAGTTCAAGAGGGACAGGGAACTACTGGAGCGAGTCCAGCGTAGGGCAACCAAGATGATTATGGGACTGGAGCACCTCCCTTATGAGGAAAGGCTGAAAGAGCTGGGACTCTTTAGCCTGGAGAAGAGAAGGTTGAGGGGGACCTGATTAATGTTTACAAGTATCTAAAGGGTGGGTTTAAGGAGGACAGAGCCAGGCTCTTTTCAATGGTTCCCAGCGACAGGACAAGGGGCAATGGGCACAAGCTAGAACATAGGAAGTTCCGTTCAAATACACGGAAAAACTTCTTTACAGTGAGGGTGACAGAGCACTGGAACAGGCTGCCCAGGGAGGTTGTGGAGTCCCCTTCTCTGGAGATTTTCAAGACCCGCCTGGATGCAGCCCTGAGGGATGTGCTTTAGGCAATCGTGCTCTAGCAGGGGAGTTGGACTAGATGATCTCTAGAGGTCCCTTCCAACTCTGAAGATTCCGTGATTCCGTGAAAAGGTCCTCGATGACTTTGGATGTCAACTCCCAAGCTGGCTCATCCCTTCCATAGGCAGCTTGAAAAGAGCCATTTGACTTTAACAGACTCAGATCCCTCATAGGAAGCGCACGAGTGCAAGAGCAGCAAGTTGTGTTACGGAGTGCTCAGTGGGCCGGCATGTGCGCTCAGATCTGTGCCCGCGGCGGCTGGTAAACGCTGCACTGAACTGCACACCCTGCCTGCATCCATCAGCAAATCTGCTGGTGGCTGGGAGCCTCCTCCCTTGGCAAAGGTGGAGAATGGAAGCTTCATCCTAATTTTGTCCAAGCCCTCCACAGGCAACAGCCCATCTTATGGATGCAGAACAGGATGAAGCTTGCTTTTGTTTACACAAGGCTTTCCTGGTTCACACTGTGGCTTTTTTAAACAGAGCCAAGTCTTGACATACCCCTCTCCATGCTTCAGAGGAAGCCAGAGGATATACAGCCACCCCCACATCCAAGCTGAAATGCAGTTGGGCAGGAGGAGGACCCCAGATACACTGCAGAACACGCATATATCCTCGAGGGAAGGCGGACACCTGCATCCTGGGCACTGAATTGCTTGATGGAGTTTGCCTTCTCCATGTAGCCACCCACCAAACACCCAGCCAAGCGCTCCCATGGCATCTCCAAGTTAAGAGCCCCAAAACAAACCTCCACCATCCTCGCTTGGACGTTAAACATGTGGGGCCATGTGCTGCCACGCTCATATGCCTCTCTTCATTGTGAAGGGGCTGGCAAGCAGTGGCACAAGAAGCCAGGTTTCTATGCCCTTAACGAGCGTAGAGGTCTCAGAAAGCCAGGCCTGAGATTTTTCTCCCCACCAGCATCCGCACAGGGAGTTGCGTCAGCGCACTCTCACTGCGCTCTCCACCGTGACCTCTCCCCAGGCCTCAAGCACAAGCATTTCTTGTAGCTGCCTTACTACAGAAGCATCTCCCTCTGCTAAGGACCTATGTGCATGTACTGTTGGACATGGGTATTCCTGACTGTGCTGTGTCCCAAAGGCAGGGTTCAGGAGCAGGCTTCCAGGAGAGACTGGTACCTGTATGCACCTTGCAGCTTTCCTCAGAAATCAGACTTGTTTCAGCGCTCCTAAGAAGCAGTAGGTTCCCATCCCTGGATGAACACTCTGGGGGAGAAGCACAATGCTATCCAGTACAAGCTGTCCCACGCTGGCCTTAAGACAGGGCTTGCACATCCACTCGACAAAGAGAGGCTAGTAGATCTCAAACTCCTGCTCTCGTGCATGCCAAAGCCCATGCAATCCCTCACCAGAAGACAGAGCACCGTGCCGAATAGCTGAGCCACAGGAAGCCCCAATGTGGGGGCTGTGCAGGTACCTGGCTGCAACTCTCCCATGAGTTTCATCAACCAACTGGGATTCCCATGACAAGGGGAATAGATTCTGCGGGCATAGATTAACACACACAAAGGCTGGGACATAACAGAGGTGGAGACTGCAGTTGCTAAGCCAAGAGCTGGGAAGAAGACACACACTGGCCCTCATACGCTCAGGCTGCGCATGCCTTCTGCAATGAGCACGTGTCATGGTTTAGCCTCAGACGGCAACAAAGAACCACGTGTCGCTCTCTCGGGCCTTCCCAATATGGGAAGAATCGGAAGAAAAAAGGCAAGACTCTTGGGTTGAGACAAAGGCAGTTTAACAGAACAGCAAAGGGAACAAGCAAACAACAACAATAACACAGATAGAGGAATATACAAACACGGTTATGGAACCGCCGCTCCCCGTCCGGACCTGGGATGCCCCGCTCCAAGCAGTGACTTCCAGCCGGGGGCATGGCTCACATGTCATGGAATACCAGGAAAAATTAACCATATCCCCGCTGGAACCAGGACAGCAAGTAACAGCATTTTCCCAGCTGGCCCCTCCTGGTGCCAGGCTCAAACCATCGCATCCAACACAACGACTGGCCTTTTCACAGCTTCACTGGTTTATTAGCTTCAGCTATTAATTTCCCACTGACGAGTACACAGATCCAGCTGGCAATTTTTCCAGTTGACTGTTCTTTTTCCATGAGTGACAAGAGCTTGGAGGACCACAGACACAAGGAAGTTACTGGTTTGAGTAAAGCAGCCACCAGGCTGCAGCCTCAGCTGAAAGCCCACACGAGCAGGATCAGGCAGTTTGGTCTGTGCGGAGAGGAGCCAGATCGGGGACAGCATCCAAATTAAAAGGCAACATTAGCTGCAGTGAAGACAAGCCTAAAACTGCTTGGGATCTGCCATGGCTTCTGATCTCATGGAAAACAGGACAAACAATAAGAAGGATGTCAGCTTCACTGCAGATTGCCTGCAGCTGCCCGACTGCAGCAAGGTTCCTGCCTCCTGCCCATGGCAGTGTTGCTGTGTTAAAAGGAACTTGCATTTAGTTAAGTACCCAAACCTAGACCGGATTAAGAGGGGATTCTGTAGCTAAGCTCCAACAGAGCTTTCCACTCTTGGAAAACAATTTTTCTCCTCTCCAAGCCAGAGTGGTCTTCAGAAATCATGTCAAAGAAGGTGTTTATTGCTGCTGTAATCTTATTACAGAGCCATTCTGTCAGACAGCCTCAGCAAAACATGGGACCAAGTAACCAGAAATTGTTGCATTTGTGTCTGTCTCAGAGACAGCGTAACAGCAGCCCCAAACCCAACTTTCTTACTAAGAGACATTCAGGCACTGACCCAAACCACTGTCAAGCAACCAAGTGCAAATCAGCTGGAGAAATCACATCCAGGTTTGATGCACATCTGCACTGCTTCCCATTTTATTTCAAAGTATGAAAAAGACTTAAGCTATAAATCCAAAGATGCAGTTTCCAATGAGAACAAAAAGTTGTCCGAAAGGCTTTACTAAGGAAGAAGAGATGGGAAGAACCAAGTTTTTACACTGCAAGAGGAGCTACTGGAGTCTCCAGCTGGGAGGTCTAAGCCCTGAGAGTTAGGTAAGAACAGCTCGGTGACACCGGGGATACTGGGACAAAACCAACCTGAGGGAACCAACCAGAAAATCTGAGCATTTCCTGTGACAGAAAGCTTTTTGAAAATGGGAATTTTCCTAAAGGAAGTGGTGGAAGCCCAACTGCTTCCATTATCTCAAACCAGATAAAGCCCTTAAGAATAAACAAAAGAGAATGTTACTGCACTGGGTGCCAGTTTTCTTTGAAAGGGGAGTTTTGATATCTAAAAGTAATTATTTTTTAATATGTCCAGTTTTCATGAGCCAGGCAATTTTCCAATTAATTTATTTTTTAAAATGAAAGTCCTGGTACCTGTTACTAGCCCTATATACCCCCTCATAGGTATCTTTTAGCAATCTTCTACACAGAGAAATGCCACAACATTTTCTGCACACAGCAAGACTTACACGCTGTAATACACAGGCTGGGGGCAATGGGCAAGGATAACCTACCCACAACTCCCCGACTGTTGAAGAGTATCCAGAAGACAGAAAACTCAGATGATGCAGATGGAGACTGCTGCATACATGTGAATTCTATCTGTTACAAGGGTACAGACCTTTGCATCACCTGAAACCTTGGTGCTACAGACACTGGACCTGTCATCCTCATTGCATAAGGTGGATGAAAATATTCCAGATAATTCAAGCCGAGGTGGCAGAGTGGGCTCTCAGATGTAATGCTCCTGCCTCATTTATGGTAGGCAGGATTTTAATGAAGAACAAGATTAAAGCCCCTACTTTTAGTGTTACCCCATGCAAGGTGCATACTGGATCACATCTTTGCATATAACCAGGTATCCCTGCCTCGCTCCGAACCAGAGGCTCAGCCAATTCAGTCCTGTCAAGTACCGGATGAAGCGCAAGGAATTACAGAAACCAAAAAGATGGCCCAAAACGTGCCACCTGGAGAAGCAGCCACCGCCTTTCCTGCATGCACTCAGCAAGTCCCGTAGAGCCCACTGGGCACAGCCAGTCGCTAGCCTTGCACTTTTCTTTTTACCCAGGGTCTCACTTGACTAGGACAGGTCTGGAGAACTGCTGAACACCCAGAGCTGCCCCCAGGACCCGCTTAAACATCTAAGTACCATAATAATGCTGAATCCTCTTGCAAACCAAGCCTTACATCTTACCAACGGGCAAATAGAGAGATAGCAGAATACTTCTTGGCCATACATCACTTCTGGACATCCAGAAAACTGGAACAGCATCCAGAGAAACTCTGTGTTTGCACTATTCTTTATACTCATCCCCCCGCATCTGCTATCTGCAGCAGAGAGGAGAGGAGTTAGGCAGACAGACTGACAGCTTCCTGGACAACACTGCTCTCTTGAGATGATGAAGGAGGTACCATCCTCCAGACTGTACATTCCCATGCTATTTAAGATCATTGCAACAAGTCAAGCGAGCAAAGTCCTGTGTCCAGGCCAGGGGAGAAAAAAAACCACTTGCAGTGGACATAACCATGACACAACTGTTTCTTGCAGCACGTCTCAGATGCACAGTTTGGGAAGAAAGCTCTTGTGGGCTGGGAAGGGGAAACAGCTTTCGCTACAGAGGGTCCAACTCCACTTCCCAATTCTCTTCAGCTCTGCACACACACCCACACCCCACTCACAATGCAAATTGTCCCATTCCCTGCCCCAAGCCCCTGCCATTCCCCCAAAAAGGCCTGGCTTCCTGTTTGCTCACTGCTGGGAGCAGCAGTGGCAGTTGGTGGGGTGGGGAGCGAAGCAGAGGTTGTTCAGCAGGTACGAAGTGCTTTTTGTTCCCTTGACAGGGCTCAGATGCTGCTTCTCCTGCTTCTAATCCTCCTGGAGACCCCCGGAAGAAGGGGCAGGAGCAGTTCAGGAACGCAGCTGTGTTCAGTTTGTGGTATCTTAGCAGGGCCACAGCTTGTCTCTTTGACCCCTGGCAATGAAAAGCGCATAAGAGGTTGAATTCAAGAATGAAGACCTTTACAGACCGGCCAATGGGGATTCTGCCCCAGGACCTCCTCCCACAGTAGCAGTGCCCTGTGTTATCACCACCCCCTGTGCTGGTCACCGGCTGCCAGTTCCTTTCATTTGGTTGCAAACACCTCCCTCCCCAACACATCATGCTCAAAAAGTACACCAAACGTGCCGCTGGCTCACTGCTGCCTGCATATACACAGTATCTCACACAAAACACAAAAGCACAGCCGGAGCACACGATCACACAGAGGCAAAATCTCCCCAGCTCGGTGCAAAACAGAGCAACATGGTTTACCTCCTCCCCAGAAAATAGCCTCCAGGAGGCAGCAGCAGCCAGAAGGCTGGGTCTGAGAGCCCACTGCTCTGCCTGGTGAGCCACCTTGCTCCCACTGCATGCGAGCATGCTGTGCTCCCTCCACCTTCATCATTCTGTAAATCCCACCAGGGGAAAAAAAAAAAAAAATAATCACACCTTACAAAAAGATCTCAACATTGTTTATGAAAGCATTTCACACTAGTTTACTGATGCTTCACTCCATTTCCTCATGTCCTGTCGCTGGTCACCAGAGAGATTAGCACCCCTGGAGGAAGGTGCATACTGCTCTTATCCTTCAGGGCCCTTGGTGCAGGAATCACTAACACAACAAATAAACCGTTCAGATCAACAACAAACAGGCAAAACCTAACCACCTTCAGCAGTTAATTCCTACAGAGGGAACCATCCTTTTCACTGCCTGCATAAACGAAAGATCCAATCTTGTTTAAAACCTGTTTCTGCAGAAACCTGGTTAAAGGATCATAAGCACGACACCCCTCAAAAAACATCTTGTATCTGTAATCACCAGTTTGTATAATGATGAATTTCCAGTTTGAACCCACACAAATGCTTTACTTCCTTGTGCATACTGGTCCATGAGATCCTTAGACAACGGCAAAACCGTAATTCTCCTTTGTAGTCACGGTAAGCTTGAACTGCATTGCACGTGCAGGTGTGTTTCTGTAGGGTCAATAATATTGATCTGCTGTTTGAGACCTAGATTGTGTCCATTCAACCAGCCGTCCAGCCCCACTCCAGACATTAAAAGCGCCAGCACTGGAGCTGAGACAGCTCATAGGGGATCACGAACAGCACCAGGCGCCACGGCCCACTGCAAGACCGCTGGTCAGAAAAGCTCCAAAGTTGCACCTGGTTGTTACTTTCTGTAAGTTGATGAAAGCAGGGCTAAAATTCAAAGCCTTGAGAGAGGCCTGGCTCTCTCCTGGCAAAAGTACACGCTCAAGCCAAAGAGCTCTTTGAGCAAACAGGTGACTCCCCCTCACCACCCTCTCTGTAATTATCTGAGACAGGAGTTTATTGGTGCCCGAGATCACTTGCAAAAAGATGCAGACAGGCTTGGGTTTTGGGAACAAGCACCCACTGTGCTGCTAGGACAGTGCGTTATTGTTACAGGAGTGTCTCAACAAAACAGTATTGAGTGGCAAGGACGCCGTTTGGATTAGGTGGAACGACTCAGCTCTCGCACAAGAAGGAACGGTTTGTCAGAGCTTTACCTCGTGATCGGGGATCTCGGAGGACAGTGTTCTCCCAAGGATGACCCCAGTCAAGTATGTCCAGCAGCGAGCTGTGTTGGCAAGGTTGTAGCCTCCTGTCTCCAGCGAGAATTGTGATTTTGGAGGGGAAGAGTGGGGAAAGGGAAGATGGAAGAGAGAGGGAGAGATTTTAGTGGAAGGGACAAATTGCAGAGGCAACGCACGCAGTTTACGTGAATTCAGCTTATTTCATCCACTCAAGCTGTGGCCAAAACCTGCATTTTGCACCTGCTAGCTACACGAGGCCAGGTCCGAATGACACTGTATGCAAGGGCAGACCTCCCAAACTGAACCCCAGTTACATCTAGTGTGGGACAGGCCAGGCTCCTCCAGCCACCATCTCAGATCCAGCAGGAGACCCTGGCCCCACGTGCTAGGCTCTCTCCTGGCAGCAAGGAAAGGTGTTAAAAGGTAGCAGGGAGAGAAGCGCAAGGGCAGCAGTGGAGACAGGGGATTCCTGCTTTTTAATGCCAGCCTTCAACCCATAAAGCATAATACGCATTCCCAGACATTTGCTGGTATGGAATAATTACTCAAATGATCAAAAATACAGCTTTGTTCACACATTATAAAATCAAAAAGCTTCTAGGGTAGAATACAGCCGCAGCTGCTACGTGAATAATCCACCATGTCATCTGCGATTCCCTGTACAATATTGCTTGCAAAGCAACACGGGGGACAAAGCGGAATGGAGAGTCCACGGTCTCTCCCTGTGATAATACAGCAGATACGGGAACGAGATGGTCCTATGGAACTGATAAGCTGCATACTTGATACTCTGAGCCAACAGTCTGTCGAATTTTGATGAAATGCTGTCCTTTGTGCAAACTTTGCTCATTATAGTGTCATTATGACACCAAAACACACCTCCATCCCAAAGGCTATCCGCCTCCAAGGTGCGACCGCTCCTCCTTGAGTCTGTGCCCTGAATTTTTCGTAAACTGTACCTTTAAATGTGAGGTGAGATAATTTTACACCAATCATAATAAAAGTATTTATGACTAAAGCCACTCAAACCGCACCTTAAAGGTACAAAATAGTCTAAAAATAGCCCAAGAAAGGGGGGTTAGCAGGGAAGACACCATCGTGAACAAGTCAAGGAGGACTCCATCACAGACTGCCTTTGACTTCTGGGACCAGTCGACGGGCTGAGCCTTTCTTCCCCCACATAGAGACGCCTGTGGGTAAGACTTGGACTATACCGTGTGCTTCATCAGGAAACTTAGAAATCTCTCTAAAGAGTCTCTTTCCCACACTTACAGCCAGGGTGTATTGTCTATAACTTTGTCGTGTTTTGTATGATTAACAATACTTTTATTTGCACGTGCTTTGCAGACAGTGTATTTATCCCCAGCAACCCATAAGAACCTATATATCTGTTGCTTAAATAAACCACACTATTTAAGTAGTTAGTCATTTCAGTTTCTCATTGAACACGACCAAAGACTTGAGAGTGGCCATGTTAGTTCATGAGCATGACTAGACCGAAGATGCAGTCCACTATTAGTGTATCCAAATCGTAATAGTTTAATATATTAAATGCGACTGGACTGACAGTGGTGAATTGGGCATCCCTCAGAATTTAAACCTAGCTGCACCTAGCCTCCCACCTCGGTGAGGAGTATTAGAATGCAAGGGGGTTTACTTTCTGCCAAAACCGTTTTACCCCTTTCACACAACAGCTGGTGAGCTCTTTAGCACTGTCGTGTTTGAGAGGATAAATATGAAGCTCATTAGTACAACTTGTAACTGCTTTACAAGTAAATGAGGTTTCACAGTCAGTATGGTAATGGTCACCTCCATGGCAATGGTACATGAGCTCACAAGGAGAAACCTGAGCTGAAAGCAATCCTGCAAGAGACTCAGAAAAAGTTTTTTTTTCCCCCAGCAAAGACCACTAAAATAGTAAGACAGAAAACCACTTTAAAAAGAGAGGAAGACTGTATTTTTTAGCATTCCCTTCTGATTGGGTTGGGTTTTTTGGTTTTGTTTTTTTTTTTTTTTTTTTTTTTTTTTTTTTTTGCAAGACTCCTTCCCCAATTTCCCCTTCAAAATACTTCCACAAGCTGCAGTGGTGGGACATACTCACAAACTGAAAAAGTGTGATACGCAATTTCAGTTTTGAAAATACCAAAAAGACACTTGGTATTTTCACAACTGACAAATAGTTGGCTCTCAGTTTTTGCCAGAAGTTTTGGGGTTTCTTTTTGCCTGAAAGGTGCCATTCCCAGCATACCCACAGACATGCCACAGCAGGACTGAACACTCGTAACCTTTCCAAAACAATGTGCACTGGCACATCAAATTTTAGGCTCAATGTGCTCTACCTGATCTCTACCATCTCAAAAAAGAGAACAGCTAGAGCTGATATGGCTCCAGGCACAGATCTGGGGGGCTCTCCCTATCACACAGTGGCTTTTGCTGTTCTGAAATGCTCTACTCCATAAAGCCTGTGCCGTGCTCTCCCCACTGGATTATGCAGCATCACAGAGCTAAGTCAACCTTAGCTTTCTCTGGGTATCAGAGCCCTGCTATACCGTGCAGGCAGCCAGTCCTTTTCCCAAGCCCCTGCTTGAATCCACATGAATTCATTCATTGCCAGATGCCTGAGGTAAGTTTGGGAACACAGCGCTCGCTTTTGAAGAGAAGCGCTGCAGGGCTGATGAACAGAGATGTTAATCAGAGGTGCCAATGAGAAGCCAGGGTCAGTTCATCGGGGTTAACAGCCTCTGCTCTCCTCCAGAGGAACCAAGGAGCCTTTAACTCAAGGTCTTAGGGTCAGGATTGAGAATTGCACCTCTCAGTATCAAGGATTTGATGGGGCTTTGAGGAACCTGGTCTAGTGGGAGGTGTCCCTGCCCATGGCAGGGGGGTTGGAACTAGATGATCTTTAAGGTCACCTCTGACCCAAACTATTCTATGATTTCAGGCCTGTGGGAAAACAGTACTGAGCCACAGAGTGCCCTCCTGAGGCTGCCCAGAAGTCACCCTGCTGACCTCCAGCCAGTGCCCGAGCCTCAAGGCACACACTCAAGGAAGGGTCGCAAGACGACAAACCTGCTTCCTCGTGAACAGCAGGATGCGCATGCACTCACCTCCTCCCAGGATGAGAGTTGCTAGCTGCCACTGCAGGACGTACTTCAGACACTTGCCCACTCCCTCAGGCGTCATGTTGAAAGAGCACATGGGATCTCCGGCGATGGTGTCTGCCCCAAGCTGCAGCACAACCGCATCTGGGTTGAAGGCGGCATACACCTCCTTCAGCACACTGTGGAGAGGAGAAGCGGTGGGGCTTACCGCAGATGTGGCTCAGAGGGATGCTGGTAGCATAGCCCTGATCCCTCAGATCCATTGATGCTTCTCAAGGTGTCTGTATTCTCTGCTCCCACCCCCTTCATACCAGTTACGCTCCCTCTGCTCCCAGTTAGCCTTCTGCCTCTGCTACTCTCCTGCAGTAAGGTTAGCTCTCAAAGCGCTCATCACAAGGCAAAAGCATCACTGAGAACAGCGGGGAGGGGGCATCTAGTCCTGATCGGCTTAGTGGTAGCATCAAACCACACGTTTACATTGACCGCCCTGAGCAGAACAGCTGCAAGCCAAATGCAGGGGCTTTTCTCCCCTGTTAAAGTCATGGTGAAGAGTAGGGTCTGGCAAGACAACAATCCTAAACTCTCAGACACCTCTCACCAGGACAGGACGAACAGAGGAAGGTTCTGTCTAGGTTCTCACTCTCCTCTTTCCCATATGGCTCTTAAGGCAGAAATACATTTTGCCCGGCTCTAGCCGATCCTGGGGTGCAGCACGGCCAGTGTTCTGGAGACAGTTTATTAGAAGTATTTTCTCTTGCAGAAGGCAACTGGGCATGTCAGACATTTGGCTTTGCTCCAGGTTTTTAGTACTACAAACACCACAAAGGGAATAATCCTGTTCCCAGCACTGTGCTCCAAAGCCCAAAATACAAGGCAAATACTGGAGAAAAACATGTTCCTTTCACAACAACGTTTTTATTTTGCTAAAGTAGAAACACATGTGATCCCTTGAATAAATGTTTTTGCCTTGGTTAAGAGAACCTAAGCATCCCCAATTCTTATTTGATATGCTTATGGTAGTTATTTATTCTCTAAAATCCCATGCAAGTAAACTGTATCAGAGCAAGAGGGCTTACGTTTCACAGATCTGGTAATACTTCTCATCCTGAATGCCATCTTGAATAGGTACATTCACACTGTAATAGCGGCCTTTCCCCAGGCCAACATCTGTCACATCACCTGTGCCTGAAAAACAAAAACACCCCAGGGTTAATTATGAGGCAAAGGGGACCGGCAGCAAGAGAAACGTGTGGGATGTCTCAGATGAGAGCAGAGAGCCAGGACCTTTGCCATGCTTATGGAAAATTCCACTTGCCACCACCAATAAAGGAAGGGTTGGATGGACCTGGTTCTCACCCTTTGCCAATTCTGTCATGCAGTTTTCAAGGGCTGCAGGTGGCTGCCCAGCAGTGGCTCTGCCCAGAGCTTAGCCACAGCCAGAAAGGGGGAAATGCCAAGCATAGTTCACTCTTCGTTCTTTTTTGTGGGTTAACAGGAGAGGCAGTGAGAAAGCTCTGCTGGACAGAAGGGATGGGACTTGCCTTTGCTGGGGCCTCATCAGTGATGCAAGAGCCGAATTAGCACAAACCTCGCACGTTCAACTTGCCTGGGAAAAATCCTGGCGAAAACTTGTGCAGAGAAACAGTCATGACTTTTGACGTGAAACTAAAGGCATCTTCAACTCCTATCAGAAAAGGGAAGAGAAAAAAGCTTTCATGCATCATTCACATAAATGCCAGAGTCTAAACACAAACAAGCCACTCAATAAACATGAGGCAGCAAGCAGAGCAGGAACAGAATGAACAACGCAGAAAAACAGATGTGGCTAAATAAATCCATCCTTAATCAACGGAGACCCAAATTCAACTGCAGCAAAGGTCATAACTGGAATGAAATTGGCAGGTCTCATGCTAATCAGTACTGAATGGGTCTCAATAGCTCAGGTCAGTGCCCACATTAGCAGCACTCGACTGCGCTACTTGGCCTGCAATGCTGGGGGAGGGAGCTGAGCAGGGATGCCTTGGCTAGGGCTTGACTCTGATTAGAACCAGACCTACCGGGCTCTCTTGCCTTTTCTTAGCACTGCTGCTGTTCAACGTGTCTTTCCTTTTCCTTAAAGACACATTAAAATAGTTGGGGTGGGGAGGGAAAAAGAAGTAACAGCAAACTTAACAGAAACCAAATGCGGGGGGAAAACAGAGCAAAATGAAACACACCATAAAATTTAGGAGAGCAGGACATGATAAATGCTGTTGAAATAATGTCCCTGAAGGAGAGAGCACGGCCAGCTCTGGCTCTAGTTTTATAGCGTCGAGCCTTCTTTAAAAGCAACATTTACTATTGACTGCTTCCCTCTTGCCGTGGTGGCATTAAACTATTAAGCACTGTCAGCAGCTGTTCTGCCGGGATGGCAGACAGGGGACTTGGGGAAGTACTTGCTGGAGAGCCCCTGGCAGAGGGGATTACTGGAATGGCAAGATACTGTTTGTTGCTTTAGGTACAAGACTGCTGCCCAGGCCCTCAAGAGGTCTGATAAGCAGCATAAGGCAAATCCAGAAAGCAGGACAACGCAGAAATGGATTGAGGGAACTTGTACTGAAAGGAAGGAAAGCCACAGCTCTTGCAGCAGGTAAAGCCCTACTGCCCCGACAGGCCTCGACTTCTCCCATTCCTCGCCCTGAGTCTGTGTGTCTCTGCTGTTTGCAGCCTGTCCTGCGCCTTACCATCCCCATGATGCAAATCCAAATCGATATAAAGGACACGGTCAAATTTCTGGCGTAGCCGCAGGATCCCCAAGACAGCGTCATTCAGGTAACAGAAACCAGAAGCTTCATCTCTGTGAAAACAATGTTTGTCAGGTTGAACATCACCAATGCAATCGCCATCGATATCAGCATTGTCACTTTCACTTTGCAAGTCTCCACCTCGCAGCGGGGCAGAGGAAGGTGAAGAGCCTGGCCAAGGCCGAGCAGCAATCAAAGGATGGGTCAGGAGCAGCTCAACGCAAGGCTGGGAAGCACAGGGAACACGACTGCTTGTGCCAATTGCTTCTCAACCCTGGGCCTTGGGAGATGGGTGACATAAGTTAAAATAAAACATATATCCATGGAAAATGGGGAAGCCCTGGAAACAAATTATTTTACCACGCCAGAATCACAGGATTCAAGGACGAAATTTTTACTTCTCCTGTCGTTCTGGAAGATTGTTACTGACACCACAGCTCAGAGCAAACAGCCACCCAGAGACCACAAGGGAAACCAGAGGTGGGTCCCGCACAGTTTCAAACCTCTTCTTATTAAACCAAAAAAGCTACAGAATTTGGACAACATGTTGCCATGTTCCCCTTCTCTTCCAAGCTGGGAGTGGCACCAACTGTGTGCCCTTCCACAGCCCTTCTCTACGGACTTTGCGAGTTCCATTCCCACTTGAACTCCCAGAGATAACCAAGTATCAATGGATGGTGGGACTCCTCTGAATTTATCTGCCCTAGACCCACGCTGCAGTCCATGACAGCACCAGGATTGGGCTGTACCAACGTGCTCTCAGGCCTCTGCGCTACACTCTGCTTCTTTCCTATCTACCTCCTGCCTTCCCTCACCCCTCTCACACCACGCTCTCTCTTCCAGCTGGATGGCCGCACCCTGAGGGTTCGCAGGGAAGCTGGGACCTAGGAGGCAGGGTTCAGACACCAGGTGAGAAAACACAAGGGAAGAGATTGTTTTCTTACTTCTTTGCATGATGCCACCCTCCAGGCCAGTTAATCGCTACCTTGCACTTGCCATCCAGCAGGCACTGGGCTGCAGTGATGGTGGCTCCTCCCACAGCTGCTGCGTACTCAAAGATCCCTTCAGTAGCTGGACAGTCGTAACCTGTGGGCAAGAGTCCATGTGTCAGACATGACAGGCCTTTTCCTCTGGTAGAAGCATATTCTTTTTGTTTTGAGCTCTTTCTTTAACTGCTGCTCTTTCTGTTACAGGGACAATCAAAAGGCCATGGCACAAAACCCTCACAACATGTATCAGATTCAGACTCGCACAGCAGATTCAGAAGGCGTAAGCAGGGAAAAAAAATTGCATTGGATTTGTGGGGCAAAGTTTTTGTAGTGGGGGGAGCTGCAGGGCTGGCTTCTATAAGAAGACACCAGGAGCTGCACCCATGTTGGACAGAGACGACTCCAAGACAGACCCATTGCTGGTCAAGGCTGAGCCCATCAGCAATGCTGGTGGCGCTTCTGTGGTTACATATTGAAGAATGGGTAAAAAATGCTGTGCAGCAGCTAGGAAAAAGAAGTGAGAAGACATGAGAGAAACAGCTCTGCAGAGGCCAAGATCAGTGGAGAACGAGGCAGAGGATATGCTCCTGGCACCAGAGTACGGATTCCCCTGCAGCCTGTGGTGAAGATGATGGTGAGGCAGGCTGTCCCTCTGCAGCCCATGGAGGTCCACAGTGGAGCAGATACCCACCTGCAGCCCATGGAGGACCCCACGCCCAAGCAGGTGGGTGCCCAAAGGAGGTTGTGACCCCATGGAGAGCCCATGCCGGAGCAGGCTCCTGGCAGGACCTGTGGCCCCATGGAGAAAGGAGCCCACGCTGAAGCAGGTTTGCTGGCAGGACCTGTGAGCCCCCACGCTGGAGCAACCTGTTCCTGAAGGACTGTACCCTGCGTAAGGGACCCACGCTGGAGCAGCTCATGAAGAACTGCAGCTCATGGGAAGGAACCACGCTGGAGTAGCTCATGGAGGACTGTCTCCCATGGGAGGGACCCCACGCTGGAGCAGGGGAAGAGTATGAGGAAGAAGGAGCAGCAGAGACAATGTGTGATGAACTAACAATGTCCATTCCCCATCCTCCTGCACCACTGTTTGGGAGGGAGGCAGAAGAGCCAGGAGTGAAGTTGAGTCTGGGAAGGAGGGTGGATGAGGGGGAAGGTGATTTTAGTTTTGTTTTAAATTCTCAGTATGCTACTCTGTTATTAATTAGCAATAAATTGAACTAATTTCTTTAAGTCAAGTCTGGTTTGCCCCTGATGGTAACTGGTGAGTGATCTCCCTGTCCTTAACTCGACCCACGATCTTTTCCGTCGCGTTTTCTCCCTACCCTATTGAGGAAGGGGAGAGAGCAAGCATCTTGATGGGCACCTGGTGGGCAGCCAAGGTTAACCCACCACAAAAATCAAGAATCAAAATGTTTCCTTCCACTCAGATTATTCACAGATGGGTCTTGAACCAGCTTCTGATCTGTGTGCCTGGCTAGACTGACCTACTGGTCCCTCATACCAATCTTGCAAAAACACCCTCAGTTCTCTGGCTGCCCTATCAGGGTCACTGATGTATCTCCCCCTTAAAACAGATGTCCACCAATGAGATAAGCCTAGGTATGCTGGAGGTCTATAGCTAGAATATGATCTTCACCTATTCCTACAGCAGCCTCCCTGGAGCCGTTCCCCAGCAAGGCCTGACCCCAGGGCTGCTCCTCTGCCTGCAGACAGATCAGCTTCAGAAACGTAAAGGGCAGATCTAGGGGAGACTCATGAGATCAGCGCAGAATCTGCACCACTGCCTCAGTGCCGGGTCGCTCCTCCTGTTCCCGAGACTAAGACAGTTCCCACAGCCCCCTCACCTGCTTTCACTACTGCATTGCTCAGGCTGCCTTAAGTCTAGGCAGGCAAGAGCCCTCTGCTCAAGATGTAAGCAAAGTCACCAGGAGAACAGCAGCCGCTCTGGTCCCTGGCTGTAGCTTCAGGCCGTTGTTCAGGTGTGCCTCCATCACAGTAGGCTTATGGCAGCCAGTCTCAGCTCTGTTCCAGGGGCGGCATGTCAGGGCCTTCTGTCCTGCCCAAGATCCTCAAAGCAGCAGCAAGAGGCAGTGGCTCCCGGTACACACAGGGACAGGCTGAGCTACAAGCAGCAGCAGTGTGAGGCTGATGGTACCCTCTGCTGGCAAGAGTGAAAACGCCAGCCTGACAGGTGACCGCTGGCTGACAGGGTCCAGCCAACACCCCATCAAAGAGTGCTTCCTTCTACAAACAACCAGCAGCCCACCTGAGCTCACCCCTCTGTCTAACCTCAGCGCCAGCAAAAAGCATCCTGGACCTGCTACTCAGTTAATCACTCGATGAAGATATGCGTCCTTACCCAGTCCATACTCCACAGACTCTGGATGGTCATCATCTCCCTCCTCACTGACCTTCTGCAGGTGCTGCAGGTAGGCATCTGTATGGAAGCTCGCCATCTCCTCCATGGAGGCCACTTTTGGCTTGACTATCCTAGACAGAGAGGAGGAAGGGAGCATGTCAGGACAAGAGGCTCCAGGGTTTGGCTGGAATGCCCAGCTTTAACCTCCTCGGACAAGTAGCCTTCTTTTGCCAGTTACTGTTGAAAAAGCAAACAAAAGCCCCTCCTCCTCTTGCACTGAACCATCACATTGAGTGAGAAAGCGGCTCAGCTGAGCTGGAGCAGGCCTTTTCCCCAGCTTGGCACTGTCTGCTGTGCCCACTCTGATGAGGAACACCTGCAGGTGCTGCCTGCATTAACCTTTCCACTTTGCATCAAGTTTTTTTTCCCTTTTCTGCATGTTCTCCTAGTTTCAGCAATCCCCAGCAGATCCAACATTCTGGTTACACACAAAGGAAATAACAGAGTGAAAACATCCAGGCCCAGCCCAGCACTGCGGCAGGACACCAGCCTGCTGGGTCAAGAGCTGAGCAGCACCTCACGTGCTCTTAACTTCGCCTGCATTCAAAGCAGAGACCGTCTCTCTCACCAGCAACTTGCACATCACCTTTATGGGGTTTGGGTGCTTTGCAATCTGTCTAAATAAATCTTGCGGCATGTTGAAGCCCTCTCCGAACCTCAGACTCTGGGAGCGCACGCAGGCAATGCAGTACAGCTCCATTGCTACAGGAAGAATGCAAGAAGTTCCCAGCTCGAGGGTATCCCAGGTGCCGAGCACTTCTCACCCCACGGCCAGGGCAAACAGCCCTTTGGGTCCACCTTGGTAATGGTACCTGCAGCCATGTCCCAAGCATGCTCTACCAAAATGACCAGAAAGAAAAAAATACTTTAAAAAAAAAATCAAAAAGGTCAAATAGGACTTTCTAGCCCTGCTGAACTGGAGTGCAGGATTTTTTTAAGATTTTATGAGATTCTGCATAAGAGCAGCTAAGCTAAGCTTTTTCTTTCCCTTCATATCTCCCAGTGTCAAGAGCCTAATGGGGCAGGAGGGTTCTCACTCTTCTGCCTCAGACCTCAGCTTATCTTCTCTCACAAATAGCACCAAGACCCCACAAAAAGTCTCCCAAATCAATCACAACACAGCAAAACAATACGGTCCCTCTCGGCATCAGCACAGGCCAGTGGATTTGGAGCACGCCAACAAGGATGGTTTCTACACCACCACTTCCACGCAGACCCATGAGAGCAACGGGTGACAGCATGCTCTACAGAGAAAGCACAGGGCAATTTATATTCAGTCAGACCACGAAGGATAATCATGTTACACCTGCCATAATTACCATAATCTTGTCCGTTTAGCAAAACAAGCAGACTTTCCTTAGATCCTAGAAATACGTGCTGCATGGGCTCCCATAATCACACTGCCAGTGGGGACAGTATAAGACCCGCAGTTACCCGCTATCTTCCAAACCTTAGCAGAGAAAAAAATATTCTCTTCACAGAAAATGGGAGCACTTACTTCATCTGGTCAAGTAAGGAATATGCTTCAATCAACGAATGTACCATACTGGCCTAAAAAAAGAAGACGATGACTGTGAGAGCAGCTCTAGGGCAGGTGACGGAAGCACAGCCACTGGGGCGAAACGACTCGCATCGAAGGCATAAGGTGATTTTTTCCCAGCGCACAGCTGAACTGGCAGCAGCCTGAGCTGGGTCCCCGGACAGGGGCTCCCCCGGAGGTGTGCGGCACAGGAGGGCGCGGGGGGCCTTCCCGCCGTCTCCGGAAAAGGCACAGCAGCGCTCGGCTTCTCCAACAGCGGCACCGGGAAGTGTCCCTTCTGTGTCCCCGCTCCCGCCGCCAGCGGCGGTGTGACGGGAGAGACGGGCTCTCCTCCCGCCCAGGGCCCCGCCGCCGCCCCTTGCCCCAAGCTCCCTGCACCCTCCCGCTGCCCCCGGTGCCGGCAGCCTCCCCAATGCCCCGTGACTCCCCGGCGGGCTCCTCTCCGACCCCAGACCTTACCACGGCGCTCCCAACGCCCGTTAACAGCCACCCCCCCGCCTTTCCCCGCCCGCCCCCGGCGCAGCGCTGACCCGTTTGGGCACTTTGCAGAGGGAGTCGCAGAGGGCCACGTACTCCGGGCTGTACACGTAGACCGGCGGGGCCGCCGCCGCCGCCATCGGGGCCGCCACGCCGGGCCGGGCCGCCCGGGGCACGCCGCGGCGGGCACTTCCGGCCGCGGGGCAAGCCGGGAGGCACCGTGCCGCCCCGAGGCATGCCGGGAGCTGTAGTCCCCGTCCCGCCCCCCCCCCCAGCCCGGCGAGGAAAGCAGGCCGCACACTCACCCTACAAGACATTTTATTGGGGGTCCCCACCGCCCGCAGCTCGTGGGGGTGGACTGTCTTTAAAAATGTAACAACGGTCATTAAAAAAGGCCGGAGGCCTACACCCACCCCCCGCCCCGCGCGAGAGGGAGCAGCCCCGTGCCCCGCCCCAGACGGGCTGTCCCGGTTTGAGGCCCAAACCACGTCGGGACCCCACTGGCTCCCAAACCGCCTTCCTGCCGGTATTCTCGGGATGGAGGGAGCAGCGGGGTGGGGGCTGCAGCCCCCTCTGCCTGGGGCAGAGTTCACCAGGCCTGGAAGAATCATCAGGCAACAATTACAGAATATCGGCTACCTCAGGATGCAGCGCTGAGAGACAACCCATGAACTTAACCTGGCTTTAAGGAGATCACAAAACACGCCGAGGGGAGCTGCTCCGGAGCCGGCCTGATCCGCAGCGGAGCAGCAGGTCTCGGCCCACAGAGCCACGGCAGCCCCCACACCCATAAAAGCAGCCTGGGGAGTGGAAGCGAGCAGGAGCACAGTGACCAGAGCGGGCAACCAGAGCGCGGCGCAGCACCGCATGTGGGAAGGGGACAGTGACACTGCCAGCTCCAGGTGCGGCCTTCACCCTCCTCAGGAGCTGAGCTGTGGTACCCACCCAGCAGAAAGCCGTGTCCCCTGCACTCGCCAGGATGGATGCGGCAGCCCAGACACAGCTCCCATGAAAACATGCAGCCACCCAGGTTTTGGGCTGCAGGGAGTGCCAGAGCCCGTCACTGATGACAGATGGCAGCAGTGAGAATAGCAGTGTGAGGTGGGACCAGGGGGACGATCTGCTCAGTGTGGTGGCAAAGGAACCGTAGGAAGTAGAAAGGCTAAGGAGCATCAGGGAGTCTCAGAAAGAGATAGACTGCTAGAACCATGTGCTGCCCTCCCCGAGACAGAAATGGGAACAACCACCAGGAAAAACCCAAGATAAAAAGGATCCTGTATCCTCCCCCCACCAGGCTGAAGGCAACAGCTTAAATGAGAGGGAAGGGAGGCAAGTCCATGCTTGGGGCAGCAGGTGAACCCCCCCCTTGCCTGCCTCGCCTTCCCAGGCGCCTCTGTACAACAGGTACGAGGCGCTAGATGTGGAATACCACCCAATGAATGTTGATGTAGATGACAGTCCATCTTCACCAGAGGTGCTACCAAGGTCAGAAAGGCTGAGCCCCGTATCACGGCCACCTCCACCAGGAAGAAAAGACAGGTTATAGTTGTAGGTGACTCTCAGAATTCTAAGGGGAACCGAGGGTCCGATATGCTGGCCAGATCCTCCTCAGGGAAGTCTGCTGCCTCCCTGGGGCCCAGGTTAAGGATATCACTAGGAAACCTCCTAGCCTGGTATGGCCCTTGGACTATTACCCACTGCTACTCTTACACGTAGGTGGCCACAATGCCAAGGAAGCCACAATGCCAAGTGATAGTCCAAGTGGATCAAAAGAGATTTTTGGGCTTTGGGATGGCTGGTAAGGGAATCTGGAGCACAGGTTGCTTTTTCCTCTCAGAACAGATTGTGTGTGTCTGTTTCTTCCAGTGTTGTTGATGATGGGCAACAACATTGGAAGAAACAGACCGACCCAGTCTATTAATATGTGGCTCCGTGGCTGGTTATTACCACCACAGTTTTGCGTTTTTCAATAATGGGATGGCCTATACAGCACCAGGCTTGCTGCTGTCAGATGGGCTTCACCTTTCTGAAAGGGGGAAGGGGGTCTTTGTTCACGAGCTAGCGGGGCTCATTGACAGAGCTTTAAACTAGGCTTGAAAGGGGAGGGGGATAATATTAGGCTTGCCCGTGACAAACTGTAGAATGACACACCAAGATTAGAGGGACGGGGTGCCAGTGAGGGCCCTGAGCCTGTTGCTGCAGGCAATCCAGGAGACTCCTGGAGCGCATCGAGGATAACTTCTTCAGCCAGGTAATAGACAGCCCCACCAGAGGAGATATGATACTGGACCTGATTGTCACCAATGCAAGTGAGCTAATCGGTGACATCAAGATTGGAGGCAGCCTGGGCTGCAGTGATCATGCACTGTTAGAGTTCGCAGTCGTGAGAGATATGAGTCAAGGGAAAAGTCAGGACCCTGAATTTTAAGAAAGCAAAATTCCAGCTCTTCAAGGAGTCAGTGAATAGGACCCTCTGGGAAACTGCCCTCAGGGACATGGGAGCAGAACAGAGCTGGCAGATCTTTAAGGATACTTTCCATAGAGCGCAAGAGCTCGCAATCCCCAAATGTAAGAAATCACGAAAAGAGGGCAAGAGAGCGGCATGGCTGAGTTGAGGCCTGCTGCTCAAACTAAAGGGCAAGAAGGAAATGCATAGGCAGTGGAAGCAAGGACAGGTATCCTGGGAAGAGTATAGGGACATTTCCTGGTTGTGTAGGGATGGAGTCAAGAAGGCCAAGGTGCAGCTGGAGCTGAACTTGGCAAGGGACACAAAGAATAACAAGGGCTTCTACAGGTATGTCAGCCAGAAAAGGAAGGTCAAACAAAGCATACCCCAGCAATGAGCACGACCATGTCAAACTGGAAAGAACAGAAGAGAAAGCTGATGTACTCAAAAACTTTTTTGCCTCAGTCTTCACTGGCAACCTCTCTCCCCACACCTCTTGAGTGTATGGACCACAAGGCAGGGACTGGGGGAGCAAAGTCCCTGCCACTGTAAGAGATCAGGTTTATGACCACCTGAGGAACCTGAACATATAGAAATTTATGGGACCTGATGAGATGCATCACAAAGTCCTGAAGGAATTGGCTGATGTAGTTGCCAAGCCACTCTCCATTATATCTGAAAAGCCATGACAGTCAAGGGAAGTCCTCAGTGACTAGAAGGGAAACATCACACACATTTTTAAAAAGGGTAGAAAGGAGGACCCTGGAAACTACTGACCTGTCAGCCTCAACTCTGTGCCTGGGAAGACTACGGAACAGGTCCTCCTGGAAGCTATGCTAAGGCACATGGAGAACAGAAAGGTGGTTCGAGATAGTGAGCATGGCTTCATCAAGGGCAACCCCTGCCTGACCAACCTAGTGGCCTTCTATGATGGAGTGACTACGTCAGCGGACAACGGAAGATGTTGTCTACCTGGACTTCTGTAAGGCCTTTGACATGGTCCTCCACAACATCCTTCTCTCTAAATTGGAGAGGTAAAGATTTGATGGGTGGACTGTTTAGTGGATGAGGAATTGGTTGGATGGTTGCATCCAGAGGGTAGTGGTCAACAGCTCAAAGTCCACACGGAGATCGGTGAAAAGTGGTGTCCCTCAGGGGTGCATAGTGGGACAAGTACACTTCAATATCTTTATCAGTGACATAGACAGTATGATCAAGTGCACTCTCAGCAAGTTTGCAGACGATACCAAACCGAGTGGTGCACTTGATGTGCCTGAGGAATGGGATGCCACCCAGAGGGACCTGGACAGGCTCAACAAGCGGGCCCATGTGAACCTCATGAGGTTGAACAAGGCCAAGTGCAAGGTCCTGCACTGGGGTCAGGGCAAGCCCCGGTATCAACACAAGCCAGGGGATGAAGGGGTTGGGGGTACTGAGGGGTAAAAAACTGGACATGAGCTGGCAATGTGCGCTGGCAGCCCAGAAAGCCCCCTGCAGCCTGGGCTCATCCCCAGCATGGGCAGCAAGGCGAGGGAGGGGATTCCGCCCCTCTGCTCCGCTCTGGGGAAAACCCCCCTGCAGTGCTGCCTCCAGCTCTGGGGCACCAACATCAGAAGGACATGGACCTGCTGGAGTGGGACCAGAGGAGGCCACAGAGATGCTGCGAGGGCTGGAGCGCCTCCACTGTGAGGACAGGCTGAGAGAGCTGGGGGGATTCAGCCTGGAGAAGAGAAGGCTCCAGAGAGACCTTATTGCAGCCTTCCATGACTTAAAGGGGGCTACAGGAAGGATGGGGACAAACCTTTTAGCAGGGCCTGTTGTGATAGGACAAGGCTAATGGTTTTAAACTAAAAAAGGGTACCTTTAGACTAGATATAAGGACGGAATTTTTTACACTGAGGGTGGTGAAGGACTGGCACAGGTTGGTCAGAGAGGTGGTAGATACCCCATCCCTGGAAACATTTAAGGTCAGGTTGGATGGCGCTCTGAGCAAAGTGGTCTAGTGGAAGGTGACCCTGCTCACTGCGGAGGGGTTCAACTAGATGGCCTTTAAAGGTCCACTCCAACTCAAACCATTCTATTATTCTGTAACTCCATTCCCACCACCACTTTCTGATAGGTGTGCCTGATCCACATCAGTTGGAACTGCTTCACAGGGCCTGTATCAACTCAGGAACCTGTGACTTAACCATCAACGACACTGCCAGAGATGGAGCAGATGGCACAGAGGGGCTGCCACCAACATCCCTCAGCCAGCCAGAAGCCCTGTGCTCACAGCTTAAAGGTAACAGGTATCTGTTCCCACCTTGGGATGCTCCTGGCTCCTGCAGCCTCCCCAGCTGTGCACACAGGACCCCTGAGGGAGACTTGATGGGCTGCCTGCTTCCAAGCAGCACAGCTGTGGCCGGGCTGGACTGGTTTCATTTTAGGTGTGCTGGGAGAGACTCAGGTGGCATTCCCCGTTCCTCTAACAAAGCTTTTCCGTTAGGAGCAGGAAGAGCAAGAGCTCCAGCCTACACTAGTATAAACCCTGTGGATTTGGAATAAAAAGCAGCACAGAACAGGTTAAAAACCTCAAATCTGCTGGAGGCAGGGAGAGTGCGAGCTGGCCAGGGAGTGCTGCAGTGCCAAGCACACACGCCTGGTGAGGGGGACCCTCAAACACAGGCCCCTCTGGGGGTGATGGCTCAGGAGGAGCCGTGCAGGCAGACACTACTAACACAAGCAGGCTTCAAAGCTCAACCTTTCCCTGCCATCCCTTGCTCCACAGGCTGCACGCAGGCACAGGTCAGCTTAGCACGTGTGCCTCCTGCGGAGCTTCTTGGGAGAGCTGCTCACCCACCAAGAGGCCAGGACTGGGAGGAGAGATGGCCATGCAGGCTGCCTGCAAACTAGCCTAATGCCCATCTTTAAAAGCTGTATGAAACAATCCTCCCGCAGCATCTGCAAACTGGGGAGAGGAGCTGTGAGAGCTACTGCATGGAGCAGCCGTCGGTGGGCAGGAAGTCGTAGACATACATGGCCACCGACTTGGACAGGTAGGTCATGGTGCCGAATCGACCACTCGGTGCACTGTCGTACAGTAGGCTGCAGATGCCTGTTGCAGGATCTCTCTCCAGCATGTGGTCATCAGCACCCAGGGCTTTCTGGAGAGGAGAGGAGAAAGGCAGCGTTAGGAATAAGGGCAGCCCCTTCACCAGCTTCTATCCCAAGCATCCTCCATTGCACTCACAGGGTGACACATAGATGGTGAGCAGTGGGAGGAGGACACTACAGCTTTTCTGTGCCCCATGAACACAATGGGAACAACAGACGGGACCCTCCAGGTGGGTGAACCCTGAATAGCTATGCGGAACGCATGCAGCAGCCCTGGGTGTAGGCTGTGGCCTCTGTGTGAGGCCTGGACCCTACCTGCTCCTCATAAAAGAGGTCGTTGGCTGTCTGCAAGATCTTTTCCACAGCTATGATGCCACCGATGGTGTGCACCTCCATATCCACCAGCATGGTGAGCACTAAGATAGCCTCCACCAGCAGCTGCCTGTACTCTGGCTGGGGCACACGGTTGAGGACTGACTCCACATGCACAGCAAACTTAATTTCCCCTGGGGTCATCTGTAAGGAGGGAGAAAGAAATGCATCTAGAGCACTGTACCACCAGCACAACTCTTGAGCTACGCTGAGCACTCGCCAAGGGCAACCCAGCGCCCAACACAAACCCACCTGCCCTGTTTCCCCTTCACATAAACCTCCTACCTCTCTGGTTGTTGAAGAGGGGAGAACAAAGCCCTCCACGGAGAGGCCATGGCACTGCAGAACAAGAAGGAGTGACCATGGTTATAGCCTGGAGAAGCACTGTGGTAAGACATGTAGGTCCAGCCCACCAGCTCACTCCTAACTGAGCACTGGTGCGTGCCGCCCACACACCTCAGCTCCACCTCTTAACTCGTTGCTTAGCATCACTCCTTTCCCATCAGTTCATCACCACCAGAGCCCTCCCGCACACAGCATGGGGCTCTGCTCCCTGGCTTACCATGCCAAGGACAAGCTGTGCCCAGAGTTGCTTCAGCTGTTGCTCCAGCCCTGTAAAGCACCTGAGCAGACCTAGCACCCCTCTGCAATGGTCGGCATAGTATGAGGTAGGTCCTACATGCCTACAAGGCAGCTCCAGCTCTTCTCCAGCTTTCCAGGGCCAGCTGCAGGCCTTGTCCCTAAAGCACGTATCTACACAACACTGGGGACCAGCCCCAGGTGCCCAAGTCCTTCTGGCAAGGCTGGTGCCCGGGACCACAGACTCACATGCATGAAGAAGAGCCACGCCAGACATCCAGCTCACCTTCTGCAGGACCTTCCAGACCTTCTGGTAGAAGCCCACAGGGACACGGTTGAGGGCCCCATCCAGCCGCCGTCTCCGCTGCCACTGGCCCTGGCGGCTGTCCTTATTGCCCTGGTCTTCCAGCATGCTTGAAAAGGAGCCCTTGCCCAGCAGCTCTGTGTGCCCAGTGGACTGGGCAGACAAAACAAGGACAACAGAGACTGCTGCAAAGTTAAATACCCTACAAGAACACAGCCTGCTGCTGCTGCCCAAGAGTTTGTGTTCACCCAGCCTGGTTCCCAGGGCAGAGCTGCCACCCCCTGCCCCCAGCAAAGCCCACCCTGCAGCCCCAGCTCACTGCAGCACCCCCCGGAGCACAGACAGGACAGACCCCATGCGTGCAGCCAATAAACACAGGTTACCAGAGAGGACTTTAGGTCGGCATCCCCGGACTGCAAACTGAGGGGCTGAAGGAGAAAGGGAGAGACAAAAATCAGACTGTGCCAGAGCAGGGCAACCATCATGGCAAGCAGAGCAGCAGGAGCATGGACCAAGCTCAGGTCATGGGACATTTATCCCAGGGGCTGCAGTTAGCTGGAGACTGAGAGGCAGTTTTGAAAGGCGAGCTGTGGAAATTATCACATTAGTATCAGAGGGGAAGGACTGCGCCAGGGCATGGAGCAGCTGTGGGGCCCCACATGCCCATGCTGCAGCAGCAGCAGGCTCATGCCAGTCAGCACACAGGAGCAGGGCTGCTACTGCTCTGTTGGCTGCTGGCACGGGCAGGGATTTAGTCTCAGACAGATTGGAGGGCCAGCAGCAAGGTCGCTGCCTGTGGACAACCCTCCTCACCACATACGTGGTCCCTCTGTGATGACAGACTTCACGCTACAGCAGGTTGGCCATAAACGTGCTGCATCAGCCTGGGCCTTGCAGGCCCCATCTCAGAGGGCTCAGGACTCCTCCTGGACACATACCAGGCACTGGAGAAGGTCCTTGTCATTTGTAGCTGGGCAGGAGCCTCTTGCCCCAAAGAAGGAATAGCTGGGGAGGCTACATGCAGGATCCAGTGATTACCAGTGACCTGCCTGCAGGGATACTGCTGGCCATGGCACTGCAAACATCATGCCATCCCACTCAGCAAGTTTTTGTGGGTATAATGGGATCTATTCAGCCATAGCAGCTATGGAGCACAGCTCCCAGCTGGTTGTAATGCCAGTACACCCACGGCTTAGAGAAGCCTTCCTCCCAGCCAGTCCAAACACGGCTGGTCCCACTCAGAGAGGAGCTCCCCGAAGGCTGTGGGGCAGTGCTAGCCCTGGGCCCGCACAGCATATTAAGCAATGCCAACCTCTTCCCAGGGAGCCAGCCTTCTTCCACAATCCTGAACAGAAAAACCACGAGCCTGCTGAGAGGGGAAACCAGCTAATTGCTGCAGCAGCTCACTCAGCGGGTTTGTTTAAGAAAGCTCATGAACTCATGCATGCTCGGAAGCTGCCCTGGTGTGTGGCATAAGGGATAAAAGCTGAGGCTGCAGGAGGACAACAGTGGCTTCACCTTACTCCCAGTCAGAGACTGCCTACGCTTATCCAATTGCTGCAAGAGAAGAAGGAAATGAGGTTTCTGCTGCTGGAAGAGACCCACCAGGACACCAGCCGTGCCTGGGACACTGCATGGTCCTCCCCACCCCTGCACCTTCTCAAGAGCCCCTGTGCTGCACTTCCAGAGCAACCCCCACTAACAGATTTACCCCAGTTCTCCCCCCAGGGCAGGACTGGAGCCAAAAGAAGCTCCTGGAAGCAGCTGTAAGCTCTCTAAAGCCCAGGAGCGAGCTCCCTCCTGCTCTCCCATCAATCCTGCCTGTCCTGTAGCTGCTTGTCACCCACAAAACTGGCAGCAGCAGCCTGCACCACCTGCCCTCACCTGTTTGATCTCACTTTTCAGCCTGACGATGCCGGCACGCTCAGGTTTGGTGGCCCCGACAGCCCCCACCTCACAGATGGAGACAGCGGTGGTGAGCGATGAGTCGACTGATCGCACTGGAAGGGAAGAGAGGTCCAGAGTGGGTACAATAGCTGAGGGCATGGACGTCCCTTGTCACTGCTCAGGCACTGGTACCTCTGCACGCCTTTGCCCTCTATCCCAACCAGCATCAGAGATCCATGAGCATAGCACAGAACTGCTTCAGTTCAGGCCTGATCGGGCCAAGTGCCAAACTAAGCAAAGCCCCAGTAGCCACAGGACTTGGCTTGATCCACAGAAATTGGCTCAGCACCACCCTGCTGAAGAGCACAGCTTCTCGATGGACCACTGCAGTGCAGAAGCAGCTGTGCTGGACATGCAGGAGGACAGGGACAACGCCACAGCTAGGAACACGTGGAGCTGCCCATGCTCCACACCAGGACTCTGCTTTGCCCAGAGATGCTCTCGCAACCCTGCCAAGAGACTCACCACTCCTTTCCACCCCAAACTCCTTGCCGGAGAGAATGTGGTAGAGGAGGCTCTTCATGTCTGACGGGCTTAGATTCATCAGGTTCTCGGTGGCTTCTCCAGCTGGAGAGAACAAAGTTTGGAGGTTGCACCCTGCTTCACAGCCCTCTTGGGACATTTCTACCCTACACCCCACTCAGTTAGCAGGGGAAGCACTGGTACAGGAGCTCATCCTCCAAGGACATACACTAACTCCAGGTGCTGCCTACAACAGAGACTCTTCCCCATGCCAGCCCAACACATGCCTGAATAGAGACTGCAGTGAAATCATCTGTCTGTGCTGCCCAAGAGAGTCCTAGCTGCAGACCCTGACACTTTCATGCAGGGTCTCATCCTGGCACTGAGCTGCCCATTTTTAACAGCACTTCTTCCTGGCTGACAAGGCCCCAAGCACCGCAGCATCCACCCCAGCCAGGGTACTATCCCTGCTGCATGTACCTGAGCAGCGCAGGGAGTGTGCCAGCTCTGTTGCCATCACCTGGATGATGAGCCCAATGCGGATGCGGAACATCTCAGCGAAGAGTGCGGGTTGTGTGCGCATGTACATGGCCAAGTACACCATGATCTCCTGGAAGGCAAGAGGCAGATCACCCCACTGCTGCTCGCCAAGGCAGGCGCCCAGCTGTGGGGTCCCCCACTGCCCCGGGTCCCTCACCTGGGTGAGGATGGACACACTGAGGTTTTTCTCGCTGGCTTCATCAATGAGGCGAACAAGGTCCTCGTAGGGGATTGGGCTGGGGAGGGAATGAACAGCAGAGCAGGTGAGGGGCAGCAGAGCAAGCCCTGCATCTCTCCTGGTCTGTACAGCTCAGAGAGCAGAGATAGAGCCTGGGGACAGACACCCAGAGCTGCTCCTGCCCACAGACTCCAGAGCACCGGGCTCACATCCAGCCCCAGCCCAGCACGCGTGGGGAGGGAGAGGTGCCACACTCACGCGGAGATTGTCTTCTCACGTGGCTCTGGGGGCAGCCCCACCGTCAAGTGCTTCTGGTGAGACAGGAGGTCAGTGCAGGCCTGGGGACAGAAAGGGTCACCCCAGGCATCACCAACAGCTCGGGGTTTGGGGCCTCAGCACAAGGCAGAGGGAGACAGCACTGATGCAGCTACAATTTGCCTGCCCGCTCTGCTGCCTCCTGTCCGACAGGCCTCAGCCCACTAGAGACTGGCTGCATAGTTGTTACCTCATCCAAAGCTTCCACCTTCTTCTTGAGGATGCCAGAGATGTAGCGGATCAGTGCCCACTGGCGTGTGTCCCCCACGCGCACGTACAACTCTGTGAGGAGCTCCTTGACCGTGGGGCCAGGCTTGCTGTCAAGCCCTGTGTGCCACTCAGGCCCCCTGCAGTAAAGGGGATGCCGGGTTCTAGCCAGGAATTTGCCCTGTGGCAGCTCCCTGGCAGCCCCAAGGCTTTGTGGGTTGGCTCTCTCTGCTCAGTGAGCCAGCAGGACTAGGAGCTCATCGTACTTGAGGATGTGGAGCATGTAGAGGATGTCTGCCTGCTCCTGCAGTGTGGGGCAGATGCGCAGCTGGTCCACCAGTGCCTTGCAGTCCACATTGCCATCTTCATCACGGGGCAGGTTCATCTCTGCATAGAGTGTGTGACTCTGGAGGAAGACCCACAATCCTGGTTAGCACCACCAGCACCCCGCACCAAGTACAGTCTGCTTATAGAGCCAAGGTCATTCACCCATGGATTTTTCCCCTGCGAAACCCCAAGCCTTCCCCGTGCAGCCCCACAAGAACCCTCCATCACCAGCTGAAAGGATGGCACTGCTTGGCCAGTCTGGGAGGGACAGGGCTCACCTTGCCATCCATGTCGTGCTGGTGGGGTGAACTCAGCAGCTTAACCGACTGCTGGGATGCCTGGAAGATCTTGCTGGGGACATACAACCCAACATCTAAAAGAAAGCCAAGGTTGGTGCACGCTTCTCAACCCCAACAACCACTGTTGTGCCCCAAAACACCTCACATGTGACACTCTGCTCCCTCAGCAGCCCCTGCAGAGAAGCTGGCTGTGGGAGAAGCAGCCCCTGCACACTCGGTTAGAGGAATGCCATGGGGAGCTGCCATCCCTTATTGTTCAGCAGTTTCCATGAGGACTGCACAGGCACCAACTCCAAGACACTCCATGGCCAGGACTGACATGATGGACACAATGTGTCTTTTCCCAGGCAAAGGCTGGGTTGCTCTGCAGCCCATGGCATGCTCCCCTGGGGACCCCAGCATTGCACAGCTGGGAAAGCTCCCAAAGCACCTCAGCCTCAGCCCCAGGCTGGAGCAAAGATGCTGAGGGTGCTGGAATTACTCACTCTGGACATGTAAGTCCTTGGCCTTGGACGCCAGGGACACAAGGTCGCGGGTGGTGTGGACTGCAGCCCGGAAGCGGCTCAGCCCTCCCCGCTGGGCGGTGGGAGGGAGGTTCGACTGGGGAACCGTGCGCTGCAGCAGGTGGTCCAAGTACTGAGCAACCTCGTCGTATGTGTCCTCTGGAAGGGGAGTCAGAAGAGGGCGGGTTCAGCTGCTTTGTGCTGGGGCACCCCCGGGCCCTAGGGAGCTCCCCAGCTGTGCCTCGGTGAGGGCAAAGCTTTGCTGTCTGCACAAAGCGACAATGCAGCGCTACTGCCAGCAGCCAGATGGACAGCAACGGCAGCCAGGCTCACAAAGGTCGGCAGCCATGGCAGCCCTTTCCTGCACCACTCTGCTGCCTGGGACACTGGCTGCCAGCTGGAGACAAACTGGGGCTCCCTCCGAGTCCCACCTGGACAAAGGAAGTGATGGGGCTGCAGCATGCTTGCTCCAAGCCTGCGCAAGGACAGTGGGGTCTGCTCAAACCCCACGGTGAAACCCTTGCACTCCACTCCTCCAGCAAAGAAGGGAAGGCATAGCCAGGGGCAGCCTGTCCAAGCACAGACCTCTTAGGAGACCCCAGCACAGCAAGGGCCTCATCCCAGCAGAAGTCCAGCACAGGAGCAAGGCAGGGTGGGTTCTGCAACAGTTATTTCTAATTAGAAATTACCAGTTATTTCTAATTAGGAGTTAGAGGAGAAGTTACAGCTCCTGCCTTGCTCTTTGCCCAGCCTCCAGCAGCTTGCATTGCTCCCAGTCCACATCAGGAGTGCCAGAGCCACCACTTGCTAACTGCTCGTAGAGGAGGGTAGTCAGAGAGGTCTCTGCTCAGCTGGGGAAAAACAGCGCTGCACAGCAGTGAGGGGGATGCCCTGGGCAGGAGATGCCCCATGCCAAGGCAATGCACTACAATGCAGAGCTGTTGATGCTCTTCCAGTCAGTGGGCCAGGGTAAAGCCTTGCTGCTCTCCAGCGTCTGCCCCAGGAGATGAGCTGCTGACTGCGGCTCAGGCCGATAGCGTGGCATTCCCTTTCCACACCTGGTAGGGATGCCTCATGCCAGCGCCTGTGACCACAGGCAAAGCGAGAAGAGGGCAAGAGAAACAAGTATTCTGAGTCACAGCAGTGCAAACATTGGCTACAGGAGCAGCAGAGGCAGAGCAGACTGATGGGAAGGCTGGGAAGATGACCAACACCAGGTCACGCAGGAGGAGGACGCAGGAGGAGGACGTACCCCAGCCTGCTTGCAAGGGGAGGAGCAAAACTTGCAGCCCACCACGGTCCCAGGACAAGGTGAGTCCATCACGCTGTGATGGGCCAAGGCCCTCTCAGGCACCCTACCCACAGCAGCTCTGCCCAGGAAGTGTCAAAGGCTTCGGGCAAACAACACTTAAAGATTGCCTGGGGACTCAGTGGCTCTTCCCCACCATCTCGTGCGCTGTACCATCACTTTCTGTGACGACACTTGTGCACCAAAGATCGTCAGCCAAATCTTCGAAGCGGAGGCAGGATGCCGAGCCTTTGTCTCTTCCCCACGCAAAAGCCTACAGAGGTTGGAGCAGCTCATTCCGGAGTGCTCTCCATGCTCTCCAAGGCCATGTCCCCCCATCTCAGCCCCGTCTGGCTGGGAAACCCCTCTGGCCAGGAGGCTACAACAGCTGCATCAGCTCACCCAGTCCCACCCCACTGGTGTCACCATGAGCGTCACCCACAGAAGGTTAATTGATGGAGAGTCAGATGGGAACAGAAACATGGTGAAAACCCAAGTGTATGAAGAACACAGTGGCAGACACTGGCAGGGAGGTTGGGTGTTACGGGTTTACGGTTCAGTTTGGCATTTGCCATGCCACAGAAGTGACTGGCCTGTTCCCCCTTACCATCCTCTGCTATCTGCAAGCCATGCAGCCACTCCTCGGCGTCTAGCTCCTCAAAGCTGTCAATGCTGAGCTCGTAACTCTTGGTAAAGACCTTACCCTCTGGCCCAGGGTCCATAAAGCTGAGGTGCGTTCGGCATGATGTTGTCAGGAACTCCGACAACTTACCCGTCTGGATCCTGGGCGAGAGGAGGGGAGGTCACACAAAGAGGAAGGGGGAGGCAATACCCTTGGCTTTGCCTCCTGGATCCAGGCCAGGCTTAGATGCCAAGGAGCGTACACATGCCCCAGTGCCTACTTTAGCTGCCTGCAACTCCTCCAGTCACAGGTAGGCATGGACGGGCTGCCCAAAAGCTATTAGAGGGATCCTGCAGCCATAAGTTTAATGGCATGAAGAGATATACCCTCTCTTGCATCTTCTCTGTTGGGACTGTAGCCCTGGGGTGCCCTTACAGCCTAGCACACCCCAATGTATCCTTCACAGCTTGTTCCCCATCAGCCCCAGCTCACGACCAGGAGGTACCCTCATAACCATGCTCTCAGAGGCCACCAGCCCTCCTGTACCCCAGGAAGCTACACTCACCTTGCGCCACCGAAATACCCATCCTGCAGCTTCCGCAGCGTTGCCAGCACTGTGGGGTGCACGCTGCTGCCAGTTTCATCTGTTGGGGACAGAGACACAGGCAGTCAGGCTCTCCTGCTCAAACAGGCTCCCAGAAGGTAACACAGGGCCAGGTGGGCATTCAGACACACAAAGTACTATGACATCGGCCAAACCCTTGCTTTGGGGGGCACAGCCAGGCTGTGGCACCAAAAGCACCACCCAAAAAGAGAAATTCAGGACTGTTCAGGCTGGATTCCAGCCAAGTCAGGCCAAGACACACTCCAGGCTCCTGGGATTTCACCTTGGGCTGAAGCCGACAGTACCAGACAGCAGGACCCAAACTGCCCCCTGCTCTGTCCCTGGCTTTCACACAAGGCAGCAGAGGGGGTGCTGCTGTCAGGGGCAGAAGACACCACAGGAAAGGGGATACTCAAGATGCTAAGGGAATTTCAAGTACACAAGGAGAGCCAAAGAGGCCTGAAAGCAACACAGAGCCCCTTCCCTACACCAGCCTCATGGGGAAGCTGTGAGCTGCTCCAGAGCAGCCAGTTTTGATCTGCGCCATTGCGCAGCTCTCTGCTCCTTCTGGTTTGCTGTTCTCCCCTCCCTGTTGTCTAGGAAAGTCTTTAGCAGGTTGTTAGTCTTAGTGAAGAGTCAAGATGCAGGAAGAGCCCGAGAACACTTTTACAGGGGGATTATTTTTTTGGTCCTGCTCCCAAAAGGCCTCCCAACAAGCCCAGCTGCCTGGAGACTGAATACCTCCATGCCAGCAAACATCCCTTGAGCTGCAGGCACTAGTGCTTGGCAGGCAGCCCCTCTATCTGCCAGGACAGCTGCCAACTCAGTGTGGCCCCTTTGAGCAGTAAGCATTTTACAGGACACTACTGGCTGTTCCAGCTCCACCGTGTCCCCGTTACCAAGATGGCCCCATATCTGCCCACCCTCTTCCTCCTGCAGAGGCTGCTTCCCAGGACTGCTCTAGCCAAATGCTTTGTGAGGCCGGAGGATCTATACCGAGCATGGTGTGGGAGATGGGGAAGGTGATGGTTGGCCGCCCAGTCATCCTCCAGCGGCTGCAGAGGTACGAGAGGTCCGTCCTCAGCATCTCCACAATCATCTTGTTGTCAAGAGCCAGGTAGAACTGCTGCTGGTCTATGAACTGTGAGGACAACAGGAGACATGAGTGGCCCTTCCTGCAGCCACCAGGTCCCCTTGGTGCCACCCACATCTTCCCATTGGTACTCAGCCAGGCCAGCCAGACAGCGCACCCAGGGGAGATGCTCCTTTGCACCCACAGCTGATCCCACCTCACCCGGTACGTGCCAGTACAGTCTAGCAAGGGACCCTCAACCCCAGGGCAGCTACTGGCCACCAGCGACTACAAGGAGCTAACAGTATAGCTCAGCAGCAGCATCACCCAGGCCCCGCACAGGTGGTCCATGCTGTGACTATCCCAAGCAAATACGCACTTCCCACAGCACTAGGTTCACAACCCTGCTCATCCCTGCACCATGCTAGACAGAGGGATCCCTGTCCTGCCAACAGCTTCCTCCTCGTGTCCTTGTCACAGTGAGCAAAGGGATTTTCACCCAACACATATCATCAGAAGGCTGAAACCATCTCCCCCCAGCATGCACACAGCCAGGACCACCAACTCCGCTGCTTCACACCATGGAGCTGGGGCTGCTCTGCCCTCCCAGACTGTTCAGAGGGTGTTGAGCCACCCCTGAGAATAACTCGAGTGCTCAAGCCAGTGGAGAAACCTCCTGCCCAGCTCCAGATTGCTCGACAGCTGCAAATGAGCCCGTGCAATGCTACCCACCTGTGGGGTAAAGGTAAAGACGTTCTTCCTGATTTTGTAGAGCTTGGAGGTCCCAAGGACGCCCATGTGCCGGTAGGGCCGACCCGTCAGGCACATCTGCTTGTTGCGGCCTACAGGACAGGAGGAGGAGGTTTTAGTGCAAGCCTCTTCACAAAAGGGGATATAGCAGCAGAGACAGGCCCCAGTGCTACCAGGCAGGAGGAAAACATTGGTTTATGGTCAGGGTACCCCAGAACCCTGTGTTGAGCTGGCACAGCTCTAAGGACAGTGATAATCTGTCCCCCAGCCCCATCCAGGGAGCTACAGACACCCAGGCCCTTCCCAGGGACTGTTGCTGAAACAGGGACATACAGCCCGTCCTGACCTCCGCAACGTGCCACACCTCCAGGGTCTTTGGGGATGTTCCCCCCTGCACAGGGCCATCCCGCCAAAGCTGACAGCTCTATCAGTGTTCCCATTGCTCCTGGATTACTCCCAGAGCCCAAGACGGTGCAGCAGCAGCATTGCCCCTTGGTCATGTCAGCCCTGGCAGCTGCCAGGCTATTCCCCTGCTCCCTTTGCCCATGTCACACTTGGCCTTTTGGTGGCTTAAATTAGCCAGCGTGTGCAGCCTACGGTAGATCAGGTTTCTCCTTGGCCCAAGCTCGGTCTCCAGCTCCTGCACAACAAGCCCCATGCCCAAGGGGTTGCAGTGTCAGGGAATGAGTGTGCAGAGCTCTGGAGCACACTGTCCCCTCATGCTCAGCCCTGCCAACCCTCGAACAACAGCCGTCCCACCTGAGCTACAGGATCTCTCAGCCAGGGACTGCCAGACTGTAGTCTGGCTTGCCCCCCACATTGAGATCTGGGTACAGGAACAAAAGTTTGCTCCTGCCACCCCAGGTCTGTCCTACATGGATCAGAGCCCCTGCCTGTCCCTAGGGCAACTGTGAAACTGCAAAGCCAAAGCTTCATGCCTTTCAGAATCGCCCTGAACAGCACTGCCTGCCACCCCAGCTCCCCTTGTGCAGAAGTAGTTTTACCAGGCCCAGGCATGGGTGGCAGAGCCCTCAACAGTCAAGCAGGCAGCAGCAGGGCAGGACATTAGCATCTATAAGCAGGAGTGCCAGGGGATGGGACAGACTGTTCTGCACCCCCTTCGCTGAAGGAGCAGGGAGCCCAGCTCACCCAGGCGGGCATAGATGTGGCTGAGGATGCGGGCAGGCTGCACTCTGATGGGGTAGACCTCTGCCACAGTCTCCACGTCGATGTTCTCCTTCCTCAGGATAGCTTTGATCGCCTCTGTCTCTGCCAGGATGCATACTGTAGAGAGAGGAGGACAGGCTCAGTACGGCAGGGGCACAAGGGTGTGACAGCACTACCCCTGGCCTTTGTGGACACATACAAGGTGCCACAGCAGGTAGAGGCAGCTGTCTGGGGTCCCTTTGGGAACGAGTTCTCACTGCAGAGGTCTGCCTTGCTCCTCCTAACACTCTACACCGAAGCTTTCCCTGCCAAGTGGCAGGAGGACAGGACAGTTTTCAACTTCTCTGCAGAGGAGACTGTAGCAGATTATATTTCTCTGGGGTAATGCAAGGTGGAGTGGAAGAACTTGCACCGCATCTTATACCCACCTTGACAGGGCTGAGATCTGGCTGCACCAGCCGCCAACCAGCAGCGCCACCCCAGAGCCACCCCGTGAATTCCGCATGGGCAGAGTCCCCAGACCTGCCAGGCACAAGGGTTTCAGACCAGTCCCTTTCCCTCACCTTGGACCACCACATCAGGCTTGGGAACAGTTGCAAACCGGCGGTTGAGGGGATCTATTTCACCGGGAGCTAGAAACCCCTGAGGAAAAAGAGGTATGAGGAGATGAACATTTAATGGACTGGGTAGAACAGGTGATGCTTACAAACAATCCCCCTTTAAGAAGTCCTGGAGGACGGAGGTGACAACTTCCCCATGGTAGGTGGGTCAGGGTGGCAGCATTTGCCCTTTCAGAGCTCAGAGCCTGGCCCCACAGCCCTCCCCATCACCAGGGGTGGCCATACCTCGGCCATCAGGCAGCCCAGGATGTAGAGGGACTGCCCCCACATGAGTGGCAGCTTGCCCATGGGTATCCTGTCCACAGTGTGGGGCTTCCTGTATTCCTCATCCACCTGGAAGGCAAGCCAGGAGGTCAGGGAGGGATCCAGAGACACAGGATGCTGAAGGAAGCATCATCATTGCATTTTGAAGTCCAGCACTTTAAGGCTTAAAAAAAGAGCCTATGAAAGCATTTGCCACAGCGGGTCAAAAATATCCTGGCTACATTCTTCCCTTCTTCTCATGATTGCCCCAGGTACCCACAAAAGACAACAGATCAGCTGCTCAGACTGAGTTTGAATTACCAACACGGGCCATCCCACGGAACGACTGACATACCCCAGGAGCACTGGGGTGATGCTCTCGGATGCTGGTGGGGAGAGCCTGAGCACCAGGAGGCTGTTGCTCTCTGCTCAAGCCCACACAAACACCCTCACCACTGAACGGGAGCTCAGCACAACCCCCTCATCCCAGGTCCACACATCCTGAGCTCTCAGAGGACTCTGACTCCAGCAGTTTCTTTATACAACATGATTTTATAACAGCTCCAATCCATGTTGTTGTTTTGTGTTGTTTGTTTTTTTTAAACACAGGGTTTCCATGCACTACATGTGCTGCTTTACTAACAATTTGTGTTAATAAGCAATTAAAATCCAACTATCTGGTAATGAGCCATTCCCACTCCCACCATAGCTCAGGACCACTCACCTTATCCGGTGGGACACTGTACAGCTCTGGTACCAGGCGCACCCCATTCTTCCCCTTGATGAGAACCCCCTCAAGGGCTTCCCGGTACTCCTGCACCTGAGGAGAGAAGGGAGGGGATCTGCCCCGGTCATGGTTCCCTGCATCATTCCCCCGCACACTTCCCTTGCCAGGGACTTCTTTCCACCAGCCTGGCAGGTCCTGCCTCCCTTACCTGCTCCATGTTTCCACTGAAAATCCCATCAATGATCAAATATGCCCAGAAGAGAGGCCACTCACACTCGATGTTCTCAAACAGCTTCAGCTCAGCAGGTTCATAGTAGAGACGGTTGGGGTCCTGCAGGGAGGGTGTGACAGCAAGGCAAGTGGTGGGTGGCAGGATCCCCTCAAACTGACAGGACTCTTACTCCCCCCAAGGCCCAAGCCTCAAATACCCTCTCTGTCTTCCTCTGCAGATGATGGCTGAGACAGAGCCGAAAAGCAGTTTCACCTCCAGGCTGTGTCTTTTCCAAGACACCCCCTCCCAAGCCCCCTGCACTGATGCTGAAGGGCCTCACCCTTCCTGGGCAAAGGGAGCCTACGCAGTCCGCAGAAGAGCACCCCAGAGCCTCGTACAACAGTCCCCCTCGCTGCACTGGGGACACCTGCTTCCCCATCACCTTGCCTTCTCTGCCCCAGCCCCTCAGCGCTTGCCTCCTCAGGCATCACCAGGCTGGCCCAGCAGGGTGCGAGGGCCTGGGCTGGTCATGCGGGGACAGAGAGCAGGGTTCCTCCTGCCATTTGGTGTAACTGTGAGGCTGTCACGTGGCATGAGGTCAGGATGGAGAGCTGCTTTTGCCAAATCCTCCCACACCAGATGTGCATGGTATGGTGCCCCAAGGTACCCATGCTCAACCCTCCCTCCTAACTGCTTTAACTCTTTTTGCTACAGAGAGGGGAGAGAGCTGGCCTTAGCAGACTGCCAGGCCGAGAGGACAGGAGGGACAAAGGGAGCAGATGTTCTCTATAGTGCCTGCACACCAGACACAAGCTCCCAAACTCCCGTTTGACTCCAACCAGCTGCAGTGCCTCTGCAGGCAACACCGCCCTTCCCATGCCTCGCAGCTCCCCAGAAGTAAGCCACAGCTTTGCTGCTGGCAAAGCTCATGAGCGCTAAGAAAGTCAGACTGGAGATGCTGCTGCTTTTCTCTGGCTCTGGAGAGATGCAGCCACACACGTTGCCTATTATGGTCAGGTCTGAAGAGGCAGAGCAGAGGAAAAAAATTCAGAAGCACTCATGCCCAGAGGAGCCCCACCAGGTTATGGGCCCAACAGCCAGTGACGATTTAAGAGTCTCCGAGTACCGTGTCCTGGTTCTGTGGTTATCAAATGCGACTGTTCCCTAGAAAATTTTCCTGTTTTCTCTCCCCAGAGCAGTAGAATAAAGTCTCCACATGCTCCACTGAGAGCCAAGTGTGGCAGTACACAAGCTGCCTGCTGTGCCAGCAGAGGCAGAAGCAGCTTTGTGACCTCCAGTACTGCTGCAGAGCCAAGCCTGTTCGGAAGCAGCACTGCACAGTCACCTCCACAGGCCTCCAGCCCTCACTCAGGGCTTGTGCAGCCCTGGGAGAGCCAGGGAAAGAGCCCACCTCCGCAGGGCTCCCACACAGGGCAGTGGTCCCATCTTCCCCCAGCCTAAGAGATACACAACACCACCAGGTCTCAGATGCAGGCAGATACAGCCTCTGCCTATCTGCTACGGGTGTGGGTTGGATATACCATCTCTGCAATGGGCTCTGGCACTTTCAGAAGCCTTGCCCAGGCCTGTGACTGCCTGGGGCTACTCAGGGCTCTCATCTTCCCAGTGCTCCCCACCACAGGCCTTGTGCTGCACCTGGGGGAGCTGAAAATGCAACCCAGGGCAGCTGCTGCTTTGCACTCAAGTTCTGGCAGGTAGCTGGGCTGGGTACACTTACCTCTTTGGGGGTCCTGTACCCATCCCGGAGGAAGCGGCAGCAGCCATAGCGCCCCTGGAAAGGAGGGAAAAGAGGTGCTGAGCAGGAAGCACAGCATGAGATACCTTGTACCGTCAATGCAGAAACACGGGCGGGGGATATCCTCTGGCCAAATACCCCCTCACTCGCTCGCCTCATGTTCAGACACTACGATCACAGCCTAGGGCCACAGCACATAGGACTGTTTCTTTTGCACACCCCTGCCACAGGTCACAGAGACTGGGAGAGAACATGCCCCAGCACCCCCTCCCCAAACCTGTTTTTTGGGGGAAAAGGGCTACAACAGTTTGGCCTGCAGCTGTCTCCTGGGCAGGGCGAGACAAGGGCAGAGCCACTCACCTGCAGCTTTGTGATGATCTCTTGCTTGGTGATTTCCACCAGTTCACTGTCCTCCACAGCAAACGCTGGGTAGGAGATGACAGAGAGCACGCTGGCGTCCACCTCCTTGGATGTGGAGGCCCTGGGCAGCATCGAGTGGAGGATGGACTGGGCGAAGGGGAGGGAGAGGTGGTTAGGTTGCCAGCCTGGGCGTCATTCACACCGCAGCCCCAGCAGATCACAGTTCATCCTGCAATGGTGTAAAGCCTGCGTGGCTCTCACCTGGCAGTGCTGCACCTCATCAGACAGCACCCGTATCACCGACTGCGGGCCTCCCTTTGCTCCAAAGAGATCCAGCTCATCCAGTGCCTCCAGGGCAGCCTGCAAGCAGGGTGAGACTCAAAGCAACAAGTCCTCCACCATGCTGCTCATCTCTAAGAGCTCTTACCCCATGCCAGCCACTCTGTGTAACACACTGCCCAAATGTAAATAAATTTAAACCCTGCTGTGGCTGCAGAGCACCCTGATCAGAATGTGACCACATCTACAAAGCCACAGGTAGCCAGAAATCAACAGGACCCTGGACATTTTTGCCACATACCCCAATTAATTTCTCACTCCCAGTACAGGCAAAACTCAGGCAAGAAGGGCATATTTTATCCCAGCACAGAAGGAGAAAGGTCTCCCAGGAACCTATCACTGCCTAGGGCACTGAGCCTCAATAGTTCAACGTGCCCAGCCTTCCCTGTAAAAAAGCAGCACAGGGCCACTGGCACTCCCTGGCACCCACCCAGCACCTCTCCCTGCCTCACCTTGGCCATGCCGATAGAGCTAGCATTCAACTCGGTGATGCCCTGGTTCGTCTTGTCCCCACGCTCCCATATCCCGAAGTCCTGTGCGGAGGCAGCAGCACGTTGGAGCAGGCAGCAGTTCACAGCACACCCAGAAAGCCTTTGAGTCCCACCCATCGGTGGTGCTCCCAGCAGATACCGTGGGACTCTGTCTGCCAGGGCTCAGGAGGGACCCACAGCTGGCCCTAGATACCAGCCCACCACCTGCACCCCCAGGGCATGCTCCCCTTCCCCAGCATGGGCTACCCACCGCAGTTTTGTAGGCTGCTTCAATGTAGAACACTAGGTTCTGAATAAAGTTGACTTCATCCAGGCTGTGAATTATGTGGAGGCCTGAAGCAGTGTGAGAAATTCACATTAGTGGCTCCAAGCCCACAGGCATCCCTAGGAAGAGGCTGCAGTAACCCAGGCCAGACCCCTTCTCCTCACTGCACGCCTGCCCCATGGGAGCCATGCCCTGCCTGGCTCCCATCCCCACTCCCACCCTGCTATGGCAGCTCTGGGGCTTCAGGCAAACGGGTGCTCTTAGAGAGATGGACATCGAGAGGTGCAAATCCACCTCAGGTGCTGTGAGCATAAGAAAACAGTGAGGTCAGGGAGGCCATCACAGCAGCCTGGCACCCAGACCAAGAACATGGAGAGCCCTGGAGATCAGCACACTCAAAGCTGAAATGGCATCCCCCAGCAGCATCACCTGAGGCTGTCATTTGCGCCAGCATGAGCAGGTAGAGGGAGGTGGCATCCATCTGTAGGTGACCCCACTCGTGGTCCCCCACCACGGTGGCACAGGTGTGGGTGTTGTACTTGGCATGCAGGCAGTCCCTGGTGCTCTGGCTGTACTTGAATGCCTCCACTTTGTCTACCTTGAGAAGGACAAGGAGATGCAGGGGTTCATCAAACCCTGTCTCCAGAGAGGCCTGGCAGCCAAGGGATGCTCCACACTTTTAGCCCAGCATGTGGAGCCGTGCCTGGCAGGGCAGAAACCCTACGGCCCCCGGGCTAAGCCCCTCCACACAGCAAGGCAGTGAGTGCAGGCTCATGTGCCACCCTAGTGCAGGGCTGCAGCCATAGAGGGCCCACAGCCACAGCTGAACCAGCCACAGCTGAACTGCGTGGACAGAAAAGGGTCAACCCAAATGCCCTCAGGGAGAAGAGCTGCAGAGTCTCCGCGCCAGACAGACCACAAGACAGGGAGCAGCTGGCAAAGGCTCCGCTGGCCACCAGCCCAAGCACTGGGACTTCCATCACACCACGGACAGATGCCAAGACAGAGCTTATTTCAAGACTCGCTGGAAGGGGGCCTTCCCTCTGCTTGTCAGGAAAGGCTGGGGAAAGCTGGCACTGCTAGGACTGACCGTCTTTGTGGCAGAGCTGAGCCTTAAGGAGACCACTCAACTCTCGGAGGCGTTTTCCAGACCCTACCTGTCTCATCATGCACTGAAGCAGCCCCCGCATCAGCTTCACCACGCTCTGCAGGAACAAGGAAAACAGCCTTGTTAATCCCCATGCAGCCAAGAGAAGCCCTGACTCAGGATATCAGCTGGCCACTGACCTTTGCAGGGCTCCGGCATCTGTAACTGGAGCCCTTGCTCATATTTCCATGGCCCCTACTCCCTCGGTGACAGCAGAGGAAAGCAAGATTTCTTGGCCTGCCACGGAGGCTGAGCTGCTCTGCTGTGCAGGGGGAGGACAGAGCTGCAGAATGCAGCTCCCCAGCCCCTGGGAGAAGGACTGTCTCCCCAGATCACCCCAGAGCCAGAGGGCTGGATCCTCTGGCTGTGCTCTAGGAAGAGCAGGCTCTGACATCCCTTGCTACTGCTCCCTGTGCCTGGGGACAGCCCTGTCCCCATCCTCACTGCATAGCCTCCCATCACCTTTTGGCTCCAAAAGCAAACCAGCTGGGAGGTGACGGCCGGCTCCCTGGTATCACTGGCCATGCCGGGACGGTCGGCACAGGCCCTCCCTCCTGCCGACTCCCTCCTACCTGCTCCAGCTCGTAGGCCTTGGCCTTGTCCTCGTCGCGGTCGGCGTTTTTGCGGTAGGCCAGGCCCAGCCCCCAGACAGCCAGGATGCTGTAGACGTTGTCCCGGACCCAGGCATCCCGGTGGTCGGCGCTGGCGGGGAGCAGGCCCGTCACCGCGTCCTGCCGAGGGGAGACACACCGAGGGGCCGCGGCCCCTTTTCCCTGTTAACTCCGCCCGTCCCGGCCTGCGGGGTCAGCCGGCGGCTTCCCAGGGCCCGGCGGGGCGCATCGGGGCCCGCAGTGAGGAGAATCCCGGCCCCCCCGCGCCTCCCGGCAGGTCCCGCACCTGGTGCCGGAGGATGGTCTGCTGCACCAGCCGCGCATACCCATCCAGCCGCACGCCCGAGTTGCTCCGGCTACGCATGGCGCCGGCGGCGGCGACAGACACCGACGCTGCAGGACGGGACGGGACGGGACAGGACGGGACGGGACCGCCCCGCCCCGCCCCGCCCCGGGTCCTGGCAGCACCGCCGCCCCACTCCGCCCCGAGGGGCCGCCCGCTCTCTGGCGCCCCCAACGCTGCCCCGAGCACCGCAACAGTTTTGCAGCGGCCTCTCCGTCCCCGCTGCCCCGCCATCCTCGCCGCCGGCGGCGGCCCCAGTCTGCGGAGCGCTCACTACCGAGCCGCTAGGACCCGCCGCCATGGCGGACACGGGAGGGGGTGCGCGACGGGAGGGCGTCGGACAGCGCCTCCTGCCGGGCGGAGGCCGCGCAGCGCTGCGGACGGACACGGACACAGGCGTGGGTTTGCACCTGCGGACGGACACATGGACACACGGACACACGCGTGGGTGCAGGGACGGACACGCGTGTGGGTGTGCACCTACGGACGGACGGATGGACACACGGACACACATATGGGTGTGCACCTACGGATGGACGCATGGACACACATGTGGGTTTGCACCTGTGGACAGACACACGGACACATGCGTGGGTGCAGGGACAAACATGCGTGTCGGTGTGCACCTACGGATGGACACACGAGTGGGTGTGGGATTGTACAGACAGGCACATGGACACATGTGCCAGTGCATGCGTACGGATGGACACATGGACATGCATGCTGGTGTGGGTGTGTGGGCAGACACACAGACATGCAAACGGACAGAGAGAGACATGGATGTGTGCATGGGTGTGGGCCCACACAGAGGCACAGGTGTGCACACATGTATGCACATACCACTGTGCGCACATGCACGCACACACCTGCCTGCACAGGCACACATGTACAGGCCGGCAGACCCATGTGTGCACACACACACCCATGCACACACGTGTACACACCTGCACATACACACTCTTGCACTTCCATGTGTACACAGCACACATACACATGTGGCACATGCAGTCACACATATACACACACGCAGACAGGAATACATGCACGTGCACACATATGTACATCCACAGCTGTACAGACTTATACATACCCACATATACACACACATGCACATCTACATGTGCACAGACATGCAAACATGCAAGCACACACACATACTTCCCGTGCACATTCATAACCATATGTGCACACACGCACGCACACACACAGGCACAGGTATATACATGCACCTACACGTATGGGCGCAGGCAGACGTCTGCATACACACAAACGCTCACACACAGAGCAGTGTGTGGGTGTGGTGGGCTCCTGAGGACCCCTGTGCCTCTCACCCCAGGGACCCCTTTGGGCAGCCAAGCAGGTGCTGCGGCGAACTCAGCACCCATTGGGTGAGAGGCAGGAGCCCGCGGGTGCCACCTGCCCCTCTGTGTCACCCAGGTGGCCCTGGCACGCGTGTACCCTGTCCTCACCCAGGGTCAGGGAGCTGCTGGACACGGGAAGGAGGCAGCGCATTTATTGCCTGCACAGAGCGTCTGAGCCCGGCGTTGTCCTGGGGGACTTGGGGACACAGTTCTTCCTTGAGGAGTCCTGTCCTGGTGGTGAGCACAGGGCACACTCCAGTCTCCGGTGGTCTCAGCACAGAGTGGGCTCTTCTGGGGTTGCTGGTGGCTGTCAGCACTCGTACCGTGGTGGGGCACAGCGCCTGGCCCTGCGGGCAGAGCAGCCATGAGTGCTGTGCCAGGGTCCCTGCAGGGGGGGCATCCCCAGGCTGGAGCACCTGGGGTGGGGGCAAAGCTGGGGTCTGCTGGGGCTGGGCCATGGGGGGTGCCTAGGCTGGGGGCAGTGGGACAGTGGAACTGGAGTGCACAGGCAGCCTCTGGACTGTGGGCAGTGGGGAGTGATGCAGGGGTGGGGGTCCCAGGGTGGAGACTCCCAAAGCCAAGGCGGCTGGTGGAGTTGGGATACTTGTGGGGCCTGACAGCTGGGGACACTGGGGTATGTGGGGGTGTCCCAGGACTGGAGACACTGTGGGGACGGAGATATGTTTGGGTCCCAGGGACACTGGGCTGGGCAGGGGGTGACGCGGGGGACGGGCAGGGATCCCACTCACCTGCAGACCCTGGTGATGCACTCGAGGCCATGCTGGCAGTGGGCACCCAGGGGTCTGCTGCCCACCATCCTCCAGAAGGGTGTCATGCGGGGCAGCCGGGGGGCTGCCTGTCCCCCTGCCCCCCACAGCTCCTGCAGCACCCAGAGGGGTGGACGGGGTGGGGAGGGGGGTGCCAAGCCCCCAAGATCCCGGCACCCACCCCCCATGCCCAGACCCACCTGGAGGGAGCTGGGGAGAAGCAAGAGGAGGGAGAGGAGCAATGCCAGGCCGTTGGCAGTGCTGAGGGGGGAAGGGGGGGCCCCGCTGGCCCTGCCACCTCGGATGATACCTGGCGTGACAGAGGCTGCCATGGTGCTGCTGACTCCGGCTGTCCGGTGCCTCTGCTGGGCACTGCTCCTCCCCGGTCACGGCCCTGCACAAATATTTGAGTGGCCCCAGGCAGCAGGGCAGGCCCATGTCACCCCCCCCCACCCCCCCCTGGCTGGGGGCTGCCAGCATCTCTGCAGGGCGTCCACGGGGCACACGCAAGGCACCCGGTGCCTGAGCAACACCATCTGCCTCCAGTTACAGCCCCCACAGGGAGCCTGGGGGGCAGCTCTGCACCACAGTGGGTGAGCTCCACACCCAGTACCCCTGTGCCATGCCCAGCCCTGATTTGCACTGATGATATTAAGGCATGTGGGGCAGATCATCTCCTCCCTGCCCAGTGTCACCCCAGAGGATGGGGCATGCAAGATGGCAGTGCCCACTTGGGATGGGCAGCAGCAGGGGTAGCAAATGGGGACTGGTGGAGGCAGAGCAAAGACTCAGCCTGGAGTTTGGGGCAGGAGAAGGGGCTGGGAGTGGGACAAAAGGGGGCAGGGATGTGCCGGCTGGCTGGGCAGAACGGGGGACCAGTGCAGACAGCAGCCCCACAGGCAAGACCCCTGCCAGAGCATAAGGCGAGGGATAGGGGGGCATATGTCCCCAAAGCTGGGGCTACTGATGCTCCCTGCAAGGTTGGCACCGATGGGGTGCCAGGCTGTGCCCAAGGGGTTCACATGGGCGTAGGACCCCCAGGAAAAGCCACTCCCGAGGTGGCTGGGGAGCCTGCTCTCTCCACCAGGCTCTGCCCTGGCAGCCCCAGCGCTGACGCAGGCATGGTGCTGGGGTCAGACAGGGACAGCGGCTCTTTCCCTGAACTGCTGCTCCTCCGTCCCTTCAGCAGTGCCTGCCCCGCCACCAGCGCAGAGGAGATCACACTGCCCCTTGGCGCCTGGGGATCCCCCAGGAAGGGGTCCAGCCACTGGGCACAAGAGCCCACCATCACGGTGTATACGAGGACACAGGGCTGGGACAGACACACACCAGTGCCCATCCATCTCCGGGCACCTAGCAGGTCTGAGGGGTGCAGGTCCCTGCCAGGGGCAGCACCGGGCGCTGGCACCCAGTGGTGCCCAGGGCTGGGAGCACACCCAGCTCCCATGCCTTTCATCATCGCTTGCCTGGGTGAGTCAACACCACACGCTTAATGATTGACAAGGGAAAATCTTCCCCCTGGGGTCAGGACTGCGAGCTTCCAAAAAAGCAGAAGACATTCCCGTCGCCACAGCTTCCTAGCTGGAGGCAGCCGGGATGCGGCCAAGTGGGGACAAGGGGCAGGAGAGGAGCCTGGGGCTCTGCAGGTGCTTGCTCTGCCAGGATGGGGGAGAAACTTTGGGGCTGGTGGGTAGGGCAGGGATGGGGGCTGTCAGCACCTTGCCCCACAGCAAATGCCCACAGGAGGGAAGAAGTGCTGAAACATCCCCACGGAGCTTGGACCAGTAACAGGGCTGGAGACCAAGAGATAAGACCCTGGCAAGAGCCACGGGCTGAGGATGCAGAGGCAGTACCCAGCTGACAGGTGACTGTGCCACCAAGCACTGGGGACAAGAATTACATCTGCCACCCATGTCTCTCAGCTCAAAGGAGAACTTTGCTCCAGCCTTGCAAACACAGGGCGTTGTGCCCAGGAACAGGCAGGTTTGCCTGCAGACACCTTCCCAAAATAACCCTGACGGCCAACTGTGGACAGCCAACCTTGTCCACAGTGACAGACAGCCCACGAGCTCATGGTCCCTCAGGGATGTGGGGCTTCTCTTGTCACCAGCCCCACCAAGGCAGCTGCCTGCAACCACACGTGGTCCCCCCTGGCCCAGGAAGGATCGATGCTCAGGGGAGCCTCTTCTCCCAGCTCCTGCTTGAACCATCTGGGATTTACCCCCTGCACGCATTGGGGAGCAAGCACAAGGGTGGCAGCATGGTGACATAGTCTACACCAGCCTGTCCCGGGGGGCATCCTGTGCACCCTAGGGACAGAGGAAGAACAGGCCAAGATGGTCTTTAGCAAAATCCATCAGTTTATTTACTTACACAGTCAGCAATAAATAGAGAAAAGTCAGGCGGCAGGGGTGCTGGGAGTGGGACCGACCCCTCCGGGAACGGGGGCAGGCCGGGAGTCCAGCAGAGCCCAAGCCCTACACCAAGCAAGGGTGTGAGAAGGGAGAGGGACACCGCAACGGGGGCCTGAACCCTGGGGTAGGGTGAGACCCGAGCCCTGCTAGAGGGCAAGCCAAGGAGGTGAAGGACAGGGGTGGCAGAGGAAGCAGTGGGCAGAGCCCAGAGCAGGCAGCTGCCTGGCCCTGGCACTGGGAGCAGAGCTGGCAGCTCAGGTCCCTCCAGTTTTCACAGTCCTCCAGAGTAGAACTGCAGGGGAGGAGAGGGGCTTCCCCCCCAAGCCCAATTCCCAGCCCAGTGAGATGCCGTCGCAGCTGGGACTAGAGAGGAACGGGGTGCACGTGAGCTGGGAAGGAGTCCCATGGGCAGGGTTGCACCAGATACTGATGGCACCTCCTCGGTGCCAAGCACAGGAACACCTGGACCACTCTCCCTCCCCACCCTGGCTCCACCGGGAAACCCCCAGCTACCTCCTAAGAGCTTCGTGCCCCAGTCCAGGGACCCAACTCTTCCCCGGGAGCATCAGGCCAAGCCCCCCTGCCCCCCAAAAACAGGCAGCGGCCGTGGGGCTGCAGGAAGGACAGATGCCACAGGGCAACTGCCCCAGCACAGGCTACTGCCTTTAAAAACCTACAATTTACATAAAAATGCCATTGTAAAACCTTCCTGCAGAGCAGTGCCACGCAGGGAGTAGGGGATGAACCCGCCCCAGGCAGAGCAAGACAAACCCTAAAGTCCAGATCTGGCAGGGACAGGCAGAGCCCACGGGTGATGTGCCAGGGCAGCAGGCGTTACCGGCAGGTGCAGGACTCTGCAATCATGTTCTCATACTCTTTGTAGAGGATGCCGCCGTCACGCTCGATCATGAGGACGCTGATGGGGCTGTAGTGGTAGGGGACACAGGAGGGCCGAGGCACGTTGGCATCCACCAGCTGATGGACGAAGCTCTGCACCACAGCATGGTTGGGTGCGTGGTAGTCATAGCGGAGCAGGCGGGGACAGGAGCCCTTGCAGTAGCGCGGGTTGTAGCGGTGGGGAGCGATGATCCAGTGGTCCCAGCCCAGCTGGGCGAAGCTGACAGGGAAGGGGCGCAGGGAGCAGTCGCTTTTCCCCCCTCCCTGCTCCCGCAGGTAGCCAGGCAGGTCATGGGCCAGCATCCCTGCATCGCGCCGGTGCCGGTGGGGCTCCGCTGCAGGAGATGGCAGCCCCGCCCGGGTATCGTTGAGGTAGAGGAGGAGGAAGGGGTGGCTGGGGGCCACTGGGGCATCACGGCCCCCCGCCCGTCCGGCACGCACACACACGTGTCGCAGCGCTAGACTCCCCGTGCTGCTGTTCCCCGGCACTAGGTATGGGGTGACGTCCGCTTCGGCCCAGCCATGGCGGGGGCGGGCGACAGGGCTGAGCAGTGTCCCGGGTGCCTCGCCAGTGGTGGCCAACTCCAGTGCACAGAGGAGGCGACCACGGGCCAGCGGCAGGCTGGGCAGGTAGACCATGGTGGCTCGGAGGAGGTGCTCGGCCTCGGGCTGGCCCTCCAGGCGGTAGGTGAGGGGCTGCACATACCAGCGACCTGTGGGGAAGCAGCAGTCAGTGCCCCCGGTATGGCACAGCAGGCACCACACCAGCATGGGCTTCTCCCAGGGTGCTGCCGCAGCCCTGCACAGCACAGCTGAGCCTGGGCCATCATCACCCTCAAAGCCCGTGACAGCCAGGTGCCAGCAGGGTGAGGGGGAAAGGGCAGGGACAATTCCCACCCTCTGCACCAACACCACCGGCCTGGCACAGCTTCAGGCAGGACGGAAAGGGCAGAGGGGCATGCAGGGCCAGCAACAATGGCCCATCTCAGCGCCATCTGGCCCTGTGGCAGGGATAGCCTGGGCCCCCTGCCAAGGGGGACCCCACAGCCAAGGGCAGCCCCTGCCAGGAAACTGTAAAGAGGGGGAAGGAGGCAGGCAGAGACACCTCAAGGCTCAAGCCCACTCCACCAGCTCCACTAAGACCCTGTACTACCCACAGTGTCCCGCTGCTCCTTACCTGCCCAGGGCTGACCCCCATGGGAGCTGGCCCAGATGAGGCGGATGGTGTTGGTGCCCAGGCTGCGGCCACGGCGGGGTCGGCCTTCGCGGTCGGCAGCACGCCGGTACAAGTTCAGCATGTAGCGCAGGGGCTGCCTGCTTGCTGGCCCCGCTTGCCAGCCCTGGCTGTCCGGTGCCCGCACTTGCAGGGCCTGAAGGAGGGGCAGTGGGGGGACAGCAGGCAGGGAGCCAGGGGGCAGCAGGGACTGGTTTACAGCCTGGGAAAGGGGCACTGCAAGGAGGAGGAGGAGGAGGAGGCTGGCAAAGGGATGGAGCAAAGCCATGATAGGTGCAGGAGAGTGGGTGAGCGGGGCGAGGTGGGGCTGGCTGGCAGCAGGATCAGGGGGAGCCTGCGGTCATGCTTCTCCCACCCTGGAGAGGCAGAGCTAGTTGTGGGCACCAGCAAGAGCAGACCCCAGGGTGCTGCCAGCTGCTACCAAGCCAGGACAACTGTGCCAGCTGCTTCAGCTTGGCACAGGAACAGAAAGGTGGGAGGCTCTCTATGCAAAAAGGGGTGCAAATTCTAGACTAAAACCCGGACCAGGGGCAAAGACAGCCGGCCAGGAGCCTGGCTACGGGGGCTGTAAAAGTGCCGGGGCAAGGGAGTGGGAGTGAAGTGGGGGGGTGGGTGGGGAGGACGAGCTCGCTCAGCCCACCTGCTCCTGGCCAGCCTCCTCCTGCAGGGCGAGAGGGACCGGCCCCCCCGGCGCCTTTTAAAGGCACGGCCCAAATCAGGGTTTAAAGGGCCAGGAGCTCCCTGGGTCCCAGGGGAGGGGGCTGGAGCCCAGCGGGAAGCTCCGCTGCGGTGAGAGCCCCTCCGGCGCCCCCAGCCCTGTGCCGACCCTCCGGCAGCGGGATCAGCATGTTCGTGCCCATTGCCGCAAGCGGGCACAGAGCCTGGGGGTCCGCTGCCAGAGCCAGGCTGCCCGGTGCCTCGCTGTCCCCATCAGAGAGATGGGCACTGAGCCCCGGGGCCGTGGCACTGAGGCACATGAGTGGGCAGAGTGAGCCGGAGCTCAGCGGCATGGAGGGCGTCTGGCTCAGCCAGTGGTACCCACCCCGCGGGCATCACCATGCCCACAGCTTCGCTGGGCTTGGCCATCCCAGCTCAGAGGTCTTTCTGCCAGCACCTGCCCAAGGCTGAGGGGTTGTGAGGGCAATGCCCACCCTCTCACTGGCACGGGTCATTTGAGGCATTGCCCCCCGGCCCCGGTGCCGCTCTGTGGCTTCATGGTGCTTGCCTGAGGCAGGTTCTGTGGGCACACAACAGAGTTGAGTGCAGGCAGCCATGGCCCATGCCCCCAGCAGAGCGCCTGGCGCGGTGCCCAGCCCCACGGGACACTGCTGCTCTCCTGCTGGGTTAGAGGGGACCAGGGGACACACAGACACTCTGCTTGGGGAACCACTGGTGCAGGCACGGGGGCACTGGGAGGAACTGGGGGGTGTGTTGGTGCCTGCCTTGCCCTGGGTTCTGCCCACCCCTCCTGGTGCCAGCAGGGCACAGCGGTGAGGGCTGCGAGGGCCATTTGGGGGGGTGCCAGCATGGGGGGGGGATGCAGTGTTTAATGGGGTGTGGGGCCACGTGACGATCCAGAGCGCAGAGCCCTCACGCCTGGCCGGGCAGCCCTGGTTACTCATTTGGGAAAGGGCATGGGGGCAGCCAAGCCCGGTGGAGACCGGGAAAAGTCCGGGCACGGCAGGAGACATCCATGAGTGGGGGGCACAGCAAGGGGGGCAGCAAGGCCGTGGGGGAGAGCGGGAGAGTTAGCCCAGGCATGGACATGTTGAGACCATGAGAGGGGCTCTGTGCGTTGCTGCTGGGTGGGTTCCAGTGCCACAAACAGCCTGGGGACCACCCTGTGCTCTGGGACCCCCTGGCACAAGGATAAGGCACATGTCCTGGGCTGCCTGCAGCCCAGCTGAGCAGGGCACAGGCAGGGCTCAGGGCAGGCACCGGTGGGTGGGGGCTGCCAAGAAAAACTTGAGGGACCTTTCCTGCACCAGGTCTGAGCAAGGCTGGGGGTCACTCACCATCCTGGCACAGCAAGCCCACCCTCCCGGGCCACAGTGCTGCACCCGCCCAGCCCACAGGCAGCCGGGGCCGCGGGCGTTGCTGGCAGGGCAGAGCTTTCCGGGCTGGCTGTGCTGTCTGGGAAGGAGATGAGTAAGAGCCGGGGCCCGGGGCGGGAAGGGGAGGAGCGGGACTCACGGGCTCCCCTGGGAACCCACCGACCTACTCCCACCACCCCAGCTGCCGACCACCGCCTCTGTCCCCTGCCTCATTTTCCCCAAATGGGCACAGCAGCCCCTCCTGGGCCTGTTGGGGGAACGGCAGAGGGGAAGCACGGCCATACAGCCACGTATGCCCCGGGGTGTCCCGGCAGGACAGGGTGGGGGCCGGAATGGGCAGGCCAGACAGGAGGCGGCAGCGCGTGCTCACCCGCAGGCAGCGGGGCTCAGGACGCCAGCGTGATTGCCGGGGTGGGGACCCGCGGGGAGCCTCCTGCCCTGGGGGGCTGTGGCGGAGGATGCACCACCCCACTGCCACTGAGCAGGCATCCCCTCGCACCCACAAGAGCGCTGCCAAACTACTGGCCACACCGCACCGCTGTGCTCAGCCCAGCTGTGGCAGGCCGAGCTGTGACGAGCTGTCCCTAGTGGTGCTGGGCCCTGGTGCCACCATGCTGTGCTGGGCCAAACCAGGTCATGCCACGCTGAACCGTGCCACGACAAGCTAAGCTGGGTCAGCCATGCTGCACCAAGCCGGACTGCGCCAGTCCTGCTTGCCCATGTCAACCTGAGCTGAACTGCACTGAGCCAAGTGGAGCCAGACCAGGTCAGGCCCCTGGCTGCGCCACACTGTGCCGAAGTGAGCCATGCCAGCCCTGTGTCATGCCATGCTGATCCGAGCCAAGACGGAACATGCCAGCCCAGCTGAGCTGCACCGAACCATGCCGGGCTGAACCATGCTGGACCAGTCAACCCATGCTGCCCCCTTGCCATCTCAAATTGTGCAGGGCTGAGCTGTGCCGTGCTGTGCTGAACTGAACTGTGGTGGACCGAGTCAAGCCATACTGGCTGGGCCATGCCAAGCTGAGCCTAGCAGCTCAGTGCAGGTTCCTGGGCTGGGACGAGCCGTGCTGTGCCAAGCCAAGCTGAGCTGAGTAGCACAGTGCTGTGCTGTGCCATTGTGTGCGGAGCCATGCCATGAGCTGAGCCATGCCAAACTGTGCCTTGAGCGATGCTGAGCCACACCATGCCATGCGGAGCTGAGTTGAATTGTGCCAAGCTGAACTGTGCTGTGGCTGTGCTGAACTGGGCTGAGCCAAGCCGTCCCAAGTCAGGCTGTGCCATGCCATACTGAGCTGAGCCATGCTATGCCTAGCTGAGCCAAGCTGAGCCACGCCAATCCGAGTCTTGCCATGCTGTGCCTAGTTGTGCCATGCCATGCTGTGCTAAGCTGTGCCAAGCCAAGTGGTGCCATGCTGAGCCGTGCCATGCCGAGCCATGTCATGTCATGTCGTGCCATGCTGTGCCATGCCATGCTGAGCTGAGCTGTGCCATGCTGAACCATGCCATGCAATGCTGGGCTGTGCTGTGCAATGCTGTGCTATGCCGTGCTGTGCCATGCTGTGTCGAGCCAAGCCACGCCGTGCCATGCCGAGCAGTGCCATGCCGTACCGCCCCACGCCGAGCCGATCGCCGCCGTCCCCCCGCGCCTCATTGGCGGCGGCGGAGCAGCCCCGGTGCTGGCGGGCCCGGCCCCGCCCCACCGCTCGGCCCCGCGCCGCTCCGCCCGGGCAGGCGGGGGTGTCACTTCCTCGGCGGCGCGGGGCCGGGCCGGGCCGGGCCGGGATGGGCCGGTAGCGGCCATGGAGCGGGCCGAGGGCCGGCCCGGCGCCCCCCAGTACGTGCATGTGCAGCTGCAGGGGGGCGCGCCCTGGGGCTTCACGCTGCGCGGCGGGCTGGAGCACGGCGAGCCCCTCATCGTCTCCAAGGTGGGCGCCGCCGGGCGCGGTCCCGCGTGGGCTCCGCGGCGTCCCCCCGCCAGGGGCCTCCGAGGGGGCGCGGGGGGGGACACCCGGGGCGCGGCGGCGCTGGGGGCGCGGGGAGCTCCGGCCGCGGGGTCGCCTGTCCCGGCGCGGCGGGGCCGGGCCGTGGCGGTCACCCGCATCCACATGCCCCGGGACCCGCCACCCCGAGCCGCGGGGGAGAGCGGGGGCCGAGGGGCCGAGGGGCGGGGGGACAGCCCGGGCCCCGCGGCAGGAAGAAATTCCTCCGGCACATCCGTTGGGCTGGCGGCGGGGTCGGCCCCCGCGTCCCCCTTGCGTCCCCCTTGGTCCCGTCCTGCGGGGTGCAGCGGGGTGGGGGAGGGCTGCACCCCTTCATGTGCCCACGGGCGCCCCCGGGACCGGGCTCTGCGGTGACGTCGGGGGCCACGGGGGGGGGGAAGCGGAGTCCTCCCCCGTCCCGGCACCTCCGACACGCGCGGGCAGGGCCGTGCCCGGGACAGGGGTCTGGCATCAGGCTGCGGTGCTGAGCGGGGGAGGCGCGGGGTTCGTCCGCCCGCGTCCCTTCTGCGGCCGGGAGTGGGGGGGGGCGCGGGTGGGGTCCCACGGCCGCGACGTCCCGCCAGGCAGGGGGTCACCGATTCCCGCCGGGGCATCGCCCTCCTGGGAAACCCGCTGGGAACCGGGCAGCAGCCGGGGGTGCCCCGGCACCCCGTCCCCCCGCGGAGCCCGTCCGGTCACCGCGGGGTTCGGCTGCCCGCCCGCTCGGTGCTACCGTCCTGCCGGGCCCGGGTGCTGGCGGGGCGGGCTGTGCCGCGGCCCCGGGGCTGCCACCCTGCCCCGAGCCGGGCTGGCCGCCCCCCCGGGGCCCTCCACGCCCTGCGCCGGGACGCGGGCAGCGTGGTCTGTCTGGGGGAGCTGGAAAAGTGGCTCCGGTCCCTGCCCTGCGCCCCGGGGTGCCACCGCCGGCGGGCGGGAGCCGCGGCCCTGCCGGCGGGGCCGCTGCCCGCCCCCCGACTCGCTGCCGGGCCCCGGGGCGGTGGGTGCTGGTGGGTCTGGAGGAGAGGACAGGGGGGCCAGGGGACGGTCCCCATCGCTGCAAGGAGAATGGGGGGTGCTCCTTGCGGACCGGGGGTGCCGGCCCCCGCGCTCCCCCGGCACGGCCGCCGCTGCCGCGTGTGCTCTGCAGACAAAGGGGGCTTGTTCCAGCGCTCTGTGCATTCAGGGGAGGGTCCCCCGGGGCGCCCGCTCCACCGCCGTGGCTGGCCGAGGTGTGTGCGGGGAGGGGGCAGCCCCCGCCTGCGGCGCGGGGGGCCCCAGGCCTCGCGCCGGAAAGGGGAAGGGGGTCTCGGCGCTTCGTGAGACAGTTTGGCCTCTGAGCCTGCTCCGGGTGGGATCCCTTCCTGTGACAGAGTCTCATGGCGGGGCTGGTGTGGGCTCTGTGGGGCTGCTGAGTGTCCCCCGGCACAGGCTCCCCCGGCATGTCGGGGTGTTCTGCGTGGGGCAAGGTGGGCACAGCTCTGACACTGCTGTGGCTGTGACTCCTAAGACAAGTCGCTCCTGGGGCAGGCAGATGGATACGCCTGTGAGCCAGCTGGTGCCTACCATTAGGGCCCAGAGTGAACGCCAGGGGTGGTGTCAGGGAAGTGCCCGGGGCTGGCCCGGCCAGGCGGGGCAGCAGGCAGCGGGGTTTGGCTGCCAGCGCTGAGTTCACTGGTGGCAAAGGCAGAACAAGGGGCTATTTGTGCCAGATTTAGCTCCTGGTGAGCAAGGCCAGGGCTGAGCCATGTCCGTCCTGGCGCAAGGGGTAGCCCAGACGCGGGTGCAGCCCTGGCAGTGTCCTGCACCAGGGAGGGATGACCCGTCACCATTGACTCAGCCCTGTGGCTGCGGCAGGACGGGGTGGGCAGGGGACTGGGGTGAAGGTGCAGCCTGCCCGCAGTACCAGGGCTGCCTGGTGGCAGGCAGCAGCATGGCAGGGGTTAAACCCGGGTGCTCCAGCGAGTGCATGGTGGGCCTGGGAGCCCTCGAAGGCAGCTGGGGCCCCCTGCCAGGCATGCAGGCCTCCCCCCTCTGCTCCGCTCCACGTCCAACCCCTGGGTGGGAGGGCAGCCTGCCGCACAGGCAGGCACGTTGTGGCATTGCAATCCCCACGTCTCTGAAAAACTGGGAAAGCTGTGGGGCTCTGGGCACAACTGTGCCCAGCAGAGCCATGGGGCAGTGCCAGGCTGGGCAGGAGGCCTGGCTGCTCCTTCCTGGTTCCCCAGGTGCCATGTTGCCTGCAGGCAGGGGGATGCCCCCTGAGCCCTGCCCGGCAGCAAGGCTGGGAAGGGCTGCCTAGTGGCATGTGCATGGTGGCCAGCCGGCTGGGCAGCCATGGGTGCCCCCCGGCACTGGGGCCTGGCTGCCGCCCAGGCTGGGCTGCAGAGACAGCGCTGCGGGCAGAGCTCATTTCTCTGCCAGGCCAGGAGCGGCAGGGCAGGGTGAGGAGCCTGTGGGCAGGGTGGGCGCAGGAGCCCTGGCACGGGGCCAGGCCAGCTCTACCCGTCACCATGTGGCTGGCTGTAGGGTCCAGCTGGGTCAGGCTCCATGTCCATGCTGGGCATGGGGGCACAGGGCACCCCAGGTCCTGCGCCACTGCCACCATGCAGCCCAGCAGCTGGGCTTGCTTGCCAGCTCTTTGGTGTGGGGGGCTGGGCATGGTGATCCCCAGCTGTCAGGAGTGGCAGGCTGGACAGAAATGAGTGCCAGCACCGGGTGCTCTGCCTTCCCCAGCTGGGCACTGCCCATCTCAGGGCTGCCCGCGCTGCACCTACCTGCTGGGGCAGAGGGGATGGGCTGGGGCCGCTCTGTGCTGGCAGCACCATGGCCCTGTGCCCTCCAAGCTGCCGCAGTGCCGGGTACCAGGCTCATTTCGGTCGTGGGTGCCAGGGCTGGGCACAGCTCGGCGCTTCCACTGCTGATGGCTCTCCTGGGTGCGCACAGCGCGATGGCATCCTTCGGGCATTGAAATAACCACGGGTGCCCGGGCAGGGCCGACGTGGGGCCGGGAGCAGCGGTGGGGGGCTGGCATCTGTGCTGGACAAAGGGCCCTTGTGCTGCCCGCGCCTGTGGGGGAATCTGCTGGGACGGGACATTTTTCTTCTCCCCCCCTCCCTGATGCCCTTTCCTTGCTCAGAAATTCATGTGACTGGGGCAGGGGGGAGCCCGGTGCCGCAGATCGCTCCACGGTGCCCAGAGCGCAGGCACCCCCTTTCTGAAGCCTCTTTCTCCCCTGGCACCCGGTGGCAGTGGCACACCCTCTGGGGTGTTCTGGGGGTCCGTGCCCCCCTGACGCCCCCCTCTGTCACCCAGGTGGAAGACGGGGGCAAGGCCGCACTGTCCCGCCAGCTGCAGCCGGGCGACGAGCTGGTGAACATCAGTGGGACGCCGCTGTATGGGTCCCGCCAGGAGGCCCTGATCCTCATCAAGGGCTCCTACCGCACCCTGAAGATGATCGTCCGCAGGTTGGCAGTGCTTCCAATTTGGGGGATGGGGGGTGGCGGTGCCAGGGCCGGGGGGGCATCATCTGCTTGGGGGGCTGGCAGGAGCCTGGGGGTGCCCCTGTCTCCAGCCTGGAGGTGCCCCGTGCTGGGACGCGATGGGGGCAGCCCCACCAGGGCTACCAGCACCCCATCGTGGTGGTGGTAGTGGGTTGCCCAGCCCAGTGTGCCACCAGCAGAGCCGGTGCAGTGTGGCAGGCTTGCCACCCCCTTGCTGGGCGGTATCCTGGAGCGTGGCCGCTCCTCTCCCTTCCTGCCTGCTGCCTGCCTGCTGCCTGCCTGGGAGAGGAAGGAGAGGCAGGGCCAGGCCTTGCAGTCCGGCCCCCCCACCCCCCCCACCCCTCCCCTCCGACCCACATCCACTCCCTGGCTGCGTCCTGACCAGGCTCCAGCGGCACCCAGGGGCTGGGGCGGCACAGGACACTGCCTGCGGGGCAGAGGGTGCCACGGGGCTGTGCTGGGGCTCAGCATCATCCATGGTGAGTGTGGGGGCTCTGGGGGGTGGGACCCCTGTGCTGACTCCACAACACTGCCACCCTCCCTGCCCACCCGGCGGAGGCTGGGGCAGCACTGGGCACTTAGAGGGTACAGGAGGTGGCATCTGTCCATGTGTCTGTGCGGTGGCACTGGACATCGCTGCCTGTGTGTGCTGGGGGGACTGGAGACATCCACAGCTGCCTGGCACAGGGGGTGGGACAGGGCCTGCCACAGGACCCCTCCCCAGGGATGTGATGTGGCCGGTGCTTGCTGCAGATGCTGAGGGACCAAGGAGCAAGGGGGGAAAGTCAGACTTGTGGTGGGGACACAGATATGGCCCCAGGGTCCCTTGGGGTGCCTGCGGAGGTGGTCCAGTCCCGGCATGGACACTCGCCCTGCTGGGGCATTGCCCATGGGCTACGCTGTGGCCACATCCTCGGTCCCCTGTGGATGCTGGCAGCGTGGACGCTGCAGGCAGGGGAGCCCCGGCAGTGGGGGGGAACTGTGGGATCCCCCTGCCCGGCACCGGGCAGGGCCGGACCCTCTTCGCCGCCATCCCCCTTGGGCGGGCGCTGGCCTGGGGGGGACAGGAAGCCCCGTAGGAAGTGACTTCAGCCCCGGTTCCTCGGCCCGGCTTCCTCCCCATTCTTGTCCTCTCACGCTGTTGCTCTTGGCAGGAGGAGCGTGCCCGTACTCCGGCCCCATTCCTGGCACGTGGCCAAGCTCGCCGAAAGCCGCCCCGACGCCCCCGCCATGCACTGCCCTGCTGACGCCTTCAGCCTCTCCTGGCCCTCGGGGTGTGATGTCAGGTGAGACCTCCCCACACACCCCTGGGGGCACCTCCAGGACATGCAAGGGGAGGGGGGGCGGATGGGGCACCCCCTTGGCTGGGGCAGGGGAGTGCAGGGGGAGTGCTGGCGTGCTTGCCCCACGCTGTTGTTGGGCATCCCCCCCATCCTGTCGCCGCACTGCCCTTTCCCCTGGCTGTTTACTCGCCAGCTCCCGGCAGGAAGGGGCGGTGGCTCCACCGGAGCCGGCCAGGAGCTGCTGAGTTCCAGTGCCCCCCCTGCCAGAGCCGGCAGGTCCCGAGTGGCCGGAGCCACGCATGCCCTGTGTCCCTGTGCCCGCTCCTCCTGCCAGCGTTGGAGCAGCCTTGGAGCTGCCCCCAAACCCGGCGGTGAAGGGCAGGTTGGGGCTGTGCCCCCCTATCCCAGCGGGGTGTATGTGGTGGGGAGGTGTGGGATTCACGGGATCTCGAGCCCATTGGAGGGGCTGGTGGAGAGGTGGGTGGGCGGCGGCAGGCACCCCTAACGCCGGCATGGGGCCGGGCGGCAGCGAGCTGTCCCTGCAGTGGAACCCGCTGTCCCGGCACTGCAGCACCGACCGGAGCAGCTCCATCGGGAGCATGGAGAGCCTGGACCAGCCCGGCCAGGCCTACTATGAAGGGGACCCCTCGCCCGTTGACCAGGTCATGTACCACAGCAAGCGGGACTCGGCCTACAGCTCCTTCTCCGCCAGCTCCATCGCCTCTGACTGCGCCCTCTCCCTCCGTCCCGAGGAGCCTGCTTCCGCTGACTCCAGCCTCCAAGGCCCCTGCAAGCCCCCCGACGGGCGCTACCTGACCACAGGGGCTGAGCCGCCCACCAGCCGGCACCCTGAGGCCTGGCAGGCACCTGTGCCCCCCCAGCCCCCCATCAGGAGGGACAGCCTGCGGGCAGCCCCGTCTGGTGGAGGGGACAGGCGCCAGGCATCAATGGCGTCAGACATGCTGCATGCCAAGGGCCGGTGGATCTCCGACACCTTCCTCTGCCAGCGGGATGGGGAGGTGGAGGCAATGGGCGGGAGGGCGCCGGCGCCGTACCCCATGAAGGACCAACTTTCTGCCAACCAGTATTACATGCTGAGCTCCCACCCAGACCGGTGCCCAGCCGAGACGCTCCTGGGGGAGAGCACGGAGCCGGGTGACCGGCTGTACCCGGATAGCAGCATGCACCGAGCGCCGGATGCCATGGCGGCAGGTGACAACCTGCTGCTCTCCCCGCTCAAGGGCCATGCGCCGCACCGGCACAGTGCTCCCGAGCAGCTGCTGGCCTCCCAGCTCCGCTCCCTACAGGTAGGCACTGTCAGTGAGCGAGCCTCGCCGGCCCCCGACGGGCACCGCTGGACCCTTTCCCCACTGCACCCTGAGGGCAGCCGGCCAGGGTCTGCAGGGGCCGCCCAGGACCCCCCGCTCTGCCTGGAGCCATGCCACCGCCTGCCACCCTACCGCTGCTGCCCCGAGCCGCAGCGAGCCTGCGGGCAGGACGGTCCGGGGTCCAGCCCGGCACGCAGCACCGAGGGGCCGGCGGAGGAAGAGGGCCGCGTGGGGGGCCGGCGGGCTGGGGGTGCTTCCCACCGCTCTGCTCAGATGCGCCGCCGCAGCGACCGCTTTGCCACCAGCCTGCGCAACGAGATCCAGCGTCGCAAGGCCCAGCTGCAGAAGAGCCGGGGTCCTGGCGCCCCGCCGCCTGGCGAGGAGCCGGTGGAGGAGGCAGACGAGCCTCCCGAGGGCAGCATGCCGGCGGAGGGACCCCGCACCCCGGCTGAGCGTCTCAGCCCTGCTCCAAGCGAGGATGGCAGGAACCATGGCCGCTCGGGGGACCGGGGCATCCCCACCCCTGACCCGCTGCCAGTCCCCAAAGGGCCCACGTCCCCCGAGAGGGCGGTACTGACAGGCCGGGGACGCTGGCGCTGGTCCCCGGAGCGCAAGCTGCAGCAGCAGTGCTCGCCCAGCCCCGCCGAGCTGGAGGGCTATGGTCAGGGGCCGGTGGCCACCAGCTCCCCACCGCGGGGCAGCGACGAGGCTGTCCTCCTGCCCTTCGCCGACCGACGCCGGTTCTTCGAGGAGAGCAGCCGGTCTGTGCCGCCCCGGCATGGCAAGCCCCCAGCAGGTGATTCTGGTGCCTTCCAGCCTGCCGGCACCGAGCGCCGGGACACCCGCCGCCTCTCCGTCGACCAGCCCTACAGCTCGCCCTCGCCCAGCCGCCCCAGCACTGCCAGCCCCTACGCTGAGTGCTGCCGGGAGCAGCCCCCTTGCTACAAGCCGCTGGGGAGGCCAGGGGAGCTGGAGTACCTGCGGGGATTCTCCTACCCCTACGGAGGTCCCCCGCGCCCCGAGCCCTGCCACTACTGTGGGGGGGACCTGTGCCCCCCGCCGCTGCCCCGCAGCCATGCCTGCCGCTGCCACCCCCAGCCCTGGGCACGCTGTCCCGACTGCTGCTGCCCAGCCCCCCGCCCTGGGCGGGAGGAGAGTGACGTCTGGCCCCCCCGCAGAGCTTTCGCCTCGGTGAGTGAATCCCCCCTGGACTGTGCTGGGGAGCAGCACTGGCACTACGCTGCACCCCCTGAGCATTCACCCCCAGGGCTGGGGTGGGGGGTACTGTGCCCATGGGGGGCCCTGCGGACCCCCTGCATGCCTCCTGTGCCTGGACAGGGATGGGGAGGGGGATGCTGACCCCGCTTTCACACTCTCTCTCCTTCCCCCACACAGGAATTTCCTCTGGATGAGTGGGAACCGCCAGCGATAACCAGGAAAGCCAGCCAGTCCATCAGGTGAGCCCACACCGGGATGTGCATGCCACTCAGGAGGGACCTCTGCCAGTGAGGCAGATGTGATTTTGGTTGGTGATGTACAAAGTGCCTCCCTTAATGCCCCAGATGTTGTGCCCTGTGAAGTGGGTGTATGTGCCACCGTGGGCAAGTGGGGCCCAAGGGTGTGAGGAGGTGCCCGGGGGGTATGTGTGTCCCCCCTTACCCATCCCCAGGGGGCTGTGCCCAAAGCGGGGCACTGGGAGAGTCTGGGCTTCCCCACTAGCGGGTCTGGGTGACTCCATCTGGGGAAACTGAGGCAGGGGTGGGCATGAACTGCCCGGGAGGGTGACTGTCTCGGGGGGATGGATGCCCCCTTCTCTCCCCAGCGAGCTCTCCCACTACCAACTGGGCTTCTCGAGGCTCGGCCCCTTCCGCCCCTGCTTTGAGAGCACAGAGACGGAGTGGCCACCCTGCTACCGGGCCACATCCACGCATGACCTCTCATGGGATGGTGACCGCTTGGCCCGCTCGCCCGAGAGCCCCCCGGAGCCCCTCCACCGCCCACTGCGGGGCAGAGCCTTCTCTGAGAGCCACCTCAACCTGGAGCCTGCCAGCCCCCGGGGCCGCGACCGGAGGGACCTTCTCCGTGCCAAGCTGGACCCCCCCAGTGTCCCAAAAAAGAAGGGCCCCCCACCTCCCCGCCCACCTCCCCCCAACTGGGAGAAGTACAGGCAGCGCCGGACGTCCCAGCGCCTGCTAGATGGATCTGGGCACGGCTCTGCCTTCACCGCTGCCCCAGTGCCGACCCGCAGCATCGCTGAGGCCATCCGTGAGCGGTCGCAGAGCCTCACCGGGGAGCAGGGGGGCCGGTCCCGGGGCCATGCCGCTCGCCCCCCCTGCCCCACCAGGTGCCTGGCCCCGACCCGAGCCCCCCAGATCCCTCCGCAGGACGCCTGAGCCCGATGCTGGCAGCACTGAGATTCGCAGGCAAGTGCCGCTGTGGCGTGGGGGTGGGAGGGGGCTGTGGGCACAGGCTGGGCATGGAGTGGCTCTTGGGGCCATGTGGCCCTTGGAACCCTGCATCGGAGCATCCTAATCCACCCCTTGGGATGGGCTGTGGGGTTTTCTTGGGGCAAGGGGCGTCCCTGACCTCTTTCCCCGGGGTGGGCCTGGCCCAGCGTGTCCCCGTCCCCCACACGTGGGCAGGGGAGCTGACGTGGGTATCCCTGGGTGGGTGTCGGCAGAGCGGCAGGGGCCGGGGAGGAGCGGCCGAAGGCAAAGCACCTCTGGGAGATGGAGGAGCAGCCCCAAAGGCTTGGCCGGAACCAGGAGCGGGGCTGGGCTGGCCCCCGCGGGGTGGGTGAGTGTTCCCTGCCCCTGCATGGTGGTCCCGGCACTGCCACCCCGGAGGCACCCAAGCCCAGTCCCGGAGCAGCGGAGGATGTGAGCTGCCAGGGGGGCCAGCCCCAGCCCCGCCGTGTGGGCTCGGAGGAGCTGCTGTGGGACACGGCAGGCGGGGACCACTCCCTGGCTGGCATCCTGGCTCCCTCGGCCCCCCTCGGCCCTGCCACCCAGGTGATGGGCGAGCTGCTGGTGGCAGGGGAGCGGCAGGCCTGGCGTGAGCGTTTCCAGCAGAAGTGGCACCTGGAGGCCCTGGCGCAGGACAGGTAGGACTGGCAAAGCACCGGGCACTGCGCCAAGGACGGGCTGCACCCCGCCACCGCTGGTGCTGAGCCCCTGTCCCTGCAGGCAGGGCTTCGAGCCCATCTCACCGCCCCCCGGGAGCGCTGCCAGCTCCACCGCCTACCCGGCATATTACGGTGCAGCAGCTGGCAAAGCCGAGCCGCTCGGCAAGGTGAAGGAGCTGCCGGAGGTGATCGAGGGGAGCTTGGAGGATGATGAGGAGGAGGAGGTGGACCATGAGCTCATGGAGAAGAAGGTAAAGTGGGCACTGCTGGGCACGATGCCCTTGGGGTTCCCCTCTGCCATTGCCAGGTGCTCGCAGAGACCAGGGACATTGCTGGGTGCTCACAGGGACTAGTGGGATTGCCAGGTGCCTGTGAGGACCCAGGGCATTGTTGGGTGCTTGTGGGGCCTCGGAGTGTCACCAGATGCTCGCAGGGACCAAGGGCATCACCAGATGTTTGTGGGAACCAGGGGCATTGCTCAGTGCTTGCAGGGAATGGGATGTTGCCGGATGCTCACAGGAACCGAGGCCATTGGTGGGTGCTTGTGGGGACCGGGGGCATTGCTGTATGCTCACAGGGACTGGGGCATTGCTGTATGCTCACGGGGACTGAGACATTGCCAGATGCTCACAGGGACTGGGAGCATTGCTGGTAGCTCATGGGAAACAGGAGCATCACCAGATGCTCGTGGTCTGTGGGTCCCAGTGCAGCATGGCGCACCCACACCCGTGTGCTAGTCCTCCAGCCCCAATGGGGGTGGCCCTGGTCGCCCCTGACCCCTTCCCTCCGGCAGCTGCAGCTGATCGAGAGCCTGAGCCGTAAGCTGGCGGTGCTGCGGGAGGCACAGCGGGGGCTGCAGGAGGACATCAGTGCTAACGGGGCACTGGGTGAGGACGTGGCTGCCCGCCTGCAAGCCCTCTGCACCCCGGGGGAGTTTGACAAGTACCGCCTCTTCGTGGGTGACCTGGACAAGGTGGTCAACCTCCTGCTCTCCCTCTCGGGGCGCCTGGCCCGGGTGGAGACTGCCCTGGACAGCCTGGGGCCGCATGCCCCCGCAGAGGACAAGGTGTGCACGGGACAGGGGGACACCCACAGGGTGTTGGGGTGTGGGATCCCCCACCTATGCTGCCTGTCTCGCCTGCAGGTGGCCCTGCGGGAGAAGCAGCGGCTGCTGGCGGCACAGCTGGAGGATGCCAAGGAGTTGAAGGAGCACGTGGGGCGGCGGGAGGAGGCGGTGGGTGCCATGGTGGCACGGTACCTGCCTGCCGAGCACCTCCAGGACTACCAACACTTCGTCAAGATGAAGTCAGCCCTCATTGCCGAGCAGCGCGAGCTGGAGGAGAAGATCAAGCTGGGCCAGGAGCAGCTTCGCTGCCTGCGTGAGAGCCTTGGCCAGGCTCCCAAAGGCTGCTAGCCCCCTGCCCAGCCTCCCCCCAGGACCCTGGCCGTGGCCCCAGCTTGCTACCAAAGTGGATCCGGCCGCTCGGGGGCTCTCCTCGCATCTGTCTGTCTGTCCAGCCCCTGCCTTTTATTTATTTTTACTGTTTACCGAGCAGGGGAGGGAGTGCCAGTCCAGGCGCTGGCAGGGGGGTTCATGCCACAGAGTTGCCCTGGGCTCTATGGCCACCCCCCACCGGGGGCTCTATGGCCACCCCCCACCAGATGGACGGATCCTGCCACCCCCCACCGGGTCTTTCTGTGCCCGCGGGAGTCCCTCTAGCTTGTCCTGGGCACCAGTGCCTGTCCCGCAGCTTGTGCTGCACCACGTGCCTTAAACGTCCCCCTGGCTGCCTGAGGGCATCCCCATGCAGCATCTGGAAGGGTTAAACCATCCTCGCCCTCCATCATGTCTGTTTGTCCAGCTCTGTCCATCTGTCCGGTGGGAGCTGGAGGAATTTTGGCCCCGGCATCCTCTTCCTCTCCATTGTGTCCGAAACAATGGCCTTGGCCAGCGGGTCCTTAACCCGTTCCCCGCTGCACCAAGCCACTGGGGGGACTGAGGCGGATGCTGGTGGGTGCTGTGCACCCCTCCCCTGGGGGGCACTGCAGCAGGTGCCCCTGGGATGGTGCCCTGCCAGGGGATGGGGTGCTGGGAGCTGTAAACTGGGGCCTGCAGGTGACCTCTGCCGCCCATGCTGTGGGCACAGGGACCACCCGGCCTCATCCAGCCCTCGCTTCCAGCTTCTGCCTTGGCACTGCGGGGAGGGATTAATTGAGGAAAAGCCATGCTAAGGATGAAATGGTGCACCTGTTCCCCTCCTCTGTGCTGCAGCAGCCCCAAATAGCACTTGGACCTCGCCCTGACACCCTGCTGCTGCCCATCTGTCCCCATGGGGTGGGCAGGCACCTCGATGCTGTGTTTGCACAGAGACTTCATGCAACTGGGGGAAGCATTTTTGGGGAGGCAGGGTGGGCCCCAGCCCCTTTGTGGGTGGCCACAGCCAGTCAGCCCAGCCCCAAGGTGCAGGCAGCCCCCATGCCTGTCCTCTCGGCACCACAGCAGCCCTCCTGCCTGGCTGCTCCCCCCGTGCCCCTCCAGCCTGTTGAACACTACACCCCACACCTCGCTGACCTTACCCTGGGATGGTGCTTGGCAGGAGTGGAATCCCCTGTGTGCCCCAGTCTCAGCTGCCCCCTGTGCCTGCCTGGGGACTGCTAGGACCAAAGACTGCTCCCACCGGGAGCTGGGGGGCATGCTGCTCTCGGGGCAACCAGCAGCCCTCCCCAGCACTGGGGAAGGTGCTGGTGCCAGTGCCAGTGCCCGTGCCTTGCCTTGTGCCATTGTGCCTCTCTCACACTAAAGGAGCAGCAGCAGCTGCACAACTGTCCGTGTCGTGTCTTGTGTGGTTTGTCCCTGCGTCCCCAGCCAGTGGCACCACGGCTGGGGGTTGCTGCAGCTGGGGTGAGCCGAGCCCTGGCAAGCTCTTGGGACCCAAATGCCCCGGTGGCACTGCAGGCACCATGCTGCAGCCGTGGGCAGGGTTTTCCTCTGCACCCAGTGCCACCAGGTTGGGTCTGGGCAGGGGGTAGTGCCTGACCCCTCCCAAGGGACACATGGAGGGAGCACAGAGCATGGGTGATGGTTGTAGCATTGCACCTGGCACTCACAGCCATGGCATTGCTGCCAGAACATTTGGGGTGGCACCGGGGAGGGGGTGGGCCAATGGGGGTGGTAGTGCCGAGGGGGTGACACGGTCATGCTACTGCCGAGCTGGCTGTGGGGTGCCCTGGTTCACCCCGGCACAGCAGGGTGGCGCGTGTGGGCATGGCCACTGTCCCCTTGCTGGCCAAAGACCTTCCCCAGGGCCTCTGCATGCCAGCCGGGTTCCACGGAGTGGGGCCTGGCATCCCCTCCCCATGCCAGGGCAGTGTGGGCTCCCTGCCCAGCATGGCAGCCCCACGGCCGTGGGCAGGGCGGGGGAGCCGCAGTGCAAGGGCAGCGCCTGCCGCTGGGTGGCCCCAGAACACGCATGTCAGTGTGCACACACGTGTGGGGGTGTGAGCGCAAGGGGGGGGTGAGCACACACGTACATGTGTGGGGGCATGAGTACGGGGGTGTGTGAGCACAGGTACGTGTGGGTGGGCACATGTGCTGGAGCACATGCACACGCACGCTGGCATGGAAACAGAGGGGGATGCTTCCGTGTGAGCCCGTGCATGTGTGGGTGAACGTGTGTGAGCACGCACCGGCGTGAATTCATGCAGGCACACAGGAGCATGTGGATGAATGGCTGGAAGTATGCTGAGTGTCGGCACCTGGCTGCATGGGGGAATACAGGCATATACACATCAGGGCACACAGGTGAACACATGCACACACACACGTGTGAGCACACATGCACACACAGGTGAGTACATGCCATATGTGTGAGCAGACATGCAGAGGGAGCAGCACAGCTCCATGCCAGGGAACAAGAGCACCAGAGGCAGCTGACTGCACGTATGGGTGAACACACACACACAGGTGAACATGTCCACACACATGTGAATGCACACACGTGTGTGTGCACACACAGCTGAGCAAATGCACACACAGGTAAGTGCACATGGGTGAATGTGTGCACGCGTGGGTGAATGTGTGTATGCAGGGCCACTTGTGCAAGTCCATGCATACCAGTAACTGCAGGCACACAGGGAGGGGGACGCACATATGCGTGTATCTGTGCCCCATGTCCTCCTTGTGCTGGGGACCCCAGAGCTGGAGGCAGCACTGCAGGGGGGTCTCCCCAGCACGGAGCAGAGGGGCAGAATCCCCTCCCTCCACCTGCTGGCCGTGCTGTGTGTGATGCAGCCCAGGACACGGTTGCCTCTCTAGGCTGTGAGCATGTGTGTCCAGCTGAAGTAGCTTGTGTGCACACGTGAGTGTGTACAAGTAAGTGTGTGGAGACATCAGCATGTGTGCTCAACCATGCCTGTGCCTGCTCATGCATGTGTGGCCATATGCGCAGTTGCATGGAGGTGGTGCCTGTGCTCACCTGCGCCTGAGCTGTGCGTGCCGATGCACGCATGGGCGTGTCCACACATATGTGCATGGCCACAGTGTGTGTGCTTGCCCATGCCATCCACCTGCATGCCCTTGTCCGTGTGGGTGGTGCACATGTATGTGCATGGCGGGGGTGCATGTGCTCCCTATGCCCATGCATGTGTGGGCATGTGCACACATATGTGCATGGCAGCAGTGCATGTGCATGCCTGTGCCTGGGCTGTGCCCACCAGTGCATGCATGGGCATGCGCACATGTATGTGCACGGTGGTGCTGCATGTGGATGTCCATGCCGGGTCCGTGCCCGCCCGTGCATGTGTGGGTGGTGCACACGTATGTGCGCGGCGGTGGTGCATGTGCTCTCCCATGCCGGCTCCGTGCCTGCCCGTGCATGTGCAGACGCATGTGCCCGGCGGTGCCGGTGCCCTCCCGTGCACGCGTGGGCGGCGCACACGTATGTGCGCGGTGGCGGAGCGGTGCCCCCCCGCCCGTGCCCGGTGGTCGCTGAGCGCCCGCGCGCGGTGCGGGTGCCCGCCTGCCCGCGTGCCCGGCCGTGCGTGGGCCGCCGGTGCCGCCGCAGCGCCCGCCGCGCCGGAGCAGGCCGGGGCTTGCGGCGAGGGGCAGGGCCGGGGCTGCCTGCAGAGGCACATCCCGGCGGGGCCGCGCTGCGGGGCCGGGGGGGCTGCGGGCGGGGGCCGCAGGAGGAGCGACCTTGCACAGGCGGCGGCGGTGGCGGCGCGGGGTGCGCAAGGTGTGTGCGGGGCGGGGGGGGGGGGTGTCCGCTCCGCCTCCCCCCTCCCGGCCGTGCTGCGGGATGCTCGGCGGAGACCCGGTGCCCGGCAGCCCCGGGGCTGGAGCGGGGGGGCGAGGCCCGTAGCGCGGGGGTGTGTGTGTGTGTGCTGTTCCCGGGAGGAGGGGGACGGCAGCGCTGCTGTGCCCTCGCTTTTCTCCCTCCTCGCCCCCCCGAAACGCTTGTTGCTGCGCGGGGAGACGGCACGACGTTTGCCGGCAGCCGCGGGGGGGGGGCGGCGGAGCCGGCCCGCGGGAGCCGCGTGGGGCCGGGCACGGAGCGCTGGGGGCCCGCCCGCCACCCCCAGCCCGGGCACGGCCGCCCCGCGTCCGGCCAGGCTTGCTCGCCCAGGTAGGTGCCTCCCCCCTCCCCAGCCCGCAGCTCCCGGGGCGGGCAGGGATGCCGTGGGGAGATGGCTCCCCCGCATGCGGGGAGCCCCGCGCCCCCCCCTCCATCCCACCCCACCCTCAGCCACCTGCTTGGGACTGGCGACCCAGCGGCGCGGGGCCGGGAGATGCTCCCGGCCCTTCCCGGCTGCTGGAGCGAGGCGGATGGTGGGAGGCAGCTGCTGCTTTTCATGGAGACCCCCCCTCTTCCCCCCCCGACCACTGAGGGCAGCCCAGCACCCTGGGGATGGGCACCGGCAGGGGGGCTGGTGCAGGCTGCGGCGCCGGAGGTGCACCCCAATGCCGGGGCGTGGGGTGGGTGCAGCCTCCCGCGGCAGAGCGAGGGACGGTGTTGGGATGCAGGCAGGGTGGGGAAGAGTTGGAACACCAAAAAAAGGCAAGGGAGGAAACTTTGTCTGCAGGGAAGCCACCCTGAGCGGTGTTCCTGGGTGAGGAAGCGCCGTCTCCCCTGATTTCCAGGATTGCACCTCCTGGCTGGCCCAGCCATACAGGGCAAGGGGCCTTGCACCCCTTTTCAGGGCTCATCCTCCACTCCTGTGTGTCCTTGTCCTCCCAGGGCTGTCACAGGAAGCGGTGGAGCCCTGAGCCAAGCTGGGTGGGAAGATGGCCGAGAAGCTGCTGCCTGGGGACCTGTTCCTGCGGAAGACCCGGGAATCGGTGTCATCCCTGGACTCGGACAAGCTGGCACCCATCTCTCCCGAGGCGGGCGGCGAGGAGTCATCCGACAGCGAGGGCGAGCAGGAGGACAGTTCCCACAAGCTCATCCGGAAGGTGTCCACCTCAGGGCAGATGAGGAGCAAGGTCAGGGGCGCGGGGGCCTGGGGCGCGGGGATGGATGGCGTGGGGGAGTCCCTGCCGAGAAGGTGTGTGTGTGGGTTTTGACCGCTCTGGGGTGTATATCAGTGCCAGGCACTTGCTGCTTGCAGAGCCAACCTGGCCAGTGCCCGGGCAGTGCCAGGAGAGGTCTGGCCCCCTATGCCCTGTGGAAGGGCACATGCAGAGGTGCTCACCCCGTGGTGGTGGGGTCAGCATTGATCCCATGGGGCTGTGGAGCACGAATCTCACCCCGCTGTTTGGGAACAGGGGCTCTCCCCATACCCGGACTTCCCCCTGAATTGCCTTCATCCCGTGTTTGCATCCCCTGGGCTCCCCCCACCTGCCCCTGGGGAAAGGGGGAGTCTTTCAGGAGGGCTCTGCCCCACAGAACCTCTGGGGGTGAGATTTAGGGTCGTTGCGGCCACAGGCTCCTGGGATCCCGCACCCCGCTGCAGGCAGTGTGCATGTGGGGCCAGGTGGGTAGCAAAATGGAGCCGGCATCTTTCCTCATGCCCCAGATTGATTTGGCTGCGCCAGCTCCCCTGTGGGCCCTGCTCCTGCTGCCTTCCCTAGATCCAGTGCCCCGTGGTGGTTTGCTGGGTGGATGGGGACGCCTTTGAGGTCGGACGTGACACTCTTTTGCCTCCCGGCTGTTGGCGTGAGGGAAGCTTTTGTGTGTGTGTGTGTGTGCGCAGGTTGCTCAGAGGAAGCTATTTTGGTAAGACCTACAAAAATATGGAGTGTAGCACCTTCTGGCCAAGCAGGGGTGGGTGGCCGTATGTGTCCTAGGTGGGGACAAGTGAAATGGCCAGGCACCTCCTTGCCTGAAGCGCAGGGAGAAATAACCTGGACTGAATGGCCAGGTGGGAAGAGGGGAGAGGAGGAGGTTGGGAGGGGGGCGTTTTGGGGAGGGGGGGATCCGGTCACGATGCGGGGAGGATGCTCTGGGGGACGTGCCGGGTGAGTGGTCCCTTTGCAGCCACCGGCTGCAGGAAGGAGGCGGTGGTGTGAGTCCAGGCAGTGCCTGCAGTGCTGGCGGGCAGGCGGGGGCTGCTGCACTGCAGGGGGACCCTCACCATGGGGCTGTGCCAGAACCACCCCTCCTGCAGCCGGCTTCCAGCCCCAGCCACCCCTTGGCAGGGATTTGGTGGCTGTGCCACCCCAGGGAGGGGGGACAGCTGAGAAAACACTGTGGGGGATGCCGTTGTGGAGCAGGGGGGGTCCCCCCAGGGCTCTGGTGTTGGGTGCCGCGGGCATGGAGGGATGGGGTGTTGTGCCGGGTCTGGTGGCAGCTCAGGGCTGGGTCCAGCTCCCCTCCCGCTGTCCCGGACCTGGCTGTTGTGCCAAGCCTGGCACACGGGCATGAGGGGGGCAAAGGGCATTTGCCCAGGGGTGCGGAAGTCCTGTGCTCCCAACCCGGCACCATGGGGTTTTCCCGCTTGGCAGGAGACATTTCCAGGGCAGGCAGTGCTGGGGGGGGGCTCTTGCTGAGTCCCTCTGTCTGCTCAAGGAACGTGCCTCAGTTTCCCCTTCTTTGGAGTAGGTTGGCACCTCCTCTGCCCACTCAGACCTGGCTGCCAGGTGGGTGCCGGGGGCTGTGCCAGGGTGCAGGGTGCTGCGTGGGGGGCATGGTGGGAAGCCAGGCCGGTGGGCAGGGTCCTGAGGATGCTTAGTGCTGTGTGCAAGCCCTCGGCACCCTCCCGGAGGGGCAGCTGCTGTGCCATTGGGGTTTGCCACACAGCATTTGCTGTGCCGGAGGGGTTTGCCGTGCTGTGGAGCAGGGGGATATCGCAGGGAGTCATCAGTGCCAGGAATCCTGAGAGAAAAGGGCGGATGGCCGGGCTGTGCCCACGTCCTGCAGCAGCAGCAGCAGAGGGATGTGAGCGCACGCTGAGCCCCCAGCCCAGGTGTCAAAGCCCCTCCGTGCCACCAGCAGGTCCAGCCTCGCCGGCTGACAGGCCGTGCTCGGGGAAAGGCTGAGCTGCCGGCTCCCTGCCTGCCGCCACCACTGCCCGCATCCTGCACGGCGTCGGCAATTAGCCATGCAGGAGGTGATGCCGCGCAGCGTGCCGGGGGAGGCAGGCGGCGTGATGGATGGGCAGGCAGAAAGGACGCGGCTGGGTTAATGCCCACAGAGCCGGGAGAGAGGAGGAGAGAGGGGCGAGAGAGACGGGCAGGGCTGGTGCTGGAGGGGGCTGAGAGCAAGCTGTGCGTGCATTCCCCCCCCGCAGTCTGAGTGTTTTCAGTGTTGGGGTTCAGGGTTTTCCCTGAGGATTCCTCTGCCTTGGTCTGGATGGGCAAGACCACGCTTGCAGCCTGGCTCCTTGCTGGATGGACCCCTTTCTTCACTACAGAGACAAGGATTTTGGGATGCGATTGCTGCTGCCACCAGGTCAGGCTGTCCCGGGCTCGTGTGCCACCCGTCCCATTGGCCATGGCCACAGCTGCAGACACCTTTCTGAGCCTCTTTGACACCCCTGTGCACCCCTGTGGGTCTGGGATGGGGGAACAGGGAACCATTGCTTGTACCCCAGAGACTGCGGCAGGTACCTAATTAGCACGCAGTTAATGAGTGAGGGAGAGTCTAGTGCCAGGGCTGCAGCTCCCGAGAGATAAGCAGGTTAGTGGTGGTGTGGGGCTGGCCTATTTTTTGGGCGTTGGTGCTGGTTGGGGTGCTGGAGGGGGTCTATAGGAGCCTGCCACGTTGGGGAGCCGGGAAGGGTCAGGACCTCCACCTCATTGCCCACCCACACTGATGGGGGGACCCTGGTCCCTAGTGATGGGAGCGAGCAGCTTCCCCCACGGCAGGATGTTGTCCAGCCCCATGGGGACAGGAGTGGATGAGGATCATTTTGGGATCTGCTGAATCCTTCCCGATCGCTGCTCCCCATTCCCAGCCCTCCCTGCCCCAATGCTCGTTCCTCCATCCCCTCCTCGAGCCTCCCCATCAATCACGTCTCCCCACTCCACACCCCCAGCTTGGCTTTCTCCAGGCTGTAATTGCCGGGGCGCCCCGCGGGGCGCTTTGTGCCGGCTTCGGCGTGGAGGCGGCGAGGCCATTGTGCTCGGTGACAATGACAGCTGCCAGGCGCAGGTGCCCCTGCCGGGCTGAACGGCCCCAAGATGGATGGGGTCTTGTTGCCGCCCCCTCCTCCTCCTCCTCCTCACCGCAACCGGGGGCTGCTGGTTGCCTGCACCAGGTTTTGGGAGTGCAGGGGCAGAGCGGGAGAGGGATGCTGTGCTGCATCCCGCCACTGGTCCCCTTAGGGCCGGGCACAGAGGGGAGGGCCAATGGGGAAGGAGGGAGTGCCGGCTCCAGGGTGCATCAAGACATTTGAGGTGCTGGAAAATGGGGGGGGGGCACATCCTGCCTGCGTGGGCCGGGCGCTCGGCTGCCGGCACTGCCTCGGCATGGGCTCTCCCGGCAGCTGAGCGGAGGCGGGGAGCAATCCGGCAGCTCTGCTCGGTTCGGCTCTGTCTGCGAGGAGCTGCAGTGAGCGAGTGGTCCTGTGGTGCTTGCGCTGGAGCCGGTGGGCTGCAAGCAGCAAAGGGGGCATGGGGGGTGCACGCCAGGGATAGGAGCATTGCCCATGGTGTGGGCACAGTGTGTATGGCCATGGCTTGTCTGCCATTTAGAAAGGGGGATCATGTTCCCAAATGATGCTGGGGTATATTGCAGCTGCTCAGTGGGGCCAGGGGACCTGCCAGCATCCTCCTGGGGCTCTGGGGGGTGTCAGCGGGGTTATTGGTACCCTGAGGGATGAGTGCTGCTGGTCCTTGCTGGAGGCACTGGGCACCCCGCAGGCTCAGGGTGCTCCAGTGACGGGATGAGCAGTGGATGTGGATGTAGGGGTGTTGGAGCGTCTGCGGGAGGCCTGGCTGGGGGGAGGGCTGCCGCTGAGGGATGGATCCTGGCTAAAAGACAAGAAAAGCAAGGTAGGGCCCCTGGGGCCAGGCCTGGAAACCTCCTTCCTGCAGCGGGAGGGTGGCATGTGGCTCCCGGGCAGTGCATCCTCCTGGCCTGATGCTGGTGAGGGACTGGAGCATCTCTTGTATGGGAGAAGCTGGGAGAGCTGGGGGTGTTCAGCCTGGAGGGGAGGCCGGGGCCAGGGGGTCCTCAGCGATGTGGATAGATATTTGAAGGGGAGGGTGCAGCAAAGAGGAAACTGGGCTCTGTTCAGCGGTGTCTGCTGATGGGACAATGGGCACGGATGAAAAAATAGGAAATTGCATCTGAACACAAGAAAACACTTTTTCTACTGTGAGGTTGGTCAAGTGCTGGCACGGGCTGCCCAGAAAGGCTGTGGAGTCTCCATCTGCAGAGATATTCAGAACCCATGGGTTGAGTATCTCCATGATCCTGGGCAGCTCCAGGTGCCTCCCACTGGACTCCATCCCAGAGCTCCACGCCAGTCCCAGCCACGCTGTGGCCAGATGACACCAAAGCCCACCTCCACCATGGCTGTGCTGCCTATTGCTCCCAGCCTGGTGGCACGTGGCCTGCCGGGGGCTGGTGAGGGGACTGGACGGTCACTGGGTCACCCCGCAGTGGGACTGTACCGCGGCGCACAGTGACGCTGCTGGGGACCGTCCCCGCTGAGGAGGCTGCAGCAGGGCAGGGGAGGCTGGGCTTGCTCTCGTTCATCAGGGCTCGCCGAGCTGGTGCCTGGGGTGTAAAGATAGCCCCAGTGTCACCAGCCGGATGTTTGTGAGGTTTCTCAGATGCGCTGCCCTCTCGCTGCTCACATTTTCCATTATGCAAGCGCTGCTCTCACCCATCAGTGGCCGGGCAGGGTGGGAGAGCTGCGGCAGTGCCCACAGTACCCGGCCACAAGGGGCGGAGGACAAGTGCGGGGTGGGCTGGTGCAGGATGCTGCCGGTGGGGTGCTCCGGCACTGGTGTGGCTATAGATAGGGAAGCACGAGCTCATTTCTGAAAAGGAACTGAAAGTTGTGACTGCTGGAGGATGAGGTGTAGTGGGGTTTCACCCTTCTTCTGGGGGCTCCTTCCCTCATTCCTCTCATCCCCGTTAATCCTCCATCCCCTTTCGATGGCCTGACCAGTGCCTTGTGGCACCACGTAATGGCATGTCAGGGCCAGTGCTGGGGTCTCTTTTCAAGGATCCCCCCAGACCTGGCAAGAGGGGGATTTGAGGTCCTGCAATGGTAGCAGGCTGCATCCTTGGGAGGTGTGGATGCAGTTGAGCCTGCGGAGCTGTGGCAGCCCGGCAGCACTGAGCCCCCGGCTGCCCCGTCCCGGAAGAGCTCTGCCATATCACAAAGCCTGATAAGGTTTCCAACCGACTCCAGCCCACAGGGTGCCCAGCAGATGCCGGCAGCCCTGCGGCTGGGCTGTTTGCAGGGCTGCCAGCCCTCCCCTGCTGTCCTGGCACCCACCGGCACAGGAGGGGGGTGAGCTCTGGCCTGACCGGACCCTGGCACGTTCCTGGTGGGCTGCTGCATTGGGAGGAGGTTCCCGGGATGATGCTGGTGCAATGCAGGTCAGTGTGTTGGCAGTCATTCGGTCCCCTCTCCTCCTCCCTAAGCAAGGCATCGTGTCATCACGGGGCCAAGCAGATCCCATCAGGAGCGGCGCAAGGGCTGCCAGCCGGGTGGGCAGCCAGTATGGTGCCCACCAGCCATATGTGCCAGCATTCCCGAGTAATTCAGCCTCCTGGTGCTTTTCCAGCAGCTCCTTTGCTGTCCAAGCCCATCCCAGCTGATCCCAGCAGGAGAACCCTCCTGCCCCTGCTCTGCTCAAACCTGGCTGCACTGTGGGCTCTTCCCGGGGATGGCGGTGGCGGAGTGGGGCGAGTGGAGTGGGGGTTCAAAGCAGCATCTCTGCCTTATGCCTTAGGGCTGAGGGAAGAGCCATCATCTTGGGGTGCCCTGCTGGGGTGCATTCCCGAAGGGTCCCCTGGGCTGTGCCTCAAGCCCCCTTTGCCTATGCTGAGCACAGAGACGACAGCCTGCAGCATGATGGCCCCTGGGGACCACCCTGGTCCTGGTGGGGTGCATTGCCGGTAGCCAGCCATCCTCCCGGGGCTATTTTTAGCTGTGGCCCGTCCAAGACTCCAGTGACACTTGCCCTCCATCAGCTGTGGCCTCGCTGGAGGTGGCAGTTTCTCCGCAGACCCCGGGTGATTTCGTTCTTGCCTTTGCCTCTCCACCCTGCCTCTCCAGGACCCCCAGGTGCCAGGCACATCCCAGGTGGTGCTGAGCCCCCTGGGCTGGAGACAGCAGGGAGGGTCCCCGAGATGGGGCAGGAGAGGGCTGGGGCAGAGCCCGGTGGAGGGGAGCTGGCCTTGGGCTGGTGGCCAGGCACATCGCTCTGGGCATCATCATGCCGTGTTACCGCCTCTGCTGCTGGGACGGAGCCAACGTTGGCTCCACTGTGGCTCCCTGCAGCGCTGCTGGGGCTTGCCGGCCAGAAGAGCTGGGGTTGGTGTGAGCAGAGGGGCTAGGGGTCGTGGCACCCCACTCTCGGGCCTGTGCAATGTCTGGGGGCTGTCGGTGTCCCCGAAAGCTCTCCAGGAGGAGGAGGAAGCAGCGCCTACCCTGTGCAGTGGCTGTGTGGCTCCTGCTGCTGGGACCTCTAGGGTACCTAATAGCCACTGGCTACAGGGGACTGTATTCTTGTAGTGACCTTGGAACCTGGGCTGGGGCTGCAGGGGAGCCAGCACGGCAGGGGCGATGCCACCCCAGCACATCCCGTGGCCACTCGCCCCAGTGACAGCCTTTGCCCTCCCCACCCCTTTCCTGTTTGTGAAGGGGAAACGATGGGCTTGCTCGATGCTACCCACTGCACCATGGCTTCCCGGCTCACAGCTGGGTCTGCTGGTGGCCTTGGACATCAGATTCATCCCAGTTCTCCTGTCCCTAGTGCCGAAAGCAGGGGCCCAAAACCACTGAGCCACTGGGGAGCTGCTCGTGGCACCGGGTGCTCCTGGCTGAGACTGGCTGAGACTGGCTGAGACTGAGTTTGCCGCCCCATGCTGGGATGCTTGTGATGAGTGAGTTTCCAGTGGGGGGGAACTGAGGCATGGCCCCCCAAAGCCACAGCACTGCGGGTGTCGTAAAACTCTTATGGGTGTTGTGGTGGAGGTGGTGGGGGCTCTGCCTTTCAGGCTCTGCCCTAGCCTGGGGCTGGCACGGGGCTGGCAGCCACGCCGCTGTCCCCAAAATGGCCGGGACTGTGACATTCTGGGGCTGGTGATGCCTTGTTGCTGCTGGCTGCCACGAGAAATTGCTGCAGTGGCCACAGCAGCGTGGGCTGGGGGCGTTTCGGCTCCATCCCTTTGCCAGAGGGGATGCCATTCCCCTGGCAGCCTTCCTGGCTGAATCCTGCCAGGAGGTGTCCCTGGAGCCGGGCAGAGCTGGGCGCCCGCTGCAGCGCTGGCTGCGGCCCTGCTGCGATAGCCCCAAGCCACCCTCAGGGACTTGCCCCTTCCTCCTGCTCCTTCTCATCACGTTCTCCTACCCCTTGCCATCATGGGCTCCCCCACGCCACTCCTTGCTGTCACATGCTGCCTGTCCTTCGCAGCAAAAGCGACGATTGCAGCAAACCCAGAGCTGGTGCCTGTGGCTGCTGCCTGTGGACAGGTGTGGTGGAAGTGGCCGTTTGTGGCTGGATCCCACCTGGCCATGGCAGGACCCTGCCCTGTCCCCTCCTGATGTGGGCAGGGCGTGCTAGGGTGCACGGTTTGTTTGTGGATTGGGGAGTTGCAGCTGGAACCCCCGCGCTGCCCTCGCTGTCTGTGTGGCCGCCGGGACTCAGGGCAGCTCTGGGCTCACCATGTCTGTGTGCTCGCACAGCCGAGAGGCTGGGGAGGGGACGCAGTGGGTGCCAGCACTGGGGACACCAGGCTGTCTAGACCTGCACTGACCCTCGCAGACAGCATGGGCATCAGCCAGTCCTGGGGGAGCAATGTGTTGATAGGGAGGGATAAAGGCATAAAATGTCCGTCTCTGAACTCGGAGCTGCAAGCTGGAAGAGAGCCGGGGACGTCCTGGTGTGTGCCCTGGGGGGCTCGGGGAGCAGTCAGGCACTGGGAAGTTGAGGCTCGGGGAGCACCCCAGGTGGGGTTTGGGCTTCTTTGTGACCTTGGAGGCTCCTGCTACTCCTGGTGCTCTGGGTATCTTGTTCGGGGCCATGGGGCAGTAGGTGAATGCCGAGGGCAGGGGCTGGTGTGTTTCCAGGCTGGCGGGTGCCTGGGTGCCATCGCTCGCAGCACACGGGCTGGGCACAGAGTGTGGAGCCCCGGGGCCGTGGTTCGCTCATGATGCCCTCCATGCCTGGTGCTAATTCACCGTTAAATGTGCCTTGTCGTCGTGTGCCGGCATCTGATACAATCGCTGTTGCGGCTAATTGCAGAGGAGCAGCTGAATGGGGCTGCCGGCGGTGTTTAAAGAAGATACAATCAAAGATTAAGCAGTGCCAGAGCATCTCTGCCACCCCGCTCGGCACAGACTTGTAGTCGCGTTGCAAACACTAATTAATTGAGCCTTGTAAACACCACTGTGAGGAGGGTAAATATTGGCAGGTGCTGTGGATCAGGGAGGGCAGGGGCCGGGTGGCCAGGATGCAGGGATGTGCTGCGCTGTGAGGAGATGCTCTGCCTGCCGCAGGCTGCCTTCGTCCCCAGGTTGTCCCCTCTGGGGGCTGTGGGTGCCAGACAGGGATGGCTGCGTCCTGGCCGTCTGTCCCCCAGCCAAGCAGAGTCTGGGGCCGCAGTGCACGGGTAATGCCACCTCCAATGTGGTCCTGGTGGCTCAGGGGCACCGGTGTCCCCTGCGAGGGAGCTCTCCCGGCCCCAGCTCTGCCCTTGGCTCCAGGGAGCTGCAGCAGGTCCAGGCTGTCCTGGGTGCTGCTCTGGGGATGGGGAGGAGGCAGCTGGCAGCGGTGGCTCTGTGCTGCTGGAGACCTCCAACCGCCAGCACTGCTGTGCCTGCCACCATCTGCCTGAATCACATGAAATGCCCAATGCCCAGGGTATGGCGGGCGATGGACATCATTTACCCTGCTACATCCAGCGCAGCGTGAACCCTAGAATGTCCCATTTGTGCTCTGGGCACTGCTTAGCTCCTGGGGACCGGCATCTCTGGAGAGGGGGAGGTGGCTTTGGGGGTCCTGGGGGGTGTGTGAGCTCATGACCCTGTGGTCTCTGCAGAAGAGTGTGAAGGAGGGGCTGTTGCTGAAGCAGACGAGCTCCTTCCAGAGGTGGAAGAGGCGATACTTCAAGCTGCGGGGCAGGACGCTCTATTATGCCAAGGATGCCAAGGTAGGCTGGGGGGGGGTCTTCCAGCATGCTCAGCCGGGGGGGCTTGAGCCTGCAAGCCCAGGGAGGAGCCCAAAATTCCTGCCAGCTGGACTGGGGCTCCGGCTTCTCCCCCACAGTCCCTGATCTTTGACGAAGTGGATCTGTCCGATGCCAGCGTGGCCGAGACCAGCACCAAGAACATCAACAACAGTTTCACGGTGAGGGAGGTGCAGGGCTGCCCGCTGGTGCCTCTCCACCTCAGCGTCTCGCGGGGAGGCACCCCAGGCCCCTTCCCTCCCCACGGAGCTGTGGGGCACCCCACAGCGTGGCCTTGTGCTGACGGAGGTGGCACCGGTGGCCATGTGCCAGGCTTTGCTGGGGGCTGCTCTCCTGGGGGTTGGCTGGCCGTGGGGTGGCCTTGGGGACACGGGGATGGTGGCTCTTGCAGGTGATCACGCCATTCCGGAAGCTCATCCTATGTGCGGAGAACCGCAAGGAGATGGAGGACTGGATCAGTGCCCTGAAATCTGTTCAGAAGTGGGAGATCCATGAGGTGATGTGGGCGGGGGAGCTGCGAGTGAGCGGGTATCCTCCGGAGCTAGGGGTGCCTTTGGCCGCAGGACAGGAGCTACTGCCCTCAGCACAGCCCGCGGGGAGGGCAGGAGCTGGGAGCGGGGCCGGGGGGACTGGGGGGGTGAGGAGGGCAGGAGTGCCAGCTGGGGGTCTTGGGGACTGATGGGGCAGGGCTGTGCCCCCCAGCAGGCCACACAGTTCAACATGGAGCACTTCTCGGGCATGCACAACTGGTACGCCTGCTCCCACGCCCGCCCCACCTTCTGCAATGTGTGCCGCGAAGCTCTGCCGGGGGTCACCTCCCACGGCCTCTCCTGTGAAGGTCAGCGCTGGGGTCCTGCTGGGGGGTGGGATGGGGGACCCTCTGCCAGGCTGGCCTGGAGCAGGAGGGATGCGGGGTGATGCCCACTGTCTGCCGGGACAGCACGGTCACCAGTGGCAGAGGGGCTGGGGACCAGGGCTGCCCATCCTGGAGGGGCTGGGGACCAGGGCTGCACATCCCATGGGGGCTGTCCTGGTCCCCCCTGTGCAGTCTGCAAGTTCAAGGCACACAAGCGTTGCGCCGTCAGAGCCACCAACAACTGCAAGTGGACGACGCTGGCCTCCATCGGCACTGAAATCATCGAGGACGAGGACGGGGTAAGCAGGGGAGTCCCCACGGGGGGACCTGGCAGGACAGAGCCACCAGCAGAGTTGGCCTTGCTGTGCCCAAGCCAGGAGTGGGGGGGACCCTGGCACCCAGCTGTCCCCTGCATTGTGTGGCCTCCAGGCTTGGCTCTGCGGGGACATGGCCTGGGGACACCTCCTCTGCCACCCGGCACCAGGATCCCTTATTGCTCTCCAAGTGGCGCCACCCCCAAGTGTTTGCTGGGGACACCCCTGCCCTGCCCCACACGCTGGCGGCTGCAAGGGGCCAGGCAGGGACGAGAGGGCACGGCAGGGGTCCCAGGGGCGGCCTGCCCTGCTGTGGGGCATCACCCCCTGCCCACCTCTTCTGTGGTGCCTGGGGAAGGGTGTGGCCTGTGTCACTGTCCCCCAAGTGCTTGGGGTCGGGCAGGGGTGGTGTGCCTTTGGCAACTGTCCCTCTCTGCAGGTGGCCATGCCCCACCAGTGGCTGGAGGGGAACCTGCCTGTCAGCGCACGCTGTGCCGTCTGTGACCGGACCTGCGGCAGTGTCCGGAGGCTGCAGGACTGGCGGTGTCTCTGGTGCAAGGCCATCGTAAGGATGTGTCCTTCCCTGTCCCCCCCACCATGGCACCCTCCTGGGTGCATTGCTGGGGAAACAGGCTGGGGGCTTTGGTGCTGCGTCCCCTGTCTTTGCTTATTCAAGTGTCCCTGTGTCCCCAGGTTCACAGTGCCTGCAAGGAGCTCTTCGGCAAGAGGTGCCCCCTGGGCCAATACAAAGTGTCCATCATCCCGCCAACTGCCTTGAACAGCATCGATTCGGATGGTGAGTCATGGAGGGGACAAGGCTGGGCTGCGGGTGGAGGACAGGCTGTTTGGGACAGGGTGCTCAGCTCCTCTGCAGGCTTTGACTTGTCACACTGTGCCTGCTTTCCTGTGGGGCAGCAGGAACACCACCATCAGTAGGCTCCAGAGTCAACGCCCGTCCCTGCCACACTGTGGGTTGAAGGCTGCTTGTTGCCTTGTGCTCTGCCCCAGGGCTGTGGTGGTGCCGTGGTTTCGTGTGACACTTCTTCCCCTTATGTGGCTTCAGTTGCTCCTGCCAGGCTGCCTCTTGCGGTGTCCCTGGTCCCTTGAGCTCCCTGCCCAAGCCCCTGACGTGGGGTGCCCCTGTTGCACCCCAGTGGTTCAGCACCTTGCAGGGCAGGATGAGGCCCTTGCTTGGGTTATTTCTCATTTTTTCGGTAGTGCAGAGCACAGCTTCCCCCCGGTGCGGGTGGCTGCGGGGTGCTGGGGGCAGAGGCAATGTGCAGTTGGGGGGACCCCCCTCAGCTGTCTCCCTCGCTCTCTCAGGAGTGGCCCAGCTAGCCTCCACTGAGCAAAATCTGTTCTTCTCTTCCGGATATTTCTTCTCTCATTCTTTAATGATTTTCACTGCTCGGCTCAGCCGGTGGCTCATCTGCTTCTCGTTACTCATCGGGATGCTGTCAGGGTAACCATCACGCGGCTTCTCCTCCGGCTTCCGAGCCATGGCTGCTCGCAGCTGCCTCCCTGGCAGCGTCTCTGCCCTGTCCCAGCCAGCCGAGGCCAGCGTGGCCGGTGGCTGTGACCGCGGCCGAGCCCGATGGGACTCTGCCACCACAGGAAGCAGCCTGGCGAGGCCACAGCCCCCCTCCTCCTGCCGTACCGTCCCCGCAGCGGACGGGTGCTGCTGGCAGCGGGCTCTTCCGCGGCAGCCCACGCTCTGACTCAGCAGCCCCCAGTGTTTTTCTTTGCCGATCCGCTCCGCACAGCCGGGCTGGGAGCGGAGATGGAGCCAAGCCAGGCAGCGGTGGGCTGCGGGGATGCTGCTCCCTGTGTGGCAGAGGCACCGGGGGTCCTGGTGGCACCCCGTGGGACTCTGGGGCAATGGCTGTGGGGCCAGTGCCAGCGGCAGACAGGGCTGATGCTTCCCCTGCTGCAGCATCACCAGATCTGCCAAGGGAAGGAGCCAGTGGGCACCGTCCTGTGGCCCGTGGCCTGCGATGGCCAAGATGTGCCTGAGGCGGGTGCAGGCTGTGGGCCAGCTATTGATCCTCTGCCTCGGGCACATTTCGTTCCCCATCTCATTTCTTTAAAAGCATGATGCTGGCTGCCAAGCCTCCTGAGGCTTCTGCGTCATTCACACCCACCAGCCAGAGCCCTGGTAGGAGCAGGCAGCAGAGCTGGGGGTGACAGTAGAGACCCCAGGGCTGTGGCTGGTCCCCTGTGATCACACTGCTGCCAGTGACACCCCTGAGCACCCCCAGGTGGGAATGTGCCCCGTTCCCATGTGGTTTGGCTGGGTTGGTCCCAGCTGGGCTGTTGGCACAGCCAGGAATGGACCCTCCTGCGTGCCCACCACCGCTGCCCCTGTTGGAGTAGCAGGCTGGGAACAGGAGTCAGCTCGGTGATGCGCTTGTTGTCTGCAGGGACAGTGATGGAGCAGGAACCCAACTTGGATCTGCCCTAGTGCTAGCCTTGCCCGTCCCCTTTCCCATCCCCACTGCCGTCTCTCACTCTTCCTCCCACCCCTCTCCATGCCCTGGGCACGCGGATCACTGTCCCTCCTGCCTGGGCCCCGCACCCTGCAGGTCGGGCACGGCACAGTCAGGGTGTCCATGTGGCCTCTGCTCTCCTAAGGTGTCTCCATCGGTGTCTTTGGGTGGTGGGAGCCGGGGCGGGGCTCTCACACACTTGGGCTTGCTGCAGGCTTCTGGAAGGCCACCTGCCCCTCGACCTGCTCCAGCCCTCTCCTGGCCTTCGTCAACTCCAAGAGTGGGGACAACCAGGGTGTCAAGTTCCTGCGCAAGTTCAAGCAGTTCCTCAACCCAGCCCAAGTCTTTGACCTCATGAACGGGGGCCCGCACCTGGGGTAAGTGCTGGCCTGTGTGCCCTGGAGTGGCCCTGGCAGGGGGGGTCCTGGCACAGCCTCCAGACCCTCTCTTCTCTCCTCCCTCCCCCAGGCTGCGCCTCTTCCAGAAGTTCTCCACCTTCCGGATCCTGGTGTGCGGGGGGGATGGCAGCGTGGGCTGGGTGCTCTCTGAGATCGATGCCCTTGGTCTCCACAAGCAAGTGAGTGAGTGCTGGGCATCGCCGGCGAGGGCTGGCAGCGTCCCCAGCATGGCAGCGGGGAGCCCCCCCGTGTCCGTGGGGTGCTGCGAGCAATGGGCACGGGGGGTTGGGGAGTCATGGGGGCCCTCGGGGGCTATGCTGAGCCCCCCTGTGCTGTCCCTCTCCTGCAGTGCCAGCTGGGCGTCCTGCCCCTGGGGACCGGCAATGACCTGGCGCGAGTGCTGGGCTGGGGCAGCCTGTGCGACGATGACACCCAGCTGCTGCAGATCCTGGAGAAGCTGGAAAGGGCCACCACCAAGATGCTGGACCGGTGAGCATGGAGCTCTGCTCCCCCTCTGTCGCCTCGGCACCTCTCAGGCAGCCTGTCCCCGTCCCCTGCCCATGTGTCCCCGTGCCGGGGTGGCAGGAGGTGGCAGGCAGCCGTGGTCTCTGCTTGGCAGATGGAGCGTGCTGACCTATGAGGCCCCCAAGCAGTCTCCCCCGGCCCCGAAGGAGGAGGAGAATGGGGACTCCAACATCCAGGTGGGCACCACTGGGGACCGAGGGCTTGAGATGGGGGAGGACAGGCTGGGGGGCAGGTCTTCATTCACCCCATCAACCGGTTCAGGGGCACACAGGGTGGGATCGCACAGCGGGAGCTCATGCCGGGGGTCCCTGGGACTGGGGCTGCGAGGGGGCTGGCAGCTGTCTGTGTGCGAAGAAATGAGTCTGGCAGGTCTCAGCCCAGCACGTGCACTCAGGAGCAGGCAGTGGGGGCAGGGGGAGCTGGCTTGCTACTAGCAGGCCATTTTGGACTCTTCCATGTGCTCCCCCTCAAGCCCTTGCCTCAGTTTCCCTCCTGCCGTGGCTGAGCATTCCCTCTGCCCAGAGGCATGGGCACAGCCACCCTTGGGGCTGGGGGAGCCGGACAGGGAGGGGAGTGCTGGCTGGGCAAGGCTCCGTCCTGGGGTGGGGCACCCGGTGGGGTGTCATGGTTCCAGCTGTCCTCCCCTGTCCCCCCCTACCCCAGGCCCAGATCTCCCATTACGCCGACTCTGTCGCCTTCCACCTGGCCAAGATCCTGGAGTCGGACAAGCACTCAGTGGTGATCTCATCTGCAAAGTAAGGAGGCAGCTGGCCACGGGGTGCCAGAGTCCCTCCGCCAGGCAGGGGGCATGTCCCCGGGGTGCTGAGCCCCCCAGGCCAGGCTGTCCCCTGTCTGGCCACTAGCGACTGCCGTCTGTGCTGGTGGCTGGCAGAGAACCCTGACACTGCTGCTCTGGTGCAGGGGGGCATTATCCCAGCAGCCCCCCAGCAGTCGTGCCGTGCCCCTCTCCACCCGCCTGCTGCTTCCCTTGTCAGGTTCCTCTGCGGCACCGTCAATGACTTTGTGGCTGAAGTTGGCCGGGCTTACAAGAGGGCAACGGAGAACAAGCAGGAGGCCGAGCTGATGGCGCGGAAGGTGGGCTGCTGGAGGGCTGGGGCGTGCAGGGTGACCTGGAGGGGTCTGCTCTGGCGGTCTGTGCATGCACAGGCGTGGGCTGCGCTTGGGGTACCTGAGCCCTTGGGGTGCCCAGGCAAGCACGGGGTGTCTAGGCAAAGATGGGGTGCCCTTGTGCTCAGGATGCCCGGGCCCTTGGGGTGCCCAGGCAAGCACAGGGTGCCAGGAAAGCACCCAGTGGTGGCTGTGGGCAGCGGCTGGTGCCAGCGTGCCGAGCGTGGTGGACGTCCCGCAGTGCGCCATGCTGAATGAGAAGCTGGACTCGCTGGTGCGGGAGCTGAACGAGGAGGCTCAGGCCATCGTGGTCCCCGAGGGAATGGCGCAGGCCACCCCCGCTGACACCAAGGACCAGGAGAAAGGTGGCAGCTTCAACCCGAGTCCCGTGCCTCGCATCTTCAAATCCAAGGAGCAGCTCATGCTGCGGGCGAACAGCCTGAAGAAAGCGCTGCGGCAAATCATTGAGCAGGCGGAGAAAGGTGAGGGGGTGGCAGGGGCTGTCAGCTCGTGTGGCACTGCAGCAGCCTGGCACAGGCTGCGGAGCCACCGCAGCTCAGTGCTGGACCCATGCCTTGGTTTCCCCCTCTGAATCCTTGGGCTGGCAGCAGTGCTGTGCAGTCCAGGGGCGTCAGCCCTTCTCTGACGCTCGGTGTGGCTGAGGGAGGTCCCCAACACAGGGCAGAGGTGCCACCCTGGTCCCTGCCTGGCACGAGCCCACGAGGCTGACCCGATGAGGGGGCACAGGGCCATGGGGCTGCCCAGTACATGCTGTCATGCCCCTCTTTGCATCCAGCGGTGGATGAGCAGAACAAGCAGACCCAAGCCTACCGGAGCAGCGCAGGCCCCAGCAGGAAGGACAGCTCGGAGGAGCTCAACAAGGAGGAGGAGAGGCTCAGTAAGATGCCAACGGGGCACGTGGCTTTTTGAGGGGGACACGGGGGGGTAAGCTGTGGGATGGGCTCAGGGTAAGAGCCAGTTCAGCAGCTGCCTCCTCTTCCCCCTGGCCAGCCTCCCGGCGGGAGACAGTGACCTCTGCATCTTCCTCCATCATCCTGGACCGGCCAGACACCTTTGGCAGCTTGCAATTCCCTGAAGACCCCAGCGCCCTGTGAGTCTGGGGGCCTGCCCATCCTGGGGTCCCTGTCCCACCCTTGCTGACCGTCATGGAGCGGGAGCAGAGCTGGGACCACGCTGCCTCTGGGAGGTGGACTCTGGGGCATCCTCTGCCCACCAGTGCGGCATCCCTGGTGCCCAGCCCTCCCTGGCCCGGCCATGCCAGGGAAGCCTCCATGTGCCCAGTGCAGGGTCTCTGTCTGCCAGCCCCTTGGTCAGCAGCGTGCTCACTCTGGGAGCTGGGGGCTCCCCCCTGCCCAGTGCAGGCAGGTCCTGGGTGTGCCATGGGTGTCCCACCATGGGGACCAAGGGGGCTCCAGCCAGCCCTGTTGGCTTCCCAGTGCCAGCCCCTCCGCGAGCTCGCACGGCAGTTCCAGTGGGCTTTATGCCCCGTACCCTGCTGACAGCCCAGTGGTTGCCGGTGTGCACCCACCTCCCAACTCACCCGCCCTGTGTGCCGCTTTCAGCCTCTTCTCGGAGAAATGCGTCATGAATAACTACTTTGGCATCGGCTTGGATGCGAAGATCTCCCTGGAGTTCAACAACAAACGGGATGAGCACCCCAAGAAGTGCAGGTTGGCTGAAACCCCCCCAGATTGCCCCAGGAAAACATGTACCGCTTCCCTCCTCAGCTCTCTGATGCCCGCACCAGGACGCCAGGAGCCATGGGGTCGGCTTGGGGCTGCTGTGCCTGGCTGGGGACCTGCAGGGGGTTGTCCCCCTGCACCCAGTGCCATGGTGCCGGGGTGAGCAGCTCTGGGTGGGCAGCAGGTTCCAAACACCCCCAGGAAGGGCTGCTGCGAGGCTACAGCTGCCGATGCCCCCCTGGGTGTGTGACTGGGCACAGGAGGGCTTGGTGGGATTTACCCACTCTGCACCTGGATAGAGGAGACATAGCGTGCCATGGAAGGGTGCACGTGTGGGTGCCACAACGCAGCCCGCATCTCCTGCCAGGCCGTGGGCAGCCCCCCAGCTCTGGGAGTGGGGAAACTGAGGCAGGTGCAGGGCCAGTGGTCCAGGCTGGCTGGTTCAGCCCCGGGCAGGCAGGGGAGAGCCCGCAGCCCCTCTCACCGATCCCGCTTCACCCTGCAGCAGCCGCACCAAGAACATGATGTGGTATGGGGTGCTGGGCACAAAGGAGCTCCTGCAGCGCACCTACAAGAACCTGGAGCAGCGGGTGCAGCTGGAGGTACGGAGCCGGGGGGAACAGGGATGGGGTGGGGGGGCGGCGGTGCAGTGGCCCCCCAGGCTCAGCCCTCTCTTGCAGTGCGATGGGGTGCCCATCTCGCTGCCCAGCCTGCAGGGCATCGCTGTCCTCAACATCCCCAGCTACGCCGGGGGCATCAACTTCTGGGGAGGCACCAAGGAGGACAATGTGAGTGCCAGCACTGCGGGGTGGGCAGGGGGCACAACGTCCTTCCCACAGTCCCAGGGAACCTGGGATCCCTCAGGCAGGGGTCTGGGGTGTCCCTGCCTTGGGTACACAGGGAGAGAAAGCTGGGTCCTCAAAAGAGCCCACTTTGGGGTCTCACTGGTCCTCTATAGAACTTTGGGGCTCCATCCTTTGATGACAAGAAGCTGGAGGTGGTGGCTGTCTTTGGCAGCATCCAGATGGCTGTATCGCGGGTCATCAACCTCCAGCACCATCGCATCGCACAGGTAGGGGCCAGGGGCCCTGTGGGATCCTGCATGGTGCTGGAAAACTTTTGGGGCACCAGTGGAGCCTGGGGCAGTGGGGCTCAGCCAGGCTCCGGTACTCCTATGGCACTGGGAGGCTTTCCAGCCCCAGCACAGTGGCTGAAGCCACCTGTAGTGCCAGCCATGATGCCAACACCAGGGTCTCTGTCCCACAGTGCCGCATGGTGAAGATCACCATCCGGGGGGACGAGGGTGTCCCCGTACAGGTGGATGGAGAAGCCTGGATCCAGCCGCCCGGCATCATCAAGATCCAGCACAAGAACCGAGCCCAGATGCTGACCAGGGACCGAGTGAGCTCGGGGTTGCACAGTCCATGCAGTGAGGCCGTGCTGGGGTATGGGGACCTGCAACAGGCTGAGGGGGGCCATCTCCGTCTCATGCAGGCATTTGAAAGCACCCTCAAGTCCTGGGAGGACAAGCAGAAGGGGGAGAGCTACCGTGCGGCCACCCGTCCGCGTCTGAGCTCCCAACAGTCCATGGAGTACCTGACCGAGGAGGAGAGCAGCCTCTTGCAGCAGGTCTCACGGGTCGCCGAGACCCTCATCGCCAGGTCAGGCTGTGGGATGGGGGTGTGGTGGGCACGGCGGGGGGGAGCTTCGCTGTGGCCACCCAGAGCTCTGGGGTCTCCTTGTCCCGCGCTGCCTGTTCAGCCCCGGGGAGCCCTGGCAGCTCCAGCCCCTCTCGCCCGCAGGATCCATGAGGCAGCCAAGGCTCACAAAGCCGTGGAGCAGGAGCTGGCACACGCTGTCAACACCAGCTCCCTGGCACTGAGCGAAGCCCTCTCCAACAAAGCTGCTGGCACCTCGGAGGTGAGCTAGGGCTGCGGGTGCAAGGCCACCTGCACCCAGACGCCCCGGGGCCCCACCGCTCAGGGGTCACCCCTCCGTGTTCCCCCCAGTTTCTCAGCAGGAACGCGGCTGTGGAGGTGGTGCTGAGCATCAAGGAGCTGTACACCGAGACCAGGGCATTCCTGGAAGGGAAGGCGGTGAGTGGGGGGCTGGAGACCACCCCGAGCCCCCCACCGGAGGGGCCCGTGCCCTTGCCCGGCACCTCTGGGGGTGGCAGCAGGGCTGGGGATGGTCCCTGTCCCCCCCAGCTGGACTCACCGCAGGAGGAGGAGGCACTGCATGGCCCCCTGAGCGTGCTGGGCCAGGAGCTGCAGAGGCTGCTGGACATCCACTGGCTGGGGCCCATTGCCCACCCCACTGAGGAGGTGGGTGCCCCAGGAGTGGGGGGGTGCCCAGGGTGGCCCCAGCACCCCGCTCAGTCTGGGTTCTTGCAGGAAACTGCCGGCAGCACCAACAAGGGCAGCTTCAAGCTTCGCCTCAACATCCCCAAACCCAGGAAGGACAAGGACAAGGTGCAAAAGCAGAAGACCAACAGCGCACTCCCAGGTAAAGCGGGCGGCGCACCAGGGAGGGGGACGGGCACAGCCCACGTGGCTGGGGACCCCCGTGCTGGCCTCTACATCGGCCTCCAGTCCTGGGCATGCTGCAGAGGGACCCTCTGGGAGGGGGACAGGGCATGTCCTGGCTGCCTGGGGATGTTGCCTTTGTCACCAACAGCCCCGTAGAGCTTAATTTTTCTGCTAATGGACGTTTGGAGCCCCCTGGCCCTCTAACTCCAGCAGGGGGGAGAAGGGGGCTGTGGTACAGCTCAGCTCTTTGGGTAAGTCCCTGCCTCAGGGCTGGGGGTCCTGGTGATGGGGAGAAACTCGGATGCTCTGTAAGTAAGCTAAGGAGAGGAGAAGCCTCTCCAGCCTGAGCCTGCTGTGGGCTCTGGCCCTGCTGGAGCCCGGGGTGGGAGGGGGGATGCTGGCTGCAGCCTCCGCTGCTGCTGCCCTTGGCTGCCTGCTGCTGCCCCACCGCCTCCGGCTGCCTCTGCTGGCCGCATCCACCTCTGTGGTTTTCCTCCCTGCTAGCGGACAAGTGGGGCTCCGAGGAGGTGGCAGCTTGGCTGGAAGCGCTCGGTTTAGGGGAGTACAGAGACATTTTTGTCCGGCATGACATCCAGGGCTCTGAGTTGATCCTGCTCGAGAGGAGAGATCTGAAGGTACAACCCTCCTTGTGCCCCGTGAGGGACCCCCAGCCCTGTGGAGCACAGTGTCCTCCATCCCTCCTCTCCCCATCCCTCCTGTGGGGAGAAGGCAGGCACTGACCCTGCACCCATCCCCGGACCCCCAGCTTCGCTTGCACACAGTGGCTGGACACAGGGGAGGGAGGGTGGCCCTGGCCCCCGGGCTTGCAAGGCTCTGTATGCCTGCCCAAAGCAGGATCAACAGCACCGTGCCCTCTCCTGCACCCTGGCATGGCGAAGCGCTTGCAAGGGGATGAAGGGCTCCGAGCATGGGCCATGCTCAGGCAGGGAGAGCATGAAGAGCCTTGTCCACCGCCGCTTGCTGCCAGCACGAGCCGAGGTCTGGCCACTTGCCTGCACCTCAGCTCCCCTCTCCCCCCTGCAGGACCTAGGGATCACCAAGGTGGGCCACATGAAGAGAATCCTCCAGGCCATTAAGGAGCTCAGCAGCCCGCCCTAAGCTGTGTGCTGTGCCCCCAGACCAGGGGCAGGCAGGGGGGCTCCCGGTCCCCACTGTGCCCTGTGTGTGTGGAGACCCCCTGCTTGCCTCGCTTCGTCTGTTTGCCCCCTGGTGTCCCTGGAGCTGCTGCTTCTCCCCAAGCCTGTGGGGCTGGAAACACTAAAGCAGATGTCTAGCCCTGTAGGCAGTGTGGCGTGAGCCCCGGTCCAGCCCACCACAGGAGCACTACAGGAGCTTGGGCTGCCATATGTGTGCCCAGGCCGGGGCCAAAGCAAAGATTCCCCTTCCCACGTGGGTATTTAAGCTGTGTAAATATTTGGAGAAAAGAAACTCATTGCTGCTGCTTGTGTAGTGTCATTACTTAGGGGAAAGTGAAGGGAGGGTGATGGGGACCTGACCCCTTCCAGCCTTCAGCCCCCTGCTCTCCCCCCTTCCTGCTCCCCATCATGCAAAACCCCCCACTACCCCCGGTCCCAAGACAGCAAAAGGAAGCACAGCTCAGGGGCTCAGCGCAATCTCCACCACCATCCCCTACCCCTGCCCCAGCAGCCACCACCAGCACCTAAGACAAACATAACATTTTATTAACAGTTTCAAATGACTTCTTTTTTCCCCCCTCCCTCCCCTTTAGTTAAAATTGTTATTATTTATGTACATGGTACTCCCCTGCCAGAGAGCACTATTTACAGGCTATTTTACAGAGACGGGGCTAGCAGCTCTTCAGTATCTCCTCCAGCTTGAGCATGTCCATGGGGGTGACTTTGGCGACCTCAAAGAAAACCCTGGAAGGAACCACGTTGGCTTAGAGCTCAGCCACAGCCCCTACACCCACTCACCCACCAGGGCACCCTGGCTCTCTGCAGCACCCAAGGGTGTGTGCTGGTGGTGCCACCCTCCGCAGAGGGGACATGCACGAAGCAGAGCCCCATCACACTCACCTGTGTGAGTACTTGGTGCGCACAGCCTTCAGCTTGTCGTGGGGCTGGTACGTGAGCAGGAAATTCAACCTCTTCACCAGGGGATGCAGGTCCTGGGAGCGGTACCCGCTGTAGTACTCCAGTGTGGGGGTCTGCAGAGGGACAGCAGGGTTGAGCTGGGTCCTCTTGGTGATGGTACAGCCCTCATCTTCCCTCTCCAGCCCCCCAAATGTGAGCATAGCCCCAGAACATCACCCCCACACGCCGGTCCATCCACTCCTGCACGCCCACAGTGGCTCCCAGGATGCCTCAGGGGGGTACAGGGGGTTGTACAGGCACTTACCCAGCCACCAAGGTTCTTCATGGTGAGTGCCAGCAGCAGACAGCTGGCGGCCAGCTTGGAGGGGCTCTCCCGGGCATAGTCGTACTCCTGCAGGGTCATCTCACAGAGGAATCGGGCCAGCGTCAGAGTCTCCATGGTGGCACGGGCACACTACAGCGGGGGATGCAGGGAAAGGCGCAGCCTTTTGAGTAACTCCGCCCGGCCCCCCAACCTAGGGATCTGGAGTGCTGCCCCTGGGGCACAGATCCCACACCCCAAGCCTGACACAGACCAGCATCTTCACCCCTCAACCCTGGGAGGGGGTGGGGGGTGCAGACAGACCTGACTAAACCCTCCTTGGTGCCAGCTAGGAGCCCAGGGCCCCAGGGATGCACGTGGCCACCCCAGGGAGCCAACACAAGGGGTGCCTGCAGGCACCCCAACACCAGCCTGCCCGCCTGCTGCACCCACCTTGGCAAAGCGCCGCAAGAACCGGTAGGCGATGGGGATGTTGATGTCGAACTTGAGGGTGCTAAGGATGCTCATCTCCATAGCAATGAGCTCTTCCCGCTTGTAAGCGTCATCGCAGATGTAGAGGAAGTCATCCACGCACGGTGGGCACCGCTCCTGCCGGCACACAACTGCTCAGCGCCCTAATGGGGGCTCATCCTGGCAATGCTCAGGAAGGCCCGCCAGCCTGCTCATGCCCTGCCAGACCCCAAAAGGGCTGTTACAACATCCAGTGGGGCTTGTGTCTATATTGCCCTAGCCCTTGGCTCTAACTGCAAGCCTTGCTTGCATGAGGTGAACTCAGGTGTCCTGGTGGTGGGGACCCAGGTCTCCAGTGACACCAGGAGACAGGATCCAGCCCACTGGGACTGCTTTCCCAGCCCTTGGTATAGGGGAGGTAACATGAGGACAGGCATGCTGCCCCTGCAGCTCAGGGCAGTAGCCTGGCACCACAGGGACCTGGCCTTCTCCAACAACCCAAGGGGACTAGAGAGGCACAGCCCCCTCTGCCCCAGCACCCCAAGACAGCACACAAGGAGTCACCTCAAATTTGGAGGCGATGAGGATGGCAGTGGAGCCGATGAGCTGCAGCTTGTCCCTCATGATCACCACCTCCACCAGGTAGTGGTCCACGAGCTTCACAGCCAAGTACAGCGTCTCATGGTTCAGCTCAAAGTTCTCCTGGAAGTGTATGGGCAAGGGGACAGAAGGGGGTGTCAGGCAGAAGCTAGGCTCACCTGGCCCCCCAGGTGCCCTCAACAGGGGCCAGAGGTGCCCAGAGGGTCAGGGGCTTGGAGGGAGGGACGCGAGCTCATCTCCAGCCTGGGGAGAGGGAAGGTCAGCTCCGCACTGGGAACAGTCATAGGAGCCTCTGCCGGCAAACTGAGGTCCCACATGCCAGAGGCAGGGCCATGCCCCCTCCCCATACCCACCTACCTGCACCTCCACCATCCAGTCCACCAGGATGGCACGCATGTCCCCGCTGATGTCTGGCTGCTTCTTCAGGTAGTCAGGGAGCACGAATTTCTCCTGACAAGGTACCAGCAGTCAGGGACTCACCGGGCATCACCACTCCCAAACAAGCCCCCTCCCGCCCATGCAGGCCCCTGACAGGCGCTGGGAGCCTCTGTCCCTGCCCACATGGCCACCCCTTCCCCAGACAGGGCTGCCAGCCCCTGGCCAGGCATCACCCACCTCTCTTCCCCGCATGTATTCGAAGATGTCCTTGGCATACTCTGCATTGGCGTAGGGGTCACCCAGCTGCTCCTTATCTATGTCCTCCACTGCTGATACCTGGTGGGATGAAGGAGGCAGCGGTAAGGGGGAGGCCCCAAGCTCTGCAGGTGCTGGTCACCCCTTCAGGGCAAGCCTGCTGCCCCCCTGACCCCCTTCCCCATCACCCTGCAGCCCCCATCCCACTCTTTGCCATAGGAGATCTTTTGAAGGAAGAAGGTGGGGTGGGTTACCCCATCACACTGGCCCACATGTCTCTGAGGTCCAAAGCACTGCCTGGTGCCCCAGTATCACCAGCGGCAGCCACAGACTGGCACCATCAGGATGAGCCTGGGCGCCAGGCTGCAGCCCAGGGTCCCTGCCCTCTCCTCGGAGGGCTTCAGTACCTGTGCTGGCACTCTCTCCTCTGGCACGGGATCCTCCTTGGCCTTTGCAGGAGCTTCTGTCGGGGTAGTTTTCTTCATTGACCTGGACAGGACAAGAGCATAAATCATTGCTGGGCGGAGGCTGCATATGCTGGATGAAAGAGGGTCTCCAGAGCCCCTTGCTGCTTCAGAACCACTCCTAAAACATCCCCATACTCTTAGGATCATTTAAGTTGGAAAACACCTTTCAGATCATCGGGTCCAACTGTCAAGTTCACCACTAAACCATGTCCCTAAGCGCCACATCTACATATCTTTTAAATCCCTCTAGGGATGGCGACTCCACCACTTCCCTGGGCAGCCTGTTCCAGTGCTTGGCAACCCCTTTTGTGAAGCAATTCTTCCTAATATCCAATCTAAACCTCCTCTGCCACAACTTGAGGCTGTTTTATCTACTGTCTGCCCTGCCCACCTGTCTCACATTCCCCATCATCCAAAGGAAGGCCCCCACCACTGCATGTTCTCTGCCATAGGGCAGGTTTGGCCCTGCAGCATCCCCCCTGTCCCAGTCCCTGTCCCCATCTCCCCTAGCTACTCACTTTTTCAGGTTGATCTCATTGTTCTTGGCCACCCCCAGGGCAGCATGGGCCTTTTGTGCTTTGTGTGATGCCACTTTCATGGCCTCCTTCCCTGTTACCACCTGGTTCTTGTGAGCCTGTTTGGGTGAGAAACGGGGTGTACAGAGGGAATCGAGGTGTGCCCTGCAGGGAGACCTCTCCTCCTGCTGACGGGGCACGGGACACCCCCCACTCTGCCTGCTGGGGGTATACCCAGCCCCACAGAGGCACTCACATTAGTGATGTCCCCAAACGCCGACCTCTTCTTGGGCCCGCCCTGGGGTGAGGATGGAGACCTCTTGGCCTGACAGCTCTCCTCCTGCAACAGAGGCTGTTAGAAGATGGTGGGGCCAGCTGGCCCACAGGAGCCCTCCACCACCCCTTGCCCGGCTGGGGACTCACCTTCTCGGGGTTGGCATTCTCCACAGCAGAGGCCACCTTGCCTGCTAGGAGATGCTTGGTGCTCACCATCTTAGCATTGCGTGGCAACGGCATCCTCTCCCTCGGCATCTATGAGCAAGCCTGAGGCAGAGCAGGGCTTGATGCGGGGGCCTGCCTGCCCCAGGGACACCCCCAAGGGCCAGGGACAGAGCACATGTCCCTCCGCAGGGGAGCACAGCAGGGACAGACCCCAGCCCTCAGCATGGCAGGTAGCTGGTGCCTTGGGGAGGGTGCGGGCCTGGCTGGGGGTGTGGGAAAGGGCTGGTGTGCTGCTCCTCCTCCTCCCCGGGGAGGAGGGACTCGGACCCCCACCGAAACCACCCTGCTGGGAGCGAGGGGCAGCTCCCAGCATCCTAGAGAGGGATGTAAGGGCTCCTGCTCCCTTACCCCAGGCGGGGGGAGCGGGATCAGGGGTACGCCCACACTCTTGGGAAGCCCCCAGGGCAGAGGGCTGAGCCCCTGCCCGCCCCCGGGGCGCCAGGGAAGGTATCTGGTTGGGGCGGGAGACGGACGGGGACCCTCCGGGGAGGGAAGGGCTCAGCAGCCCCTGAGCAGCCGCTCCCCCAAGCACCGTTCCTGGGGCCCCTGCACCCCCCTCCAGGGCTGGGTTCCCCCCCAGGGTCCCCCTGGTCCCCGTCCCCGCTCACCTGCGCAGCCGCCGCCGCCGGACCCGGCTCGTTTGAAAGTAGCAGTTCGGTAGCGGCCGGCCAGCACTGGCCGAGCGTCCCCCAATCAGAGCGCGGGGCGGGGCCAGGAGGCAGCCAATGGGCGAGCGGGCAGGAATACGGTTGCTAAGGGGCAGGGCGGCAGGGTTTAAAATTCAGCCCCGACGACCAATGGAAGGGCGCACTTGCGGCTGGGGCGGGGCCGTACGGACAAGACGGGCGGTGATTGGTGGAACGCGTTGCCATTTAAACTCGTCTCGCGGGGAGCGTCTTATGGCGGCTGGCAGGCCAGGCCTGGCTCGGCGTTGGTGGATGAGCGGCCGCCCTCTTGCTACCCTCTGGTGGGACCGGGGTCTCCGGGGGAGCAGCCCCGGCTCTCCCACTCTTCATGGAGGAAACGGAGTGACCTCCACAGGCCTGTGGGCCTAGCGCCCCCGCTGGGACCTCCACCCTGGCCTGCTGCCCCCACCCAGGCTGTGGGGTACCCCTTGGCCCCCTGGGCATTGGGTTGGGGGACAGGGTGTACCTTGGGCTGGCCGTGCTGCTCCTGCAACCCTGTGTCTCCACTGGGCGATTTACATGGCTTAAAGAACTCTGCCAAAGGTATTGGCAAAAGTGGTTCTAGCATGATGTGCGATTTAATGAAGTTCAGTTGCAAGTTCTGCTGTGTTCCTGTACTGCGCAGTCACTTGAACAACGATTCAAAACTACCAAGGCAGAGTCAAAGTTACCAAGACAAAATCAAAGTTGCCAAGTGTGGGAAAGCAACGGAAGATTAGTGAGGAGGATTGTAAATACGCTCAAGTGACTTGCACCTGGGGTACTGGAAAACATATATCACAGTAATTGTTGTTCAGCCTCGGGTGCTTGCAAGAAAAACACTTGCACTTAGATAACATAAGACTGGGCTTTTGTTACCTATCTTAAGATGGACTCAGGGACACCTTATCTAGCTGCCTGAGAATCCTGGCCTGTTGTTGAAGAAGATCAAAGCACAGTGGGGAAACTATGCCTGCTTGAACCCTTTAGATACCAGCAAGAACAGGGAGTCTGTGCGCACTCTTGCTAACAAGGACTCTCTCACTGCCAAGGACTCTTGCTAACAGGAACTCTCACTCCGCGGTGCCCGTGGTCCCTGCTTGCGTGCTTCTGCCGGGGTGTTGCTTCAGAGATTCCTTGGTCTCTGAGGTATCGAGATTAAACTTGTTCCTTGCCTTTCATCCGTGGTTTTGTGGTTGTTCCTGCGTCCTGCCTGCATCGGCTCACGCACCAAGGCACAAGTCAGAGTTACCATAGTACAGGGCTCTGCGTGGCATTGGCTGCTCACCAAAGTCCTGCTGTCGTGAGAGCGCTCTGCCTCGAGGAGCCACCATGAGGGCATCCTGGCTCAAGGGGGATCACTGCTGCGCACCCTGGCAGCCATGCAGGGACAGCTCGGAGAAGGCTCGCTTAGGCCGTCATATTTCTGGGACAAAGTGTTTGGCTTGTAGCCAAATTACATGTGATGGGAAAGGTAGGCATGAGGTTCCTTGTACCCACAACTTTTGTTTTTTGATAAATGGGTCTTGGAAAAGCCACCCACTTCTCACATGTTAATCACATGATTGGTGTTCTAAGCTCATATGTGTCAGTGCTCACACTGTAACTCTGCTCCTTTGCAAGTTTTCAGAGAACAGATTGGAACCAGCAGAGTTCCCATGTGGGCAGGATCAGACTCTTCTCCTTCCTCACAGGCAGCTCTGCCACGTCTCCAGGAGAAAGACCTGGGGCCACTGACAGCCAGGAGCAGCAGAACGGCTCTGGGGTGCGGCATGGCCAAGGGGTGCGCAGGGCCAGCGGGGGTTTAAACCTGGGTCACATAGATCTCGGGAACCTTCAGTCCCCAAAACCGCACAGGGCTGCTGTGGCTCCAGCCCATCTTGTTTCCTCCTTGGCCACTTGTCTTCTCCAGCCCCAGCTCCCCTGGTGCCGCTGCTGCCGTCCCTGGCCTGGAAGCTCCCTGAGGTTTGCTTGACATAGGTCTGGGATCCAGGTGTCTGCCTCTTCTTGCGCATGTTGGGGCAGCGCATGCTGCAGCCAAAAATACGAGTTGGGTGCATACTTGCCAGGCAGAGCTGAGACACATCCCACCGCTGATGGAAACACAGTGCATCAGCCTGTGGGATAAGATCCCCAGCCAAAAACCCCTATCCAAATTTGCCTGTGGCTCTGCGGGGGCTTGGGCGAGCTGCCTGCTTTGGAATGGGTCCATGTCTGCGTGTCCTGCCTAGGCTTGGCAGGGGGAAGCCAGCTTTTCCAGTCCCTGGGGTGCTGATACTCCTCAGGAGGCTCTTGGGAAGCCCAGCCCCTCTGCAGGGGCTGCAGCTCACACCACACATGCTGAAATCCCACCCATCCCTCTGAGGGTACTGGAGGAAAGATGCGGGGAGCAAGAAGTGGACCCTGCAAGGTGAACGCTGTGGGTCTACAGCAGGAGCTGTGCTGGCTGAGTCTGTGGTCTCAGTCGGACCCATCATCTAAGGATGCTGGGGGCTGGTTTCAGGTGAGAGCCTGCCACACTCTCCTTGGGCTCTGGCATCCCCCAGCAAACCCCCAAATCAGACAGGACGCCTGTCCTTGCCCCCTTATTGGAGCAGGAGCACAAGGCTGCTGCACTGCCATGGCACTGGGCGCTGCACCGGGAGAGCATCCACCCCCAAGCACAGCGTGGCTCCGGATGCAGAGGTGGGGCCAGTGCCTCCCTAGCCCCCAGCAGAGCACCAGTGCCGGCAGCTGGGTTAAGGGGTGCACCAACGTCCTGCCGAGCCCTGTCTTGCTGTACCCAGCCCAGGTACTTCATGTGCTGTGGTGGATGCAAAATCAGACCCCGCTACCTGCTATCTCAAGAGCATCGGTGCCTGGAGTGTCCCTATCATGAGAAGAGCTGGGTTGCTGCTTCCATCCAGCCCCTTCCCACAGCACTGCAGGCCTCGTGCTGCCCTTCGGAGCTGGAGCAACCCCCAGACCCAGCTCGGGTCCATGGCACCGTGGGGCTGCCGAGAAGCCCCTCTGCATGGCATCTGGGGACGTTATCTCTGGAATTGCTTACCAGACAGAGAGCCTCAGGCTCAAGAGAAGGAGCAAGGGCAGGGAAGCATTGCTCATAGGATCCACACAAACTGCTTTTTCCCCCTTTCCCTTCCCCAGGCTAAAACCTTATCCTTTCCCATGCTAAAACAGGCCCAACTTGTTGCTCCCCATGGCCCAGTGCCAGAAACACCGGTGGGAGGCAAGGAGGTGATCTGCACAGGGAGGGCTGAGCTTTGCTGCTTCCTTTTTCCTCCCTTTTCACTATTAATGGCAGAGGTCAGGGAGGGACAGTTGTGTCTATGAGCTGTTGCATTTATTTACTGGAAAAAGCCCCAGCAAGTTAACCTTGGTGCTCTCCTGCCGGTGGGGGAAGCGTGAAGGAAAGCACAGAGCTGCACAGGGTGACAGAGCTCCCAAATGCCCACAGGGAGGTGACAGCCAGCACTGTACCTAGCTGCCAGCTGCCCCAGCCCCGGGGTGCAGCTCCGCTGGGGACACCAGGGCTGCAAGGCACGTGGCGTGGCAGGGCCGTGCTGGGTGATGCTCGTGGTGCTCTCCACCCGCTCCGCCTGCATCCTCCCCACATCCTGGCCATTCCTGCATCTCTGCTGCCAGCAGCATGCTGCCTGAGTGCTGCCAGGTGTTTGCAGCACCAGGGGTGGAAGCCAGCACCCAAGAAGAAAGAGGAGCAAACAGCCTGGAAAGGCTCAGGGTGTGCTCAGTGTGGCTGAGCAGGGTTAAGTACTAGAGCCAGCCGATGCGAGCTGAGAACGGGGAGGTTAGCTTAGGGTTAGCAGCGTGTTTGTGGCAAAGGAGCCAGCGGCCCCATGAGCCATCCCGCTGCCCCTCATCACAGCCGGGGACCTCATCTTATCCCCAGGTTAGAAGTTTCCAGGCTGGTGGAGCAGTGGGTTGATGGCCACACTGGGGCTGCTATGGCCCTGCTGCCACTTGGGATGCCCGCTCACCCCAAGGAGCTCAAACGCTTGTGTCCCACTTAGCCTCTGCTCTCTGTCCTTTTTCTTCCAGTTCTTACTTGGTGGCCGATTTGATCTTTTGGATGGCGTACGGGCTCGACTCCTTGGGCATCCAGATCTCCTCCCCACCACGGCCCTGGTGCTCCACCGCTCCCTCCATGGCCGCCGTCAGCTCAGGGCTGAAGATGCTGTCAGTGGCCCGGTAGGTGCGGGTGAGGCGGCGGAAGGACGAGTCTGAGGAGCTGTCATCGGGAAGGTCTTCGTCTTGCTCGTCCCGCAGCTTGGTCCTGCTCAGCTCTGAGCTGCTTCCCAGCTCCGTGTCTTTGAGAGCCTCCCCCACCTCCTGGAGAAAGGTTGTTTTGGGGCTGATGATGCACAGCAGGAGCATGAGGCCTCCCGAGACCCCACAGAGAAAGTAGAGGCCAACTTTCTCTGGGACACCTGGAGGGTGAAGAGCAAAGAGAGACACCAGGGTACAAACCGCCTCCCCAGCCTGCGGGGTAACCACTGCCTGGAAAACCCCCTCTGCTGGGCACGTGGGAGGAAGAGGAGGGGAGCAGGGATGCCCTCAGCACCCAGGCTGCAGGGGCAGGACAGACCCTGCCCCGGTGACTGTGCAGCATCACCCAGGGCTTCATCAGCACCCACCAGTGTCCTGAAATGCCCCTTTTCCCATAGGAAACCCCCACCGGGATGTGGGGTAGGCAGTACAGGGGGAGGAAGCGTCTTGCCAGGGATTTAAATGAGTAATTTCCCCTAGTAAGAGAAATTATTGCTTGCAGAGGGGTACTTGCCATCAGTGCCCTTGCAGACAGGGCAGGAAGGAAGGACACCCAGCGGGTAGTTCAGCCCATCAGAGAAGGTGGTCTGCAGGCAGGACTGCAGCAGCACAGCGCCTGCTGATGCTGTGGGACCTTGGGGCTTGTTCTGCCTCTGAGCTCCCGCCCTATATGGTCCCCCCCCAAACCCAGCACGGGGGCTTGGTGCCCTCCTCCCTTGCGTACCTGCTGGCCTTGCCAGAGGCATCTGGGCTCTGGCTGCCCCTGAGCTGAGCCCCGGGCTGAGCAGGGACCATCACGGGACCGGAGCCACCCTCCCAAGCCCATCCTGCTCCCCCGGGTGCTGCGTGAGAGCTGGGGAGGGCACGTACCCCAAAGGTGGGCAAAAGCTGCCAGGGAGCTAGTAAAAATCATCCGGTCTTCCCGGAGCCTGGAGAACCTGGGCCCTTTGTACCAGCCACCTGCAGCGAACAAGGGGATGCGGGCTGAGACATGAGGTGCTCCCCAGCGCCCTGCTGCCTGGCTGCCTGCCCTGCCTGCCTCCTTCCCCACACCATGCTCCTCCTTCCTGCACAGGCGCTCCTCTGCCCGCGGGGATGCTCCCCTGTGGGTTCTCCTCTCCCCTGCTCCCAGCAGACCACATTTCTCCAGCCCCTCAGACATGGGCATCGACTGACAGGTGCCTTCAGCCACAGGGCTGCGATGCTGGGATGGAGCTGCAGGGCTCGTGTCAGCGGTGGGTACCACAGACGCAGGCAGGCCATGGAAGGGGTGGTTCACCCAGGCGTGGACATGATGCCGCACCACTTTTGGCATAGCTTGCCCCCCATGTTACCGTGCATGTAGTCCGAGAGCAGGAAGGGGTCCGAGGTGTCAGGGCCCACCTCCTCCAGTAGCTGCTTGGGCACTGCAAGGAGAGCACATGCCGAACATCAACACGCTGCTTGTCCCCAACAGCTCCCTGCCTCCCCAGGGAGCGCCATGCCCCTGCCTGCATGGCATGGGATGGGCACAGCGGGGGCTCAGCTGGTGGCCCCCATGCCCCAGCCCCGTGGGTGGCTCTCACCGCAGGTGTAGGAGACTCGCAGCTGTTTCTTCATGCCGGGGAGGCATGGGTCTCCGAAGGTGGCCCGGTCAGCAGCCACGGTGCAGTTCCCCTTGCGGTGGCACTTCTTGGAGACCCTCCGCAGGGCATCCGGAGCCAAGCATTCTGCAAAGGCATGGGGCATGGACCCGCAGGCAGACCTGTCTGCCCCTGCTCGCCAGGCACCGGCCAGCTGGGGCCAAGGGGCACAGGTACAGCCTGACAGCATACTTGTGCCACACTTTGCATGGCCCCAGCCCCATTTCTGGCTCAAACTGTTCTGGTGTACCTATATGGGGTCCCTCAGCGTTCAGGGCATCGCACTCTGGTTTGCCCCGCAGGAATCTTCCGTAATTTGCAGAGTAAATGGCCAGGACAGATTTTGATCGGCACTGCAGCCTCAGCTTGTCATTCTCACACACAGTCTTGACCCGATGGTTCCCTGGGGAGTGACACCACAGAGCGTCCCAACACGACCCGAATCACCAGCAGCCCCCTCCTCCCTTGGCCCAGTCGAGGGTCTGCGAGCTGCCAGGGCAGGCTGGAGGAGGGCTACGAGGTACAGGAGCAGCTCAGCTCCCCTCTCTGCCCCTTCCCGAGCAGCTGAGGCCGGGGAAGAGCCCACACAGTGTTGCTCGCACCCCGTCCCACTTCACCTGGGCGGCACTTGTAGGAAGTGATGAGGTACTTGTGCGTCCCAGGGCATGGGTCTGGCCCAAAGACTTGGCTGTGAACGGAGAACTGGCACCACTGCTGGTCCTGGCACTCAGACAGCAGCTTCTGCAGAGCAAAACAGGACAGACATGAAGATGGGCGAGGAGTCCTGAGGCTGCTCTTGCCTCCTCTCCCTCAGTGCCATCACCAGGCTCGGGGAAATGGCCTCCCACCCCGCAGAGGTGTCCCATGACTGCTCATGCCCCCGCCGCAGTCACCTTGCTTCACGTGTCAGTTCCTGAACCAGTTCCTCCCCTGCACCCACACAGAGCTCTGTGCCAGCACAGCTCCGCCAGAACCTGTGCCTGCACGCCAGCACTGCACCCGCCATGCGCGGGCAAAATCCACGCCATGCGCGGGCAAAATCCACGCCATGCGTGTGCAAAATCCACGCCATGCGCGCACATGGCCCCGTGCAACACCCTCACACGCCGACACGGCCCCGTGCAACACCCGCCCGCGCCCTGGGCTCCGTGCGATGCATCGGCGCGGCCACAAGATGGGGACGCGGGTCCGCACCGCCGGGCTGCTGGGGCAGCGTCCCCGCCGGGCACCGGGCTGGCCTTCGCCGCTGTCCCTGCCTGCCCAAAGGCGACGCTGCCAGATCCGCGGGGTGGCTCCGGCGGGGGTATCCCGGGCAGCCTGGGCTTGGGCTGGCCACCGGGGTATGGCCCCCGGCCCCAGCATCTCCCCAGCATCAGCAAACCCTTAGCCTGGGCAGAGGCTGCTGGTGGCAGTGGGTGGCAGGGCCACGGCTTGTTCCCAACCCCGCTGCCACCCCTCTGGGAAATTGCCCTGCGACTCGGGCCCTGGGATCCCACCACCCACCGGACGATGGAGCCCCTTTTTGTCTCTCCTTCCCCTCCTCTGTCCCTGTCCCAGCACAGGGCTGAGCCTCCTATTGGTCTTCACGGTCTGCTAAAAGTGAAATTTGAGGAGGAAATGCAATTAGTCTCCCTCTCCAGGTTTTGCCTAAACAGAGTGAGCCTCAGCAGCAGCCTGGCTCTCTGGTTTCCAGACACCCCGTCTCCCGCCACAGCAGCCTCTGGGCAGCGGGGAACCGAGCCCCTTGTGATCACAGTCCCCCAGCTGGAACATCTCCATCTCGTGGCAAACCTGAGGGGCAGAGATCCTGCTCAGAGACCTGCCCTTCAGTCTCCAAACATCTGTGCTGGGCTGTATCCTCCATCCTGCGCTCGACACACAAGCTCTGGGAACCCTAACCCGTGTTTGCAGGGTGGTTTGCGGGGCTGGCTCAGTGCCATGCCTGCACGGTCCGGCGTAGCGCTTCCAGAGCTCCTGGGACATGTGGGAAGCCAGGAAGGGATCTGTGGCTGGGGCAGGACCGGGCGGCAAAGCCTCGTGAGCTCCCAGGGCAGGGAAATGGCCTCCCAGCTCTTGTTCCTCTTCTCCGGCTCCATGTTCCCCTTCCCCACAGACAGCTGCATGCAGCTGGGTTTGCTGCGGTTTTGCCCCAGCTCTAGCAAGGGGTTAGAGTAGGAAAAGTAGCCCACGAAACCCTGTCGTCACCAAGGGACCCTCCTGCCGGCCCCCACCACACATGCTGGCTGCCCTGGGTTTGTCAGAGCCCGGTGGCCAGGAGGGGGAAGCCGGTATGGCGTGGACTTGCTGTGTCTGACACGGTGCATTGCCCATCGCACCCACTTCCCACAGCCGGTGGGCGCAGCGTAACCCCAGCCGTGGTTAGAGCTGAGTAGCTGGACCAGGGACTTGCAGCTGGGGCTGAGGAGTGTTGCCTGGCGGAGCAGGGCTCCGGGAAAGGCAGCGACCAGGCTCCTGTGACTATGAGGCCAGCTCTAGCCCCAGGTGCTCCTGAGGGAGGAGGGGGTCATGGGCCAGCGCAGCCCCTGGGAGATTGGGCTCCAGTGTTCAGCCAAGGCTGAAGTTGCTGAGAACTGGAGGAGTTTGGCTGGCAAAGGCCGTGCGCTGGAGGCTTTGCAGAATGAGTGTTATTGCTGTCCTTGCTCCCTGATGGGTGGCTGCCGTGATGCCTGGACTGCGCTGTGGCCAGCTGCAACAGCCCGTCTGCTCCAAGGCAGCCCAAGGCCTCAGATTCTGAGGCCACCCGTGCCACCATGGGGAGCCAGAAGCCGGGGTACAGATGCAGGATGCCAAGGGATGACATCCCTCCCAGCTCCTCTCTGCCCCATTCCTCAAGTTGCTCATGATTTCTCACATGTGGGGCTGGTGGAGGGCTGATGTCCTCACTGGGCACAGGGTTTTCCTCCAAACACAAAGCGGAATTGAGCACAGCCGCAGCACAGAGCAGGCTGCAGGGCTTCTGCAGCAGCCTGGCAAGCACTTCCTCCAGCCAGGCATCATCTTTGGAAAGGTCCCTTCCCTTCTGCCAACCTCTGCCTTCCTCCCCTCTCCCTGTGCTGGCTACTGCAATCAACAGACCCTCCTTTGGGCCTGCTTCATTAATCCGCTTCTCGGGAGATGCCAGCACGGACGGGTGCTGCTTCTGGCTGGGGAAGAGCTGAGGTCTGTGCTAACCCCAGGGGATGCACCCGCAGCATCCCTCAGGGCTCCTGTCCCGTTTCCTGAGCCCGGCACCCCGGCTGCTGCACCACCCCTCTCCTGGGACCCTGCCGGGGCTTTCTCCATGCCCGCTGTGTCCTGCTGGATTACTCCAAAAGCCAGCTCGGGACATGGCGGTGCCTCCTGCCAGGCTGCCCCATGCTGGGACCCACCGCAGAAAGTCTCCCTCACCCTTACCTCCCGAAAACGCCCTGGGAAAAGGACTCCAAGGGTGAATGCCGATGGGGCACGGGGAGGCTGTGCTGCTTGCAGCCACCCAGCCCCAGCAGGCAGTGCGGCAAGCAAGGGAAGGAGGGGTGTGCAGCCCGGCCCCTGGGGACCCCCCTCACTTACCAGGTGGGCAGTGGCAGACGTGCACTCAGTGCTCTCCTGGGAGGCGTTGCCAGGGCTGGGGCAGAGGTTGGGGCTAGGCACGCGACGTCCATAGAAGGCACCAAGGATGCTGATGGTGGTCTTGCGAGGGCAGACGATGAGGAGCTGCTCCCCATCACAGGTGTGGGCCGTGTGGTTCCTCAGCACCTTGCGCAGGTACCCTAGACGGGGAGAGCACGGGCAGCGTTGGCCGGAGGAGACACCAGGACCACGGCGGTGGTGGTGCTTGGGCTCCTGACAGCTGGTGGCAGTGGGGGCATCCTGGGCTGGGGCATTTATGGGGCAAACAGGACCACAGTGGAGTTGCGGCAGAGAAGGCGGGCTTGCAGCAAATCTTACATCCAGCGTTGCAGCCAGGAGGCTGGAAAGCAGCATGGAGTAGCCGAGCTGGTTAGCGAAGGGGAGCAAAAGCTGGAGGCAGGATAGCAGGTCAGAAAAAAACAGGTACAGAAGAATCCCATGAGGAGTAGTCAAGGGTTTAGAGAAAATCAGGCTTGTTATGGAGACATGGGGAGGAGAGAGCAAGGATGAGCCAGAGATGATCACGCAGAGACATCCCTGGAGTTGTGGAGAGGAGGATGCTTTCTGTCACACGATGCCGAGTCAGGAGCTAGAGGAGAGAAGGATCCCATGGCTGCTGCTCCCGCAGTTGGCCGGGTCGGTATGGATGGGCACAAGCCACCAAGTCACCGTCTGGGCGCAGCTGACCCTGGGTCTCTCTGCTGCAGAAGCCCAGCGTGTCGGTGAGAGCCAGTCCCAGCCCATGGCCTTTCTGACGGGTACTGGCACGTCTCTCCCTGAATTCCTGGCATGGGGTACTTCTGTATTTTAATCCTGCCCAGTGTGTGTCCCAAACCACTTACCCTGTTGTTCTCCCTACAAGGCACAGCGAGGTGAGGCTGTCCTGCCCAGCCTTTAAGAGGGTTTAACACACAGCTATCAGCTCTGACTGGATTCAGCTGTGCTGGCTGAGCGAGGAAGCTGTTTTAATAAAAGCTCTGCAAGCTGCCAGGGGTGCTCTGAGCGGGCACTGATTGCTGGAGGAAGCTGAGGAATCAGGAAAAGCTGACAAAAAATGATGTGTAGGGCCCTGGACAGAGCAGTTTGCGTCAGGCCGTTGAATAAAACAAAAGCAGAGGGGAAGCACCGTTTTGAGGCTGGGAGGTGGGGACCCTGGGCTGCTGGGTGGGTCACGGACCCGTCCCCAGCTCTGGGGTCCTTGGAGGGACTCGCACCCCAGCCCCAGCCCAGAGCTGGGGTCCAGGGCAGGACCTGTAACCAGCCCCCAGCCCGCAGTGTGTCAGTCCCCCCAAAACAACTCAGGAAGGTAGGAGTGACGGCTCCCAGCCCCGCGCTTGTCCCTCTGTCCCTCCGCAAACTGGTGCCAGGCTCAGCTGCACAAAGGCCCCTTTCACCTTCCCTGCTGCCACTAACCCTTTGGCAGCCGCGGCAGCATCCCTCCCTGGAGACATCTGTGGATGCGGCTGGGGCCTGCCCTTGCTCCAAGTTAATCTTTCCCTTGGACACGGGCAGCCGCTGACATTTCTTGTCTCCCTCCTCCTTGCAAGCATGGGACAAGGGAGTGGGAGAGCCACAGCCTTGTGCAAGCGAGCCCTTGCTCGCCCCTCTGCGCGCTGGAGGAGAGAAAGGAGAGTCGGAGAAGCATGGATGGGAGTTCATGAGCTGCTTTAGCCAGATCAAAGCTCCAGTGAGATGCAAAGATGCTCCTGGGAGGACACAGAGCTGGATCAGCCCCTTGGGGTGCAGTGCCCACAAAGAGGGGTCCAGGACAAGCCTCGTCCTGCCCCTCTCCTCTGACTGTCCCATGTCACTGGACACTGGGGGCTGTGAAGGGCACAGGACTTTGCCTGGGCTGCTGGCCCTCATCTCCTTCCTCTGCAACCCCCGGGCTCGTGTGCAGGCTCCGGAGCCGCCTGGGGCTCGGCTTCTGCCTGGCACCAACTCCAAACCTGCCTGCCTGTCCCCGAGACAGTGGGGCTGCCCAGACCCCCACTGCCGGGCCAGCCCTGGGCACAGGGGGCTGAGCCACATCCTGGGGATGATGAGGGACATGGGGGAGGAACAGGGGGAGAAATGGGTTTCCCCAAATCCAGCCTGCCTTCCAGCAGGCACCCTCCTCTGCTGCTGTGCCGACTGGCAGCACCGGTGGTTTGTATTTTAAAACCGAGGCTCAAACAGGGACAAAGGTTTCCCCATCACACATTTTGGGGCAGTGAGCAATAGCGACGATGGGAGGTTTTTTTGAGTGCAACCATGTCAAGGAAGCTGCAGGCAGATTTTGTGGGTGATTTGCCCGCCGGTGCCGCTGACTCAGTCCCTGATGGTGCGGTCGTGCCGTTGGCTCTGCCCAGATGAAATCACATCCTCCGCCCTGCCGCGCTTGGTGGCATCGTGCCGGGCTCTCGCGCCACCTGGGCCCGGCAGTGCAGGCTGGAAGGTCTGCGTGGATGTTTCTGGAGGATCCCTCAGAAGAATGGCAGCCCCCGGGGGCCAAGCCTGCCCACACCCTTCCTGACTGTCCCAAGCGCTGGGGCACAAGGGATCCCAGATTCCTGCCTCAGCTACATGGATAAGGCTCACGGGCGCTGCTCCAGGGAGAGGATCTATCCCTTGCTGTGCCTGCTGGCAGTGAGCCCACAGCTCCCTGTCCCACCGGTGGCTCTGGCTGGGGACCGCAGGCGCTGGCTCTGGCCAGGGACGGGGTAGAGCTTCAGCCCTTCTCCTCCCTCACCTTCTCAGTGCAGCAAAGGCTTGCAGGAGAGCCCCCGGTGCTCCGGGAGCCTTCAGCTCCACACACCACCCAGCACCAAGGGCATGAGCATCATGGCCAGAAATGTCTGGGTTCCTGAGTCTCAGGAAAGGTGGGGGACTGTCTTAAGGTTTGGTTTTTTGCATTTCTGCCTCAAAACTGTCCAAGAGAGTGCAGCAGCAGTGGGGAGAGGTGCTCCCTCGCTCACACCAGGGCTATGGGACTTGCATGGAGTGTTTTCAGATCCCAGCCCTGCCGTGGGGATAAAAAAAAAACCCAGTTTTTTCTGGCAAATGCCCTCTGGCCTGCACTGGCTTGTGCTTTGCTTGTCCCTGCCCTACCAGCCTGGCTGTCGCTTTGCCCTCCCCTCACACTGGCGCGGTCCCCGGCACCCCTCGCCACCCTACCCGCGCCCCGACTCACCAGAGAGCTCTGGGCTGGCCTCCAGCCCCACAGCCAGGCAAAGGAGGACCAGGGCTGCTGGCCCCACCAGCCCGGCCATGGTGCACCTTCTGAAGCTCTGCTGCGTCCCGGTAGGCAGCCTCCGGCGGTCCTCGGCGGCAGCTGGTGCCGGGGCTGGCAGTGTGTGGGGACAATGGCTCGCTTCTCTGCCCTGCCAAAGCGCCGGGGCGCCTGCAAACCCGCTCTTTGTCTGCTGCCCAGGGCAAGGGGCTGCTCTGGACAGCTGGGACACCCTCACCACAGGGACACCTCCCACAGGGAGGGAGGGACATACTTCCGAAGGCGCTCCGTGGCAGGCGAGCGGGTGCTGTGCCTTGGCATTACCACTGCTGGCAGAGAAACCGGCAGCCCCTTCCCTCCCGCCTCTGTTCCCCCTGAGCTTGGCAAGGTTTCCAACGTGCCCCCTGCTTTCTCACGGACATGGTGAGGCAGAAATCCAGACACACGTGTGCCCTAATCTCCATCTCGGCAAATGTCCCACCATTCAGCATTTGAGGAGGAAGGGAAGGGCTGCCTGCGCTGCCTCCCAAGGCGTCTGTTCCTGCAGAAAAGGCAAACACCTTCCCTGCACCAAACACCACGGGCAGGGATGTCTTTGCTGCTGCCCTTCTGCCCCCTTGGCCTCCACAGGGCCCGATATCGGGTGCTCTGACATCTAGGCAGGAGGACACCGTGCCATCCCTATGCTGTCCCCATGCCAGCCCTGTGCCATCCCTGTGCCCCCCCCCACCAGGAGCTGAATCCCTGCCCGCTGCTTCAGCTGGAGGGAATGCAAGGGGCAGGAGCTGCTGGCTCTGCGGGCTGAGGTCAGCGGGAACGGCAGCAGCCGGCAGTGCCAGGAGCCGGCCGGGCTCAGCATCGCCCCGGCAGCGGCAGCCGGGGGGGACGGGCGGCCGCAGGGACTGGCACACGCCACCTGGGAGTCTGCAGCGAGGGCTGGGTGGGGGGAGCGAGATGGGCGCCGAGCTCCTGCTGAGGGTGCTGCCACGGCCCTGCTTGGCACCCACAATGCCATTAATTCATCCCTCTTGCTCATGAGAACCTCAGGCAGAGTTTCCTGTCCACATTGGGTGGAGTTTTGAGTTCTCCAAAAGCTTTGATAGGGCAGAAAGAAAAACGTCCCCCAGCCCCTCGCATGCAGCCGGCAGTGTAAGCCCCGCTCTGGGCTGCGCAGTGGTACCCAGGAGAAACACCCCCCTTGGGGAGACTCCTCTGGGAGCCTGCAAAACCATTTCCCAGCCTAATTGCCTTGGGGTGGATGCTTTCTTATCCGGGTTTGGTTATTTTTAGGAAAGTCTGAACTCACCCGAGCTGGGGCGGGGCTGAGTCAAGCAGTCAGGATCCCCATTTCGTGCACAGCTCGGTACCAGCGATGGGGTCCCCGCAGGGTGGGAGACGGGACTCACCCGGGGGTGGAGTTAAGCCTGTGGGTGCTGTGAAGCTGCTCCGCTGGGACAGCCGCCAGGACGGTCTGACGGCAAACGCTTCCCTCCCATCCTGGGGAGGAGAGCAAGCTGGTCATCCTTCCTGTGAAACAGCCCAAATTCCAGGAACGGGGCCCTGCCGGGGGGGTCAGTCTGGATACATCCCTTCCCATCATCCCGCCCCGGCTGGGCTGCTGCCCGCAGCACCCTGGGGTTCCCCGCTGCACGCCAACAGGCTGCAGCCGCTCTGCCTTCCCTCCCCGGCCATTTCGCAATCCTTCACACCCAAGGTCTGTGCCAGGCTGCCCTGCTTGGCTTCCCGGAACCCTGGCCCTGCTCGTCCCCAGCTCCCTGTATCGGGGGGTGCTCAGGGGAGGACCCCCGGGGAGTTGGGCAGAGAGAGGAGTGGTACCCACAGTGATGCAGCAGCAGGCGGGGGAGGGCGGTGGGAAGGTCAGCGTGGGTCACCTCAAAAAGATAACGAAGTGGCTGAGCCCCGGCGCACTGGCGTGTGGGGGCAAGGGAGGGAGGATGGTGAAGGGGCAAGACCAGAACAGCACGAGGAGGCGAGACACTTCCTCCGCAGCCCCCCAGCTCCCAGCTGGGAGGGGACGGCAGCGGCTCCGGGGCCGCCTGGGCCACCAGCCCACTTCTCGAGGCAGCGGAGCAGCGCCTGGACGGCTGTGATAGACTGGAGGGGGACCTGTGAATGTGTCCAGATAGACCCGTGCTGAGTCACGGCTGGGAGGCCCCGCAGCTTCCCCCTCCCCGCTGGCAGGTCCCGGCATGCACACCCCATCGCTCCTCCCCGCTTCAAAAGGAAGGAAAGGGTGAGCCCCAGCCCTCCGTGGGGCACGAGCTCAGGCGAGGTGCTCGAGCCACCAGCCCTCCCAAAGCCTCCCCTACCAGAGCCCTCCAGAGGACCGACCAACTCACCACAGCAGTGGGCAGCCAGCAGTCCCTCCCGACGCTGCCGGGATGGAGAGTCGGCAGAACAACGCCACCGAGGAGCCTGAGATCGAGCTGTTCGTGAAGGTGGGTCTCAGGGGGCGCAGTTGCTCTTTGACAGTTCCCCGCAGCCCCATCCTCAGCAGGCTCCGGCTGGGCAAAGGCGGTGGGAATTTGTGGGTGTCTTCACCTTTCAGGAGGCTGGAGATGGGTACAAAGTTTGGGATCGCTTGCCATGAGTGCTGGCTAAGCGGTTGCCCAGAGGAGGGGACCAGGCACGCGGTGGCGCAGGGGATCGGTGGGGTGTCACGCCCAGCATCCGAGAAGATGCCCTAGTGTCATGGTGGTCACATACCTCGGGGGAACGGCGCTGCTGGCAGCTGGTGTAACAAAGGAGTGGGCACACACGCACCTCTTGAAACCCAGATAAGACAAGCCCCAGCCTGGGAACAGCAAGCGGGAGGGCTGAGAGCTGCCACTTCAGCCTCTCCTGTGAGCCAGGGTTGCGAAACAGAGCGTGGAGGGCTTGGGGAGCCGGAGCGGGAGCCCACGTGGGGGCGGGATGGGGCGGCTTCGCTCAGCAGCCCGGGGGGATTATTTGCTGGAAATGTTTTTTTTTTCTTTCCCTTGTTAAGCAATTTTCCAAACACTTCCCCTGGAACGTTTTAACATTCGGGTTCAAAATATCTGCAGTGGACATGCGGGGGGTAGAAAGAGGAGCCGAAGCTGGCGGCTGGTAACTGCGTGTGCAGGGGACATGCTGTCAAGTGGCCGTGGCCAGGGGAGCGATGCCTCCCTGCGCCACCACATCAGGAGTTTAAGGGCGGTTTCTCCACTGGCTTTGCTCCTCTCCCGGGGCAGCTTGGTGTCCCGACAGACTGCGGCGCCTGGCCAGGGGCACCGGCGTCGCTGGCGCAGGCACCCAGCAGTGCTGGGCATCGGGCTGCACCTCGTGCGGGCTGTAGCTGTAAATACGTGCGGAAAAGGATTATCTGAGCCTTCGTGGGAGGGATCTCCCCCAACCCTTGCCAAAACTGTGGCCACAGTGGTGCTTGCCAGGCACCGAGCTTGGCTCAGCTGAATCCAGACAAGTGTATTTTCTTGGTGCAAGTAATTCGGGTCTTCAATTCCCTTCTTAGCACCAGTTTTTTCCCTGGGATGGCTGGGGTGAAGAGGAAAACGATACATGAGGTTACTGCAATGGCGGCAGCATGTTCAAGGGGGTTTTCAGAGGGAAGGGAAACAGAAAACAAAGTGGCAGTGTCGTCAGGACTTCCCCTACGCCTTAATTTAGCACAAAAAAACCCCTTCTGTCTTGTCTGTTAAGAGACAAATTTATGCTGTGCCTCCTCCTACCATTCAGGACCCAGTTTTACCGAAGTCACAGCAGCTCCCAGCTGCGGGCAGGCACCCTCCTGCCATCGGCACCTCGCACCTCTCCTGGGCCGGGGTCCACCCTGAGACATGGCGTGACCCGTGGTAGCTGTAAATCAGGGGGGAGCCAGCGCTCCGCACGCAGCCCCTGACCAGCTTTTGCTTTGGCAAACGCTGGAGGTGACTTGGCGAGGACAGAGAGGTGTGAAACAGCTCCCGCGTCGCCTTCGGGTTGGGGCGGGCGGTGCCCACAGGGCTGGCGATGCCTCACCCTGCCATGGTCCCGGTGACAGCATCGTCCCACCAGCCGGGGGGCTCTGCTCTCAGCCCCATGGCATTTAGTCACCCTATGGCTGCTTCCCAGTTTTTGGGGTGGCTGCAGGATCTGTGGGCAGGTCCTGGTGGGTGTTGGGTGCTGCTGTTGGGCGCAGAGAGCTGCCCCCTCCTCCCAGTGCATTTCGCGCTGTTTCACCGAGAGGGAAACCACAGGAAACTACGTAACTTTGGGGTTTTGATGCCTTGTGCAGCCCTGTGAGGCCTCTGAGAGTTGGGGCTAAAAACCTGCAGCTCCCCGGAGATGCTGTGCTAGCCCACACTGGGTTTATCCATCATCCGGAGGGAAAAGAGTGAGGAAAGCCAGTTTGGGGCCGGGGGGGGTGTGTTGCAGACTCTGCACCCCTCGCCCCAGTCCCTGCGGCAGCACGGGAGGAGCGGGGCAAGAAGGAAGTGGAGAGCGATGGCTTCCCCGATGTGCTGCTTGGCTTCTGCTGGGGAGGGCGGGCCTGTGGCTACGAGTGTCCCCGAGCCCCTGTCCCCTGAGCTGCCCTGGCTCCTGGAGGGCTGTCCCCATGGCCACCCAGCTGCCAGCAGGGCCACGCCAGAGCCCAGTGCCCCCCCCGGCACCACCCGAACGCTGGTGGAGCTGCCCTCCACTTCCTCCAGATAAAGATTTGGCTCTGAGCGTCCTAGGACGGGCATGGCTTATTTTGTTCCCCTGCAGAGGCCATCCTGATTTTCCTTTCACTCTGGTCCAAAATTCCCCACCCCTCTATTTTTAAAAGACAAGGGGGAAACCCAGCCTGAGCCGCACGGAGGCTGGGGCTGCAGGAGAAGCATGGAGAAGCCTGAGGCAGGCGAGCACGGCCCGAGCCCAGAGCAGCCCCAGCAGGGACATCCCACCCACCCACCATCCCCCCCAGCTCCCCTGGAGCCGCCCGCTGCCTTGGCTCAGCACAGCAGCTCCGGTGGGGCAACGAGACAACCTGCCATCAAGCCCCCTCGCGCCCAGCCTGGGGCTGAGCGAGGAAAGCAGAGGGAGCGCAGTCGCCTCTCCTCTGCCGCCAGCAAAGGCCATCGCAGGAGAGCAGGGAGGGAAGCATCGTCCTCATGCCAGGCAGTCACAAAAGCACCTTCTGAGCTGTTGGTGCTGGAGATGCTCCAAAGGATGGCATCAGTTTTGGCTAGTAGGTGCCAGCGAGGGTGGAGAGGGGCAGGGGAGCAGAGACGCCCTGCTCTCACACCACCGGGCAGCCCTCCTGGATGATTTCTGACCCTTCCAGCTCCCTCACAGGGCACCTGATACACAAGTCAAGCTGTTACCAAAGAAGCCTTATTTGTTATAAACTGACATGGAACACTCCTGAGCTGCAGCTGCTGAGGAGCATTTGTTATTAATAGCCAGGAAAAAGCCTCATGTGTGAATTCAGCTTCACTTCTGGGTGTATCCTGGAGAATCAATACATTTCTCAGTTCCCATTTCCTTTCTCAGGAGCATCATTTCATGACAGCTGAGCATAGGAAATACTGGTTAGAAGTAATTTTCATTCCTCTGGAAGTACTAAAAGGTGTCAGCATAGTGGAAGAGCAGACCATCACCTCCGGCTGACGACTCAGAGTGCCGGGGTTTGTTTTGATCGGTTTACCATCTCCCTTAGGGTGAGTTTGAGGGTGGTGTGTCTCTGCTGGAGAAGCTGAGCACTCCGGAGTCCACACGTTTCTGGGCACCTGTAGGTACAGACAGGTGACTGGTAGCACTTCCCTCGAACCCAGGAGAGCCAGGCACAGGACTCTGCACCTTCTGCTAATGAAGCATCCTCAGCCATCCTGTCTCTGGGGTCCCAGTGAGGTGCGAGCTCTGGAGCTGCCTCCAGCTGCCCTCCCTGGATGTTATTGCTGCTACTTGACTTCTGCACCACTAGATCCTCCCAAATCTCATCACCCTCCTGCTTAACCTCTGGACTTCAGCTCGCTCGCTGATACCAAGGCTTAGCGCAAGGCCATGAGCGGTCCCACCGGGGCTCACGCACCGGCACAAGCCACTCTGTGGGAGCAGCATCCCTCCGTGAAGGAGCTGGCGTGAGCCCTGCTGCTCTTCCCTGCAGTAGCAGGGCTGCCACACGCGCCGGAGGACCGTGGTTCACGTGCAGCTGAGGAACCAGTTAATTCTGTTAAAGACGTTGAGTTTCCTGTGAGCCATTTTACCTCTCATACCACAGTGCAACTTCCCTCTCTGAGCAGCATCCGCGCCGGTTTTCATGCACTGGGGGGAACCAGCCCGCTCCTCTTGACCAAACTCCTCATAAGGAGTTTCAGTTCTTTTTGTAAAGGGTATTTTCAGCTGCTTCGTAGCAAGGAAATGGGCTTCTCTCCACCTGCTGCTGCTTTCCCTTGGGATTGCTGAATGCGCGTCACCTGGGTGAGACCCTGATGAGGGAGCCCTGCTGGGACTTAGGCAGGTTGTCCCAGGTCCTCGCTTTCCTGTCCCCACTGCTGTTTGACCCCATCCTGGTGACAGGGCGGCCCCCTGAGTGGTGAGATGCCGTGGCTGTGTCCTTGCAGAGGGGTTGCAAGGGCCTGTCTGCACATGATCGAAGCTCTAGGAGCTCACACGCAGCCCCGTTCCCCACTGATGCTGGGTGGGATGCCAGCGCGAGTCATCCTCTGCACAGCCCTGCCGCCCCAGCCCCTTCTCCTCCCTGAGGCCGAGGACCCTGCTTGGGTGGTTCTTGGCCATCATCAGCCCGGGGAATTCATGCCTGGGTTTGTTAAATGCACACAAAACCGGAGGCAGACACCAACAGCACACGAAAACAAACCGCTCTTTTCCTGGCAAACATGAGCACATTTCCCTTCTCGCCGCCCTCTCCAGCCTGGCCTCCCAGCCAAGCGGACCCTCCCTTCCTCCCCATCCATCAGCAACCACCCTCCACCTCCTTCCCCTGCCTCCTTCTCCTCTTCCTCTTGGCTTTATCTCACATTTCTGGGAAGGATCCAACCCTGGACATCCTGAGGATGCTCTCTGATGCTTTCCAGTGGCAGCAGGGCTCAGGGAGGGGATCCCACAGCTGAGCCCCGCTGTTGGGGGGGGTCCCTGCTGCAGGCAATGCCGGGATGCCAGACCAAGCCTTCCATGTGCCTTCCTCCCCAGACCGGCTCTGGTGGCTTGTCACCTCCAGGCATCCCACCTGGGCTGGGAGAGCCCAGCTGATGGTTTACATCCCCATTTCTCTGCTTTCCTGGCAGGCTGGTATCGATGGAGAAAACATCGGAAACTGCCCCTTCTGCCAGCGCCTCTTCATGGTGCTGTGGCTCAAAGGGGTCAAGTTCAACGTCACCACGGTGGACATGACCAGGTGAGATGGCACCACGGCCCAGCCCTGTCTCAGCTCCCCCAGTCAGCACCGTCCTCCCGCCTGCCCGCACCGCAGCTGCTGTGCCACCGCGAGAGGGACAGGGGTGACAGTCCCTGCCCGTCACGCTGTGGGGTGTGGGGGTGGGCCAGCCCGGAGCTCCAGCCGTGTGCCAGCACGTGCATGGCACAGGGATCCCTGTCCTGCTGGATGCGGGTACGAGTCTGAGGCACCACTGGGCAGACGGAGAGGCTGGGGGCACTTAGCCCCCCAAACCTGGCACAGCACAAGTGGGGGTGCTCCCAGTCCCGTGCCCCCTCCCACCCCCCTCAGCCTCGTCCCTTGGCCGCGGGGAGGCTGGCGGGTGCAGGCTGCAGGCTCTGAACCTTCTTATTTTCTCCGCTCCAGGAAACCTGAAGAGTTGAAAGATTTAGCACCGGGCACTAACCCACCCTTCTTGCTGTTCAACAAGGAGTTGAAAACAGACTTCATTAAGATCGAGGAGTTCCTGGAGCAGACCCTGGGCCCACCCACGTAATTACAATGTCATTCCTTCCTCCTTTTGGGGCTGGTGGGCACGTCGCAGCATTGCGTGCGGCTCGGCAGATTGGGAAACCGAGGCAGGAGGTGCCCCAGAGCAGCTTGGAAGGGCGCTGGCTGCCCACCCGGCACCCTGTGCCATGCTCTGCAGGGCCAGGGGTTGCGATGCCGAGGGGCTGCGTCCCCCGGGATGGCGGCGGGTCAGACTGCGAGGGCCCGGGGACGGGCTGGGATGGAAAACAATGGGAGGAAATGCAGCGGTCCCTTGGCAGGCAGGGCTGGGGGAGGGCTGGGGAGGGCCCTGCAGGACCCCTGGGAGCGGGTGGTTTTGCAGCTGGCTGTGGCGGTTGGTGTCGGGGCAGAGGGGGAACTGAGACCCCCTTGCCCCCTCCATTCTGGTGTGCTCGGCTGAGCGAGAGTGAGCGCTCTGGCTTGCCTGATGCTGGCCCAGGGGCTGCGGGGGGCCCCCCCCAGCCCTGCGCGGCTGCGAGCCCTCCCTCGCCTGCAAAAGAGGAAGCTCCAAACACATTCGTCATCTGCCTCCTTGGCCGTGTCTGCCCTTGCAGCGCGCCCTGGGACGCATCAGCAGACAAGAGGCTGTTCCTGAGGAAGCCACGGGAGCTCCCGGTGTCCCCAGCCCCTCCCGGGCCGACACGCATCCTCTGGGCTGGGCCAGAGCTGCTGCCACCAGCGTCCCCAAACTGTGGAGTTTCTTCCCTGTGATTTTCCCCAAGATAACACAGCTCCCAGGGTGGCAGCTGCAGTAATTTAAAGCGTCACCATTCTCCCACGACCAACTGAACATCACCTGCATCCTCCCGTACCAGCCCTGGGCACCATGACCCGGGAGATAACACAGCTGAGGACCACGCAGCCGAACCTCTGCCTCCATCCCTGACATGAGCGTCTCTTTTAAGGTATCCGCACCTGAGCCCCAAATACAAGGAGTCCTTCGACGTGGGGAGCGACATCTTTGCCAAGTTCTCGGCATATATCAAGAACCCACGCAAGGAAGCAAATATCAGTAAGAAATGAGTGTGGGGGCTGCGGGGCCGTGATCTGCCACACTGGGGCAGGGGGGGAGATGCTTTTGTCTGCGGGCAAGTCCTGCTGCCAGGTTAGGGCTCCTGCTGCCTTCCCACCGAAGCCTCCCTGGTGAGCGGAGGAGCGGCAGGACGGGTGAAGGCAGCCCTGTGCTCCACGGGGCTGGGGAGAGCAGTCCTGGAGGGGGGCATGGGGTGATGCTGCTGGTATCCCCGGGAGCAGAGCCTCTGGCCAGGGTCCATGCTGTGCACCACGGGTGTGCTGCCTGTATGCAGAGCCTGGGGGAGGCTCAGCCGCCCTGGCACAGCCTGGGGCTCGGGGGTAACTGTGCTTGTTCCCCTGCCCACCCAGATTTCGAGAAGGCCCTGCTGCGGGAGTTCCAGCGGCTGGATATCTACCTAAACACGCCTCTTCCCGAGGAGATTGACCAGGACAGTGTGGAGGACATCACCGTCTCCAAGAGGAAATTCCTGGACGGAGACCACCTGACGCTGGCTGATTGCAACCTCCTGCCCAAACTGCATATCATCAAGGTATTGGCACCGGCTCCCAGGGCCAAGGTGGGGTCACCCACTCCAAGGAGGGGTGACAGGGTGGGGGGATGCAAACAGGGGGCTGGGAGTCCCTTATTTGTGTCCCCCCCCACAAGCCAGAGAGAAAATCTTCCCCAGGACTGGGAAGGCTCAGCCTCCTCCTCCTCACCTCTCTAGATCGCAGCCAAAAGGTACCGCGACTTCGAGATCCCAGCAGACATGACGGGTGTCTGGCGCTACCTCAACAACGCCTACGCCTGCGATGAGTTCAGCCACACGTGCCCCGCTGATGAGGAGATAGAGCACACCTACGCCAGCGTCGCCAGGAAGATGACCTAACCCGGGGTGCGCTGGCAGCGCTGCCCCTGGCCGAGCCCTCCAACCCCACACTCCTGACGCAACCGGACCCCAGCCGAGGGAGGGACTGGAGGGGGTTTATGGCATCGCTACCACCTGCCTTTCAGAAATAGCGCCTTGCTTCACAGCTCCCCGCCACTCCCTCCTCCTCCTCCGCCAGCTGGGTGCCTGCACGGACCGGTCCCTGCCCAGCTGCTGTGGGCACTGCATCCCTGCTCCCCAAAAATGGCTCTCACGGCCTGTGACCATGCGTCGTGGGAAAAGCCGAGCACTGGCCTTCCGCAGTGGCACTTCAGTGGCAGAGCTGAGACCCCCCAGGGCTGGGCCAGCCCTGCCGCCCCCTCTGCTGCCAGAGCCGCTCTGCTCTGCCAGCCCCACGCGGTCCCAGCGGTCCCAGCCATCCCCTGCACACGGGAAGAGGCATCCCGGGATCCCAGTGCATCGCTGTTTGAATTCGCCCGGTTGCCCTTCTGTACAGCACCCTGCAGCCTGCTTTGGGCAAGCCCTCTCTTCCACCAAGGCTCCATCTGAAGCCACCGAAAGGCTCAGCCCCAGTAGTTTACTGCAGTGAGAAATTGTTCTTACTGCTAGCGAGCTGTAACGTGCATCTGACCCCTCATTAGGACATGGAGGGGACGATGCCTGGTGTGAAAGTGCCAGGACCTGCTGTGGAAAGGAAGGAGGGGTGTGGGGACTCGCGAAGGGCTGAGGATGGAGGGCTGAGGATCAGGACATCCCTCCCATGTGTGCCAGCACCCAGGGCCACGTGCTGCTGGCTGCAAGGTCCCGCCTGGCTCCTGTGAGCTAAGAAACCTCTCCCTGCCTTGCAGGACGCTGCAGGAGGTGCAGCCATGGGCAGCTCCAGCTCCACCACCCCTCCCTGCTCCCCACCAACACTTCAGGTGCCTGACTGGGAGATGGAGGTACGGGGTAGGGCATCCATCTGGTTTCCACACCCCCGTACCGGACAGCCTGAGAGAGCAGGCAAAAGCTGCTTTGCAAAGCGCCATGTCTGTAGGAGATACGTGGGCAGGTTTGGTGCTCCCTGGCTCAGCCTTGTCCAGTGCCGCTGATGCAAGAGGAGCCAAAGCCGCTCTGCACAGCCGTGACATCCCGTCCTCCCCCACCTGACACCTCCAGCTCCCCCAAGGGCTCCTGCTGTGAATTCAGCCAGCCTTCCCCAGCCAGCCCCGTGGGCTAAAAAATACTGTACAGTGAGCGAGGTGGGTCCTGCGGGGACGCGGCGACGGCAGACACCCCCTCCAGCCCTCACTGCCACTTCCCTCTTTGCACTAAAATGAGTGTCCTTGCAAGCCTGCCTCTGATAGCAATGGGTTTGGGGACGGGTTTTGTTACTAATGGATTTTGGTTTGTTTGGGTTTTTTAAACTGAGAACAGCAATAAACTGTATTTAAATATGCCTCGCTTGTGTACTGTCAGTGCATGGGCCAGGGCTCCTGGGCATGGAGGGTGCTGCAGGGGGTGGAGGAGGCTTCCTCGTGGTGGAAACCCTTTGGAGATTTAGCATAAGTGGAGCCGTAGCCCCCGGTCTCTGCCATCACTGGGATGCAGGTGGCAGCTCCTGCCCTGCCCGCAGGAGAGATGTCCCCTGCCCGGGGCAGGAGTGCTGCGATCTGCCCACGCCATGCAGGCGGCGGTGGTAGGATGCAGGACCCTGCACAGTGTGGGGATGGAGTAACCACAGGATGCTACTCTGGTGTGAGGGGTTTATTCAGCTCCTGGTGGCAGCCAACATGTCCCTGCCAGCCCAGGGTGGCAGCTCTGCCTTGACACAGGTCCTGGAGGTCCCCTGGTGTGGGAGAAACACTGTCCCGCACCCCCAATCCTCATGGGACTGTCCCCCTACTCCACGACACCCCTCCTCTGCTGCAGACCCTCTCCCCTTTTCCCCACAAGGGACCGGAGACCTTTTGAAGCTCTGTGCAAACCATCCCACAGCGAGGTGTGGGGTCACGCGTGGATGGTCCCGATGGAAGGCACTGGGGTAGTGGTGGCAGGGGCCGGGCTGGTGGGCAGGCGGCAGGCAGAGCTCCTCCTGTACCCCTCATTTGCTGACACAGTATTTCCAGAAGCAAGCTGGGAAAAAAAGGAAAAGACACCCATACGAGAGTCTGCAGCAGCGCTTAGCTACAGCCAAAAAGTTTAAAGGAAGAGGGATATCCATCTCTCCTCCCAGGCTTTCCCTCAGCTTTGAAGTCAGTTCTAGGAGCACGGCCTGGGAGCTGAATGCCTTAGTCCAGACCATGAGCAGCCTCTACCCCAAAACACAGGCACCCATCACCCCAGGCCATGAGCATCCTCCACCTCAAGCCCAGCCCCTGCTTGCCATGTCCTCTGCAGGTCAGTGGTGGGTTGCGTCCCAGGACTCACCTCTCTTGCTGGGTTGCTGAGGGGCCTGGTCCGTCTGGGTAAATCCCTGGCTCTGGAGCTCACCCACTGCCGCCATCTTCCAGAGGACTGCAGCAAGGTCTTCCACCTGCCATGGCACAGCAGCCCCATCCCCTGTGTGGTGCCCATCTGGCAAAACCAGCCCCCAAACCCTTTCCCCTCACTGCTGGACCAGGTAGGGAAGCAGTGTTGGCACCCGAGCGGGATTGCCTCGGTCCCCATTTACTGGCCAACAGGGATGGGGTTTGCTGGGACCTCGTGAGGATCTGGCCCATGGGAGTCCCCTGCCCAGCGGGGTCTCCCTGGGCTGCCCTCCCCGAGGCCAGAGAGGCATTCCCACTCACCGAGCGGTCAGGGACATCCTCCTGGAGAGTGCTTTTATTTCCTGAAAAAAAAAAAAAAAAAAAAAAGAAATGTCGTGAGCACGCAGGGGCTATGGGTCCAGTGTGGGGGCACAGGAGCCAAGGGAAGATATGTCAGAAGGAGAGGGGACACAGCACCATCACCTGCTTCTCTCCTGCACCCCTGGGGACACCTAACCTGCAGCACTGCTTCATCCTGGATGCAACCCTTCACCTCTCCAAGAGCATCCTAGTGCCTGCACCAGCCCCATCCTCGGGTCCAGGTCACCTTGAGCTCTGGGACTCACCCTTGCCACGAGCTCCTTCCCCTGGTGCAGACAGAGCCTGGTTGAGGTTCCTGGATGGCTGGAGTCCTGCTAGCTGCTTGCTATCAGCCACGAAGCCAACTGCACCCTCAGCCAGGTTAAAATCTGTCAGCATAAGATCTGGGTTGAATGCGGAGACAGTGACAAGGAGAAAGCGGATCATTTGAGGTGCATTTGTTCCTTCGGTGATGGGACAGAGAGCCTGAGCATGGTCTACAGATCCCGTGAATGACAAGCAGGTTGCCTGAGGGGAACTAGGATTCGTCTCCTCATCTGGCCGTGTGTGCCAGCCCAAGCTAGGAGGCAAAACGCTGGCCACGGCACTGCAGGTGCGGCCTCAGCAGTGTGAGCAGAGGGGAAAGACCCGCTCGACCTGTGGTGTGCTCCTCCTCATGCAGCCCAGGACACTGTTGGCCGCCTTTGCCACAAGGGCACATTGCTGCCTTGTGGTCAACTTGGTGTTGACCAGGACAGCCCTGGTCAACAGCCCTGGAGGTTGTTCCTCCCCAGGGGCAGGACTCATCACTTCTCCTTGCTGAACTGCACAAGGTCTCTCTTAGCCTATCTCTGCATCCTGTCCGGGTCCCTTGGGATGGCAGCACGACCCTCTGGCATTATCAGCCACTCCTCCCAGCTTTGCATCAACTGCTAACTTGCTGAGGGTGTACTCTGTCCCATTGTCCAGGTCATTAATGAAGATGTCAAACAGAGCCATCCCCAGTACTGACCTGCGGGATGCACCACTAGGGCCTGGCCTCCAGCTGAACTTTGTGCCACGGATCACAGCCCTCTGTTCAGCCAGTTTTTAACCCACCTCACTGCCCGCTTATCCAACCTGGACTTTGTAATCTCATCTATGAGGATGCTGTGGCAGACAGTGCCAAAAGCCGAGGCGAACAACCTCCACTGCCTGGCGTTGCCTTCAGCATGACTGCAACAGGCAGGTGGAGAAGGTCCCCATCAGCGACCGGGGTGTCCCCTGCCACAAAAGACCCTTCTGCGGGCAGCTCCACAGCACCCCTTTCTGGCCTCACTTAGCCAGGCTGCGGCACCGGTGGGAGCTGAGAAGGGTCAAGTCCAGACCCTCGTTATCCAGGTAACACCTTGGGTAAGTGCAAGCAGAAATTGGGGTGAGTCTGCCCCATCCCATGGCCTGTTTGTCTTCCTCTAAGGAAAGGGGTAGTCTAAGGTCACCACAAAAACAAATGTCAGGCACAGGGCTACGACTAAGGCAACAAGTCCCTTGCTGTCTGTCTGCATTTAACTGGAAACCAGCTGGTGTGTCGGGGGCTTTCCAGCATCTCACCCTTCACCCACGCCTCCTCCAGCGCCTGCCTCTGCACAGCCCCCAGGAAGCTCCCACCATGCTGCAGGACCTGAGAAATCCCAAGCATTTGGCCTTGTATTTCCTTTGCCTCGGAGAGGCGGCCAAGTTGCTAAAGCTCTGGAAGTCCCCATGAGTCAGCCAAGCGACAAGAGGAGCCTCATGGCTGCTCCTTTCCCCGCAGCACCAGGCAGCTCGTGGCACCAGGGCCTCTCAGGGGCTGCGCAGGTGGGTCTCGGGGATGGGGTCATGCTCTCCTTCAGGGCTCAAGCTCTGCCCAAGTGACCTTTTCTCCAGCATCAGGAAGAACAGTGTCTGAGCTGGTGCTTACCCCGCTGGTCGGTGCTAGCAGTTGGCTGGCGTCGCAGCACCGGGTCCTGTGGCTGCCGGCGAGGCTTGTACCAGCCCCGTGACTGTGAGCAGAGCTCGCCCCATCCGAGACCATCCAGGACACCCAGTGCGCACTGCTTGCTCCCCACCTGAGCTGCAATTCCCTCATCTCCGTGGAGGGTGTCAGAAGAATATTGAGTCTAGAGGGATGTTTTGTTTGTTGGCCCCAGGCTGGCCAGTTCCCAGGGCAACATTCTCTGTCATCCCAGAGTACCTGGACACGTCCCCCAAACTCTGCTGTCTGCAGATCACAGCAGCCAGAGCAGTCCCTCAGGTACAGGATGGTCTTCTCTTGTCCAACCTGGCCACACTAGGAATGGGATTAGTCCTGCTGGACATACACTGCTCCTAACAATACTGGGGAAAACCTTCCCTGGGCCAGAAGGTCTTTCTGCCCAAAATGAAGCTGGGGGAGGCTGCACTGCTCTGCATGGCTGCAGCAGCCAAGCCCCATGAAACACCAGATACGGGACACATGGTTGGAGCCAGCATCCAGTGACAGCCATAAAGTGGTGCACAGGGACAAACCCCACCTGGATCTCAGGCACAAACACCCAAGTCAGCTGTCCTTACCGTGGGCACTGTTGCTTCCAGGGTGGACAGGATAAGCGCTGATGCAGCAAGCCCCCAACAGCACTGCCAAGGTGACGACCACCCTCTGGGAAGGCATCTTCTCTCCTTCTCCAAGCCTTGACCAGTTTCCTAGGAGCCTGTGAGTGAGGGAGTGTGAGGCGGTTCTCTTTTATGTCCTCCAGCTCTCTGCGATCAATATGCTCTCATCAGGTGGGTTGTCTTTTCTGCTGGGTTGGCCATCCATCCTGATGACAGGAGGTGACTGGCCCTGCTCCCCCCCGCCAGTTTGATCTCTGTCACTCTTGAATGAGGACGTTTGACAAATGCTCAGCCGGGTTTTCAGAAGCTCTGCTGTTTACTGTGGGTGTGCTGTGCTGGGTGAGGAAGCGCTACGGAAGGCTGGACAGGTTAACCATGCCTCTTCTGGGGTCTGGAGAAGGATCAGAAGAACATGGCACCAACATTTGGACACAACACGTGGATCCACGCTTCCTTTTTGCATGATTTTCTTCCCCAAGGGTTACTAGATATCTTCTGCTCCTTTCACGTCTCATGGCAACATGTGGGCAGTGACAAAGCCTTCGGCCACCCGGGCATCCCGAGCTGATTCTCAGCAGGTGCCAGGTCCCAAATGACAGGACTCAGCAAGTGACAAGGCTCATCCTCTGCAGATAGCAGCAGCCGGAGTTTCCTTGCTGGAACAGTATTTGACCTTGCTGGTGTTCAGAGGAGCCTCTCACCTTATCACAGAAGCTGGCAGCGCAATTCCCCCTTCCAAGGGATGCGTCTGTGAGCTCCAGGCGACCGATGCAGTCCCAGCCCCGCTCGGCTGTGAACATCCAGGCCAGTAGGTCCCTGCAGACTGAAGGGTTCCAGGCTGGATTTCACAGCAACATGAATGTGGTGCAATTCAGAGCCAGCGCTGGAGTCCGGGTAGTTTTGGTTTAGAGTTAAATACTCATTCTTTTCTCTCTGGAAAAAAATGGTATCCCGTGATGGAGGCCTTGTAGCCAGTGTCCCAAAGCAACATCCATGAGACAAAGTCATGAAAAATGGCTTTCCTGAGAACAATACAGAGATGGTGCACACTCCTCTCAAAAGCTGCAGGTACGGAGACAGACCCCAACCATTCACTGTGTCAGCAGCGACCTGGCCCAGCTCTCCCGTGTCCAGGTTTCTCCAGTTCCCATTTGAGATACCATCTTATTCACAAACTTCACTTTCAAATTACCATAGTACCAGCCATCTGGAATTGCTCCTAATTAAATCTCTTTGCCTGGAAGGCTTAATTCAGAGAAACCAGTCTGAACCTGGTCCCTTTGGTGACCTCAGCCAGGCCACCTTTGCTGTGACAGCAGCTCGCACCCTTGTTCATACAGTGCCGTGCTTCCTGAGAGCAGTGAGGAAGAGTCCGGCAGACATGAGGCGATTTTAAACTCTCAGGAGCTGCAAATCAGCCTCAGGTGTTATTCATGGGGGAGAGGAGACAGAAAGGTTTGTTTGGTGCCTTTCCTACCCCTACCAACGCTAGGGCTGCGACAGGTTGAGCAGCACCTGCTTCAGTGGTGCCATGAGGGAAGTCCCTTTGAAATTTTGGTGGGAGATCCGTATTTCTCAGTCTCTTGTGTTCTGTCCTCCTGTTGGGTGGGACGTCGTGGAGCCTTTCCTGAGGAAGATTGGACAGGAAGCTTGGGAGCCTGAACAGCTGTTTTTTAACCAAGAGGCTGACCACGACCCTGCTGACCACAAAACAGGGAGAAAACAGTGTCTGCATGCCCAGGTACAGGGCCTCATTTTTCATAAAGTGGTTGAAGGTGCATTAAGAAGAGATCATTACTTTTGTCTGCAAATCCCTGCCTGTCAGGCGCAGATCAGACTGGGAGACAAATGAGGCGAAACGTTCATCCATCCTGACCAGGCACACCGCTCAGCTGGGACCTGTTTCCCAATAAAAATCCATATCTAGCCTATTTCCCAGCTGCTCCCATCCCCTGGATGCCAGGTTTCATGCCATAAAATGAAAAATCCTGGAGGCAGGCTCATCACTTCTGCTGTCAAGACACGGGCAGGAAGCACAGCCCCAAAAGGGTTGGGGAGAAAGCATGGAAACCCTCTCCAAACTCAGGTGTGCGTCCCGTGAGATGATGTGCACCCAGCCCAGAGGGCAGCTCTGCCCGTGCTGGGTACCACCGGGAGCACGAGTGGTCTTTGTGGGCAGAGAGATACAGATCAGTGTGCCCGGAGCAGCACAAGGGGAGGGGGAAAGCATCGAGCTGAGCCACCCAGTCCATTCCTCGTCCACAGACCAGAAATCCCCTGACATCAGGAGGACGGGGAGCACAAGGGCCAGCCTTATCTCGCAGACCCTGTCTGAGCCTGCTGCTGGGCCAGGGGAGGTTTAGGATGGATATTAGGAAAAATTTCTTCACCAAAAGGGTTATCAAACATTGGAACAGGCTCCCCAGGGAAGTGGTGGAATCACCATCTCTGGAGATGTTTAGAAGATGGGCAGACACGGTGCTGAGGGACATGGTTTAGTGGTGAATTTGGCAGTGTTGGGTTGATGGTTGGACTCTATGATCTTAAAGGTCCCTTCCAACCTAGATGTATTCTATGATTCTGGGAAGAGCAAGGGAGAGCCGTCAGGCTCCTCCATCCGATTCAGGGGAGTCCATCCTGTGGAGCAAGGGGACATGGTGACAGAGCCGGGTGACACATGGCTCTGTCAGCTCGGCTTCAGCAGGGCGCCCATGGCACCTCCTGGATGCAGACACTTGCCACGCATCCCCAGAGGAGGGCACTCCCAGACCAGCACACCAAGTGGGAACAGTATCTCCCTGCAGCCTCCCAGCCCGGAGCTCGGTCCTGGGGTCACCTGGGCACCCCCATCACCCACCTTGGGTCCCGACCTGCTGAGCTACGGGAAAGCTCCTGCCTGCGGAGAAATCACACAGGTCTGGACCAACAAGTTCACATCTCTATCAGCCCTGCACCCTCTCCATGCATGTGCTCCAAACACATCACACTTACTCTGCAGCTTTTGGGGCTTCCCAGCCGAGCCAAGTGGCTAAGACCAGCCATCTCCCGACCTGCTCGGCCAGCACTATGGGGAGAGATGCAGCAGGAACCGGTGCCCTGGGTCACGTCACAGCTCAGACCTGTCAAACCACAAAGCCTTTTTGGGCTGAAGGATGGGATCTGACAGAACAGCTCTGATGCTGCTGCCCCATGCCACTCCAGGGACCTGACTGGAGCTACAGAGCTGGCACAAGGACGCCTGGCACAGGGTGGCTGGATTGCAGTCCCAGGTCCTGTGCCAGGTACACAGACACATGCCAGACAGTGCTCGGGATGGCTGCAAGGACATGGGGTGGCTCTGGGCTGTCCTGGAGCGCTGGTGAGGTGGCTGCGGTGGCAGGCAGGACAGGCAGGGTGGGCACAGGGCCGGGGCAGATCCAGGGGACGCGCTGCAGCCCAAGACGCTGCTCTCTGCATTTCTGTCTCCCATGGCTTTCAATGGTAAGTAGGGATCTTCCTTTCTTCTGGCAGCCTGCAAAATATTAGGGCTTAATTTTCCCCCGTCATTTCAGGAGCTACAGTCTCCCTCACGTTTGTTAGGTGCTATGTTTCCTATGTTTGCAGCTATGGGCTGGAAAAGTCCCATTAGCCCCCGCATAGCAATTTTCCACTCTCCAATACTTTTAAAAGCTGGCAGCTTGACTCTCTGAGAATTAGTAATAAGAAATACCCTCTTGCATAGTCCTAAAACTGCTGTTTCTAATAAAGAGCTGTTTTCAGCTGCGTTCCTCTCATTCCTTTGATCTGGTACCGGCAGAAGCCGAAAACACCGCCAACAGCGTGGAGAGCAGCCAGGAGCGAGCCTATCGATCAGGGTGAGTCAGAGCTTTCACAAACCTCTGCACGAAGCACCTCCAGGCACAGCGCTGGGTCCGTGGCCCCCGAGGCCGGCAGGAGGAACGGCGGCCGACCCCGTGCTGTCCTCCGGCACAGCCCCGTCCAAGCCAGGTGGGGGTGTTGAACTGCTGGAGGGTGGGAAGGCTCTGCAGAGGGACCTGAACAGGCTGCGTTGATGGGACAAGGCCAGTGGTGTGAGGTTCAACAAGGTCAAGTGCCGGGTCCTGCACTTGGGTCACACCAACCCCATGAACGCTACGGGCCTGGGGCAGAGTGGCTGGAGAGCTGCCCAGCGGAAAAGGACCCGGGGGTGTTGGCTGGTGAGGGGTCTGGAGCAGGAGTCTGGTGAGGGGCGGCTGAGGGAGCTGGGGGTGTTCAGCGTGGAGAAAAGGAGGCTGAGGGGAGACCTTCTCGCTCTCTGCAGCTCCCTGAAAGGAGGGGGTAGCCAGGGGGCGTCGGGCTCTTCTCCCAAGGAACAGGCCATGGGACAAGAGGAAACGGCCTCAAGTTGCACCAGGGGAGGTTTAGGATGGATATTAGGAAAAGCTTCTTTATTAAAAGGGTTGTGAAGCATTGGAAGAGGCTGCCCAGGGCAGTGGTGGAGTCGCCATCCCTGGGGGGATTTAAAAGATGGGTAGACGTGGTGCCGGGACATGGTTTAGTGGTGGACTTGGCAGTGTTAGGTTAACGTTGAACTCTATGATCTTAAAGGTCCTTTCCAACCCAGATGATTCTATGATCCTGCTGAAGATGTAAGGCCTGGCCGGGCGTCCGGAGCAGGGTGTAATGCAGACACGCTGTGCCCAGACCCTCAGCTGCGCACGGTGGTGGCAGGTCTCCCTCGGGGCACGCCAGGACCTCGCTCCACTGTGAGCGTCGGACCTTCTTGATGTGGCTCTGCAGAGCTCCGCGAGCCGCTCACACCTCGGAGGTGAAGCAAAACCACGCTCTCACAGCCACCTGGAAACTTCAGCTGCTAAAATGCCACCTTGAAATGTCATCAGCCTTTTGCCTTTTTCCACTCTGCATGAACGTTTCTGTTTCATACAGAACAGGGACATCTCAGCTGCTTCAACCACCCCCCAGGCCGGGGTGAGTCCCCGCTGCCGGTGAGTAACTCGCCTGAATCACCTGCGGGGATCCCAGCACGGCCGCCCTGCCAAAAACTCAGAAAAGAGCTGGTTTTTGTTTGATCTTTTAAAAAGACCTGGCAGGCTGCTAGAAAAGCACCAGCTGTGCCCTGGTGCGAGCCCAGCGTCCAACAACAAGGTGGCCGTGGGAGCCGTCTCAGTCCCACCGTGCTGGGCCAGTGCCTCCCGGCAAACAGCAGCACAGGCTGGATTGGCACGCTGCGTGCTCTTTGCTTGGCCTGGAGGACCATTTGCAGGGTCTTCACTCCCAGAGGTCTTGAAACAGAAGCAGGACACATATTTCGGGCACTTGTCAAGGAGGTCATTCCCCGTGAGGTTCCTGTTCACCCGCCAGAAGGATGGCGTGGCTGTGGGGCCTCAGAGGAGGAAAAGCAGACACATGGTTTTGGCTCCCTGAGCTTTGCAGAGCAGTCACAACTATAGATCAAATGCCTCAAAAAGCTTCAAGTTAAAAAAAAAAGTAAGAATCGGGATGGCAGGAGGGAAGGTCAGCATGGAACATTTTGCTTGAGGATTTACAGACTGCAATCCGTCAGCTCCTGTGTTTGCCTCAAAACCTCAACTCCTCTGAAGTCTGACTGATTTTAGCACGGGACAATTATTCTGGTTTGGCTTTTAGTTTGCTTTCTGAGCATCTGAAAATTAGAAAGACCATTTCACGTGACCCAAAGGGTTGGCACATACCTGTGCCCCAAATTTTCATCTTATCCAAAAGAGAAAGTGAAACAAGCTAAGGAAAATCAGACTCGTGTTTCAGCTGAGCCTCAGAGGAACTTTGTTGGCAGCAAGCAGCATGTGGGTAACGTGTGTGTTCCTTCGGGCAGCTCTTGGGACCATCTCTCTCCTGTTTTAAAAAATGCAGCTCCACCTATTTAATAGGCCACATGTCCTCGCATCTTCACAATGAGAGATTTTGCTAACGAGATGTGCAAATCACCGCTGCCCACTTTGGAGCGGCATCTCTGCGTGGCTTGGGGACCTCCCTGCCCTGTTAGGAGCCCTTGGACGGGGCCGGTGCTGCTGCAGGACTCGGGCAGGGAAGAGGGTGCCAGGGATGACTCATGGGGTCGGAGCCTGGCCCCGCGCAGCCCTGCTTCTCCCAAAACACTCCCCAGGGCTGGCAGCGCCGTCTCCTCTGTCCCCTCCACCAGCTGCCTGCATGCTGGACACCAATTTCTCACCTGTTCCCAAATCCGGCAGAAATCTTGCGCATCATGGAGCCTGGATTTGTCCCCCAGAGCTGGAATCCACCTGCCTGCTGCAAAGCTCAATGCTGCCCGACACCAGGGATGGGGTTTCCCGTCGCCTCCGTGGTCGCAGCTGCAGCCTCAAGAACATCCTGGGGAGTCAACCCCAGGGCAAGGCTCCTCAGAGGTAAATTGCCCCAGGGCTGGTAGAAGGAATAGTAAAACTATCCAGGGGCTGGTGAAGAACCAGCCTTTTCCCACACAGGCCAGCTGTGGGTGTGATTTTCTCCCAGGGGAACCCCAGGTTCTCCTCGTGCCTTTCCCAGGTGCTGCTCAGGCAGGGCAGTGCTGGTTCTGTAACACAGAAAGAATAAGCACAGAAGCCAGTTTTCCATAACAAATTAGTGTCATATAAAAACCAGCTCCTATGCGCAATCAGTATTTCCAGGCAAGTGAAAAAAAATATCTCTTCTTTAATTAGGCGTTTATATACATATGAGTATATATATAAATATGCATTACTATATACACGGTACACACACACACACACATATTGATGGATAAATAGAGGAAAGTGTTGGGGCTTCAACTTTGGAATGCATTCCTTATGCTTTGGTTCAACAAGTACCAAAACCACAGGGGGAAGCTGTGAATGATGTCACTCATCCGTGGCAGCCGTGCCCAGAGCATGCCCGTGTCCTGTCCCCAGCCAGGCACAGGCAGGTCCCTGCAGGCAGCCATCGTGGCCGGGGCAGCGCCTCGAGCTCTGCTGGATGCTGTGACCTGTGTGTCCCCCCGGCCTGCTATAGCTCACTGTCAGCTGGGGGACGCAGCTCGTAGCCGGAGAAGGCAGCTGCCCGCAGGGTGTCGGGGTGGGATTCAGGCAGCGGGCAGGGGCTGGGGACACCCGGTGCTGCCAGCTCCAAGTCGCCCTGTTGCAGGGTGCTGTCGCCTGGCTGCAGCTCAGTCCCACGGCCATGCAGGAGCTGGAGACCGTGGACGAGCTGCCCTTCATCCTCCTCCTCACTGGCCAGCAGCTTCACAGACGTGAGCGGTACCCAGCGCCCTGCCACGCCAAGGCTGTCCTGCAGCTCCTCCTGGGTGATGCTCCTGTCCAGTGTGGGCAGAGGAAGGCAGCTGCCTGCTGCCAGGGCTGGGCACTGGCATTTAGAATAAAGCTGGTGGTGCAGGGAGAGCCACGCCTCGGGTGCCCGGTAGTCCCTGTCACCTGTGTATCTGTCTCTGGCCAGTCCCACCAGCACCGGCTGCTCCAGTACATCATCCCCGTCATGTGCCTCCCCATCCTCCTCCGTCCGCAATGAGACCCAGGAGCCCATGACACGTCCTGGCTGGCTGCGGGCACAGGACAGGTCCCTTCCCTCGAGGCAGCATGGCCCAAACCCGTTGGCACAGTAGCCGTTCACGTCCTGGGAAAGGCTTTCTCTGAGGAGCAGCTGGACCGTGGGCACCGTCTGCTCATCTGCCGGTGGCCCACGGGAGGGGAGCACAGCTGTCAGGAGCAGGGCGAAGGGGTCCTCCTCCAGCTGAAGAGTGGGCACCCTGATGGCGACGCTCAGCTCTGTGTTCAGGTGAGCCTGTGGGAAACAAGCAGCACAGCCGTCAGACTCAGCTTGCTGAAACCTCTGCCAGTCTGAGGTGATGAACCGCGCACCCCAAGGAAGGGGATGGTCCCGGGCAGCCCGTCTGCCACACTCGCACCCGGGAGAAACGTGGGCAGGGCTCTGCTCTCTACAGCGTGGGGCTCCGTGCCGGGGGATGGTCACAGAAGTTGTCACACTGCTGCGTTTCAAGCTATGCCCCAGCTGTCAGAGGCTGGTGGAAGATCTCTCGCCTGCTCAGAGACACAAGCACTCCCCGTGCAGAGGCCAAGAGGAATTGGGAAGCAAAGGGCGCTGGCACTGAGTGGGGCAGGGCAAGTGGAGCAGGCTGACACCTCCTCTCCACGCTGGCACAGGGGACTCCTTCAGCTTAGCAAGTTGCTTTTGCCCCCAGAGTGCTCAAAGGGCTGCTCAGCCCGGGCTGCTGCCACCCCCAGCACCGGGAAACCGGGATGCAGGGAAGAAAGCGGGACTCAGGGAGAAAGGCTGTCCTGGTGACTGTTTCCAGAGGGCTCAGTCCTGGTGACTGTTTCCACAGGGCTCAGTCCTGCTGACCCAGGACGCGTTTGGATCAGCTCAGCAGGGCTGCAGCCCCAGGAACCTCTCTGAGCCTCGGGGCCGCGTTTATCCCAAGGGCAGAGCAGCGAGGGGCCGCATCTCACCCAGGCCAGGCTGCCCCAGGGCAGCCCCACTCTCTGCTTCTCTTCCCTCTTTCTCCCCTTCAAGCTGTGGTAGGTGGACATGCAGGCAAGCCAAAGCCAACTGCCTAAAGCAGGAGGCTCCTAACACCGAGGGCTGTGCTCGCAGGCTACCTGCTGCCCGAGACACCCTCCTCCAGTTACCCATGGATGACTGATGCATCCCACCAGCATCTTCTCCAACACAGCAAGGCCTGGGGATATGGTGGGTCAGACACCTGGGCACTGAGAGGGGTTTGGTAGTGCAAGAGGTGGAGGGAAGGAGGTGCTGAGCCCCTGCAAATGCAGGAGACCCTGGCTCGGCCACAACACACGCAGGACGGAGGCTGGAACAGGATCGTTCACTCACGAGCGTTTTCGGGAGGCGCGTCTCTGCGGGGCTGGGGAAGATGTACAGCTGGACGCAGCAGGGTCCGGCCACGCACAGCAGCAGCAGGAAGACACCACCCATAACGGCAAGGAGCAGCCAGGGAAAGCCTGCCAGGAGGTGACAATGGGCTGAGGGGTGGAAGGACCCCAGCCGACATCCCCCCCCAGCCCGCCCTACACCAGCGCTTCCCCAGAGCCCCCGCGCCAGGCTGCGACATTCGAGGAGGAGGTGCGGGGAAAGCCCAAGGCGGATGGCGAGAGAGCACCTCCCCAAGAAAGGTCTCCGCAGGGTGCTACTGGGCCACCAACCCTGACCAGAATGGCTGGGGGCAGGTGACCCACATCTCCACCTGTGTCCACGCCGCAAACAGGACCTGAGATGCACCCACAGTGTCTGAGCCGGTGAGAGAGCTCCCACCTGCGGGGCTCGCTGGTGTCACCATGCACTGCTCGGCCTCCCGGCTCTGCTCCCTGGCCATGTCCACGGCTGTCGTCCGGATGCAGTACTGCGTGCTGGGCTTCAGGTACCTGAAGGTGCAGGGTGCATCGCCCCCGCTCTGCTTGCAGGGCACCTGGAAGTAGAGGGGATGTGTGGCCATGGTGGCTGGGGATGGGGTCTGTGCACTGCTCCACTCCCCACTGCGGCCTTGACACCCTACTTGCCCCACCGCGTGGAGCACGGACCCTCCCCCCTTGCCCCCCCCCCACCTCCAGATCTTGTTTCTTCACCCCAGGAGGCGTTCGGGTCCCAGAGCACCTTGTTAAACACCTACTGCAGGCTTTCACCTGAACAGAAATCATTATGGGTTTTTCTTATTCATGCAGTCTGGAACAGGAAAGGGGTCTCGTGCCATCCCCAGGCTGTGAGCCCCAAACTGGGAGTGCAAAGCCTCTCACACCCGCTTGCAGGGTGCGGGCAGGGCCGGGGCAGCTCCACGGGCAGGGGCACTGCCACAGGACACGGGCATCTCTGCAGCACCAGGGGAGTGTTCGTAGGTCCCGCGCACCCTCAGCCTTGCCCACCCCACCACGTACTTGCTGGATGAGCACGTCCCCTTCGTACAGGCTCAGCCAGTACCACAGCTTCCACAGCACGTGTCCCACCGGCTTGTAAGAGCCGTTTTTGCTTCGGTAGGGAGTGAGCGGTGTGGTGATATTTATGCTGAGGACGTCACCCTGGAGCAGCCAGGACAAGGTGGGGGGGCCCACAATTGCTGTGAGGAGGGGAAAAAAGGTGGTCAAGGAAAATTAAGCCCTTCAAACCAGAAGGCAGGCATCTTGTTTCTCCAGAAATGATGTTTTCCTCTTGGACATTGCACTCCCAGCACACAGAAACTTCCTCAGGTCTATCCTGGTGGCACTTTGTGCTGTGAAACCAGCTCTAGAAACAGCGGCCACTACGTCTTTGTGACAGCCCGCGCTGCTTCTGCCTCCTCTGGCCACAGCAGCGCAGGCCAGGACAGACCCGCTCGCACCTCCGGCTCCCTGCTGCTGAGCACTTCACCCGTGAGCCAGCTGACGATGGTCGAGAGACTCGCTGTGGAGGGCAGCAACTGCTCTTTTGGATGAGTGCACCTATTTCCATACTGGTTGGATGCAGAGGGAATGAAAAATGGAACCCAAACGGCCGAGGTACACCCCATTTTAGCCACCTGCATGTTCAGTTCACCACAACAGCCCCCTGTGAGGTGAGTTACGGGAAGGTCCTGATGATTTTCCTTCCTCCAAAAGACAGTGACGCTGTTTGGACAGGACAGCCAGCCTGTGACTGAGAAGAGGCAGGTTCCCACACCTCCCCAATACGGCAGCCAGGGCAAAGGCGGTGCTGGAGGGACGACTGCCTTCCCCAGCCCACGCCAGCTTTGCCTTGCTGGAACAAAAGTGCCCTCACCCAGCATCTCCCGGACCCACGGCAGGGACGAACAGGGGATGCTCTTAAAAGGCAAGCCTGGAGGGTCATCCTCTTTCCTACCCCATCTCGCTGCGTTCTCCAGAGATCCAAATTCCCACAGCACCTCGGTGGCCTGGGGCCTCCCGTCCGCGGTCCTCACCTCACTGTGTCTCCTCCTGTCCCTTTGCTCTTCAGCCAGCCCTTCTCCAGCAGTTCTGCTCCCATCTCTTTCCTCCAGCTGGGGCTTGTGGCACTTGTCCCACCAGTACCTTCACATGATTTCCCACCGTATCCCACCAGACCCCTCCAAGGACCCCTCTCCCCATTGCCCCCACCCCGGGAAGAGCAGGAGCCCAGCTGAAGGCGCTCCCTGGTCCTTACTGTCTCTGTACAGCTGCAGCTCATTGGAATAGACCCACTTGGACGGCTCTCCTCCGGCCACCGCTCTCACCCTTGCCCAGTACATATCATGGATGTTGTCAAAGTGCAGCTCACACGCCCAGGAGGAGCCGGTGCTGTTCCCCCAGCAGGCATCTGCCTTGGTCCAGCGAGAGTTTCTGCACATGGAGAAAATACAAGGATTTCTCCTTTTTGGCACCTTCCTAGCCAAAAAGGAAGGCTGTGTAGCCATTGCCATCCTGTCCAAGTGGAAAGCGTGGGAGAGCACAGATATTGGCCAACAGCATCCCAGGCTGCATTAGGAAGAGCATTGCCACCAAGTCCCCTCTCACTGGCACTGGTGGGACGGCACCTGGAGCGCCATGCCCTGACCTGTGCTCTCCGCTACAAGAAAAACACGTCCATGCCAGAGAGAGCCCACTGTAGGGCCAAAAAGGTCACCAAGGGGTTGGGGCATCTGTGGTATGAGGGAGGCTGAGTGAGCAGGGATTGCTTAGCCTCAAAAGAAGGCGGTGTAGGTTGGGGAGTCTTATCAATGTGACGGAGTAAAGATGGAGACTTCTCAGTGCCCAACAAAAGGGCAAGAGGCAGTGGGCACAGGTTGAAATACAGGAAATTCTGTTTAAACATAAGGGAAAAGAAACCCAAAACCCAAACACACCCTCTTTTGTTTGTTACTGGGAAGGTGACTAGGACAGGGAACAGGCTGCCCAGGCAGGCTATGGGGGCTCCGTCCTTGAGCCTTAGCTCAAAACCCAACCGGACACATTCCTAAGCAGGGGTTGGGTGAGTTGGTCCCTGGGGTGCCCTGCCAGCTCTGCTGTTCTGTTACTCTACCACATTTACTGCCAGACAACAACCCTCTGGTTGCCGGGGTGCCCGACAGCCCTCTGCCAGGGCGCGGGGGACACGAGCCACCTCCATCCCCCCCTCCCCACCTACCGTTGTCTCCTCCACTCCACCTGGTACGTGGCATCGCCGGGCGTGCCGGGGTCCGTCCCCCAGCTCAGGCGGACGTGGAAGTTCTGTGCCTCCAGCCTCACGTCCCGGGGAGGCAGCGGGGTGCCTGGGCAGGGGGGAAGCAGAGGGGCGTCAGGCGGCTCCTTGTGGGGGCCCCGCTCCTTCACCGGTCACTGCGTGGCCACGCTGCAGGGGGTCTCCCCACTTGGCATCAGCACTGTGGGGGCTCCCCCCACCCTACTACCCCCACCTTCAGTCCTGCACGGGAAACCCTGATTCCCTGCCAGGCTCAGGCAAGCGCTGGCTGCCAGCACGGCGCTCAGCATCCGCATCCCAGGAATCTTTTGCATGCCCTGGATCATCCTATCCCAGTCCCGAGAAAGGCACTGACACCCCGATGTGGTTGCTGGCAACCCTCGAGTTTTCTTTCCCATCACACCTTGAAAACCACTTGGTCCCCTCCACCCTGCAAGAACCTTCTGCAGGTCTGAGAGTTGTCCCTGTGCTTCTCCCCCCCACTGCAGCCAGGGCCACCCCCGGCCGGACTTACCCTGGAGCAGGGTGCAGGTGGCCAGGGACAGCAGCAAGCTCAGGACAGGGCTCATCCCGCCGCGCCCCGTCCATCTGCCCCCAGCTCTACGCTGCCATTCTGGGTGCCGCGGCCAGGGGACGGGGGTGCCAGAGCTGTCCTGCCACCTGCAAACACGACAGGCAGGTGGAACCTGGGATTAGAGAAAATAGTTTTCCTGAAACTGTGGCCAGTAACACCCACTGCAGGCGTGCCTTGCACACAGGGGCTGTGTGCCCAGCCGCAGCATGGAGGTGCCCGCTGCAGAGGGGCAGGGGACCCCCTGCTGCCCCCTGGCATGGGGTGAAGCACCAGTGGGGCACATGCCCTTGGGGACAGTGGGCAGCCGCCACACTCTGACATGGCGCCCTGCACATGCCACAAGGAGTTTCCGCTGCACCCACCTCTAGGTGGTCCCTTGTGGCGTTTGGTCCCTCCCTAAAGGCAGCGAGACTTCACACTGCCGGTGTCACCGGGATGTGGGACTGAGAAAGCTCCTGGCCTGATGCTCCCACCGCCCTGGCAGTGACTCAGCCCCACTCTGGCATGACTCACACTGGCACAACCGGTGATGCCACCGCCATGACGCCCCCAGCCCTCCCACAGCCTCTGTGGGACAGGGAGGGTGCCACGCGTGCCCGCACCTGCCAGCGCCCCACGGGGCGCCGTGTCCCGAGCAGAGACCTTGGTCTGAGCCACGGCAGAGGCTGGTCCCACCTGCACAGCCCCAGGGGGACACCGGGGCAGTGCTGTGGCACCTACGGCCCCGCTTCCTCCTCCCTCTCTCCAAAACCTGGCCTTGCCCCACCACTCAGATACCGGGGAGTTTCTTTCCCAACTCTTGACAGCTATGGAGGTAACCTTGCTCTCTGGGAAGAGATGTGCAAGGGCTTTGAGGCCACCACTGACCTCCTGGTCCTGACAAAGGCAGGGAGCCCGGGGCCACCTTCAGAGACTGATGGGTGGGAGCATCTCCCTAGCTGGACTGGACATCCATGGGGCTGGCTTACTCCCACCTGCTGTCTCTTGATCTTCCCTTTTTATACTGACTCTGCATTAACATTACGAGATCAACCGCCTTGGCAGGTATCTATGAACTGCTTTCCCCATGTTTGCTGTCCCTTGAAGCGTTCAGAGCTGGAAACAAGGAGGAGCAGCCCGCAAATGGGGATGGGCAGCTGCAAGTCGTGGGCAAGTGCTTCGAGCCCTGAGGTGAGACCTCCAAAATGCTGGAGCTGAACCTCGGGCGGTGGGTTCATGGCTTTCCCCTGCTCCGAGGCCAGCACAAGCCCTCCTGGTTTGCAGCAGGCCCCCGGTGAAGGCAGCAGGCATCTCTACAGAGGGAGAAGGGGCCCCAGGACCGTTCCCGAGACACGCGGAGCAGCAAGTCAGGGAGACCCCAGGACACAGCTGCCTGCGTGGGCAGGGACAGGGACGCTCCTGCCACAGGGGCCAGCGCTTTCACAGCAGTGAGGGTCGCCCCAGGACAGTCCCTGCCAGCCCCTGCTAAGCCCAGTGTGCCCGGTCCCCCCTGCCTTGGCAAGAGGGGAAAAAATCCAGCACCCCTTTCCCACGTTGTGGCTTCTGTAAAAATACGGTTTAGTGGGTGCCCCATTGACTGATACTGCGGAGATGGAACCCCCCTTCTCCGCCCACATCCCCCCTCGCCCCAAGGCGCCAGCGTCCCCCCTACCTCGGGCCAGCAGTGGCTCATCTGACTCCGGCCGCACCAGGGAACTGCCGGAGCAAACGCAGCGGTGACATCGCGCCCACCGTTCTCTGCTCAACACAACCGCCTTCAGCTCAGCGACCCTGCGTCAGGCTCCCAGCACTCAATGGAAACAGGGTCGGGTCTGCCCAGCTCCCAGAGTCCCTCCAGCCAGGGGACAGCCGCGTCCTCTGTGCCACCGCGCCGGGAGGCTGCGGGAGATGTCCCACCACACGTGATTTGGCTTTAGTGGTTCGTGCACTTTTTCTTCAGTCAGGTTTTGTTTTTTTTCTTCCTTCCTTCCTTGTTGAGGGTGTCTCATCTGGCTGCAGGCTCCTTGCCCAGCTCAGCAGTGCCCTCTGCGAGCGAGTGGTGAGAGGCAGCCCGTCCCCAGCACCGCGGCTGCACCCAGCCCCCGCGCCCTGTGCCCACGACCCCCTCCCAGGGACCACCAGTGGCCTGAGGACAGACGGCAGCAGTACAGGGACTGAGCCAGGACCAGGGCTGACACATGGGCAGGACACAAGCCAGGCCGTCGCCACAAAGCCAACGCCGGGAGGAGGTTCTATCTTTGCCAACACCAGTGCTGCTGAGCTGGGACCCTGCGCTGCCTTAGAGACCCCAACGAACATGCCACAATCCCCAAGCCTTTGGCAGCCCCTTGGGCAGAGAAAGCAGCATGGCTTACGCTTTCCGAGAGCGTAACACTGTGTAACAAAACAGAGCCATCACCCATGGCACCGCCGGAGCCTGCTGGCACCCTCCAGCTCTGCCAGCAGCTGAGCAGACACTGTGAGTCCAGGCGTTTTAAAGCAAGATCCCAGCAGCAGCCCAGTGCCACCCTTGGGGCAGGCGCCAACACCTTCACTGCTGTCCCTGCACCACGCACACAGCGTTCGCAGCCTCGGCACATCCCACGGAGCGAGTGGAGACGGGGCCAGTGCCTGGGGCGATGGGCAGGACAACAGCCACAGGGAACAAGGACACACAGCCAGCAGCAAAGTGGACAAACTCTTTAATACCACCCTCGCTGAGAACATCTCACGCTTGCTGCCCACCCCAGGGACAGCCATCTGCCCTCCTTCCATGGGGGCTGGGGTGGGTGGCAGGGGGAGGGGACGCCGATCAGGCTGGGTGATCCTCCAGGACAGACAGCACAGGCAGGAGATGCTTTAGCCATCACAACACACAGAGAGGAGCATTTAAAGAGCTCTTCCAGTGCTGTCAAAAGCTCACAAGAGCAAAAGCTCCTTCTCCCTTGCCTGCCAGTTACACACCAGGCAGAGCCCAGCACCACCCACCCCACAAAACCCCACCAGTGAGATGAGCGTGCAGCTGCCCCAGCCCCTCTCCCTTCTCGGTTAGAGGTGGGGGAAACCCTGCAGTGGCCAAGGGGGGCAGCCCCAGCCCCACGGGCAGGATAAGGCCAAGGAAGATGGATGCGCCCAGTGTGGCCAGAGCGCGGTGCTGTGCGTCCCCGAGCAGTCTGGCTGCAGCTCCGCTCCCCAGCCTTCACTCCACGTCTCAAAGGCGCAAGCATTGCAGAGACGGCCGTCTCCATGCCTGGGAGGAGAGAGGTGCCGCCGCAGGCAGCACAGCACCAGGGCTCCCGCGGGGCCACAGGGAGCAGGGGCAGGTCTCTCCCCTGGCACAGCGTGCCGCAGGGAGATGACAACTCCGGCAGCAGCAGCCCGGCATCCCCAGGGCTGGAGGCACTGCCATCTGCTCCCAGGAGGGCAAAAGGGGGTTGTGGAAAGAGCAGGTAGAGCCATGACGGGATCGACGATCAGCGCCTGCCACTGCCTCGGCTGGGGACCCCCGCCTCCATCCCTGCCTCCCGCAGTGCCAGGAGCCCAGGCTAAACTTTCCCAGGTATGACCCATCCTCCAAAGGCCTTCTCCAGGTACCGGGCTACGGCCAGTGTCAGGTGGTCATTGTAGGAGGCTGCCACTAGCTGGATGCCCAGCGGCAGCCCCTCACTGCTCAGGCCCAGCGGGCACTGCGTCACCGGTAAGCCCAGCACGTTGAAGATCGCTGGAAGAGAGAAGGTTGCATCAGAGCAAGCGCAGCCCCTGGGGTAAATCACTGCCCGGCTCCCCCACCCCAGCAGCTGCTGCCACGGATGGTGCCGGGTGCCTGGCAGATGGCCCTTGCCAGAGGCAGGCAAGTGCAGAGACACGATGACAAGGGGACATCGCCAGCCAGAGGTTCCCAGCACCCACATCACATATGGAAGTTGCACCCACGAGTGATGACATGCTTATGCGGCACTTCCTGTGGCATGCCAAGATCTGCTTTGGGACATTCCTGCCCCAGGCACCATCCCTCCATTACTCCGAAGCCACACAGTATTGCAACGTGGTGCTGGCATTGAGGAGCTCAAGCCGCAGGAAAGCCACGTAGAGGGCCCCAAACTGTACCCCAGGGACACAGCGACTCTCAGGTGCCTGCTAAACCAGAGCACCAGCTGTAGCAGCCCGAGCGCATCCCTCTGGGCAGGGTGGCACCCCAAGATCAGACCTGCCCTGCTGCTGACACAGGTACAAATGCCACACAGTTTTAAAGCAGGACCAAAATCCTTGCCCTATGTCCTGCAGCAGCAAGACACCCCTCTGCACTGCAAAGCCCAATGTCAGTGATGGAAATGCTCTGGGTAAAAGTCCCCAGCTCCCACCCTGCGCTGCTGCACGGGCGAGGACGGGGCTGCGAGCCCTGCCCACACCCCAGCGGCGGAGTGGGAGCCGCTCACCTGTGTAGGCGAAGTTGAAGGGTGTGCATATGGGGGAGTGGTGCCTGGGGGCAACGGTGGGGTGGGAGGGGTACAGGAGCACCCCATCCGGCCCCAGCAGGGCCTCCATCTCCTCCTGCAGGCTCTTCCCCATGCTCACCAGCTTGGCATTCGCACCAGGGTTGAGTTTCATCAGCTTCTCTGTCAGCCCCAGTGCTGCAGGACAAGGGCACAAACAGGAACAGAGAGTGAGAGGACGGTGGGTTAAGCAGGCTCCGAAGCGCATTGCCCGGCCACGCGCAGCAACCCCCAGCTCATAGTGGGCCTCCCAGGTCCCCCTCCCTGCCAGCTCCCAGAGCAGATTGTCCTCTGGACGCGGCACGGCTCTACCAGCAGCATCTCCCCAGCTTTGCCAAGAAAAAGGCTTTCAGCCTGCCCGGCGCTTCATGGAGTTTTTCCAGCCACTGGGATTGAGCAGAGCTGCTGGAGTGACCCCAGCACTCATTAGACAGCACCACGACAGCACTAATTGGGGTTTTCTCTGGTGTTTGCTGCTATGACACGAGATGGGTGCAGACCCCTGACTGCCTTCCCCCAAGCCCCGTCAGTTCTGGCAGGGCTCACAGCAGCAGCAAACCCTGCCTGCAGCTCCACTGTCCTCACCGCTCCTTCTCCCAGGACATCCCACCCCAGTTATCAAAGACCCAGCCAACTCGAGCGCACGTTTGACTTGAAGACACTGAGTGTTATTACAAAAAAAAAAACAGTCTGAAGCTGCTCAGTGCAAACTCTGTCATCCCTTTGCGGGGCGCTGGAAGGGCACTATTTTCATTCAGCAACTCGTCGGCCCCGCCACCGCCCCTGCACGCCCCGGGGCTCCTGCCGGCCTTACCTATAGCTGGCAGAGTGTGGGAAGACATCCCCACCAGCCACTTCATCAGCTCCCACAGCGGCCACACTGGCTTCCCGTGATCCCCCAGCAGGTCGGTGAAGAGCTGTGCCTCCTGTAACGCACACACACACACACTCCCTCCATCAGCACCATCGGCTCACACAGCAGGGAAGGACAGGCTGACAAACGACAGTGAAATCTCCGGCTGTCCAATTATCCCAATGCAAGCTGTTCCCATTTTCAGATGAGAGATGCCTGTAGGGAGGGTTACACAGCTCCAGCACCAACCCAGAGCGGCAGCAGCAGCATGTCTCCCTGCCAGAGACAGCAAGGAGGGGACCTTGCTCTGCACCTTTCGGTACCCCTCCTCTGACATGATGCAGAGGATCATGCTCCGGATAATGTTTCCTGGAGGCAGTTACTGCTGTTACATGGCTGTGGAATCAGGAAAAAGGAAGCCGAGAGGATCAGGCGTGCCCTCCTTTGCAAGGTGAGGCTGATTTACTTTCCACGGCTGCCTGTGTGGCAGGAATGCACAAGGTATAATACTCCTGAGAGTTTGTTTTTCCACGCATGCACAAAGGATGGCGCAGCAGCTACAATTCGAGGAAAAAATAACACATGCAGGCCTCCTGCTGAAAAGCTGCTAATCCACCGCATCAGTCCCAGCACCCTAACGGGCATTAATCCCAACCCACAACCTCAGGAGACCTAGCTCGGAGGTGAGAGCAAGGCAGGACGCTGCCTGCTCGGCTGACGTACTAACCTGCACAGAAAAGGTCAACATGACACAGCCTCTCCCTCCCTAAACCACGTTGCTCCTCTGCTGGGAGCCACATCGTCACCTCATGGGAAAGCAAGGGAGAAGGGGCTGCGCAGCTTTGGAAAGAGATGAAAGGAGGACTCGGGGGGACAAACGGAGACGAGAGCGCCCCGGGCAGGTCTGGGAAGCCTACATCTCTCCACATCTGGCCCCAAACAGAAAATTTTTCCCGCTGCCACTGAATTTGTGCCTTTGCCAGCTCAGTCTGACCCACCTGCCCATTGCTGTCCGTGGACGACATCATGGCTGACCAGATCTGGAAGGAATACTTCATCTTGTGGATTGCCACGCGCTGAACCTGGACTCCCAGCTCGCTTTCGAGGTGCTCCACCACCTGAGGGGAAGAGCGGGAAGGGTTTGTTTCTGCAAGGATGGGATGCGCTGGGGTCAGACCAGGAGCAGCTTCTCTTTGCTGCCACGCAGGGCATCCCACAGCTCCTGCCTGCTCCCCTCCGCCCCGCGCAGCAGGACCTCCTCCATCCAATAACAACCTTGGAGCCCCCCAAACAACCCTCATGCCACCCCCAGCGAGGCTCCAGAAAAGCACCAAAAGCAGCCCAGCAGATTTCATCAAAAAAAAAAAAAAGTTCCTTCGTGTGACTAAATGCCAGGGAGCAACCCTGGGAAACACACAGTGTGTCCCCAGAAGGTCTCCATGACACGGACAGGAGACATTAAGAAAGCAAAATACAGCTATTGCAATGGAAATTGGGCCAAAAACTTTGGTCACTCCGGTGCACTCCAACACACGGGTGCTGCTGGCACGGGTACCTGCAGCTGCTCGCAAGAGACTCCTCAGACTGGACTCCCCAGGTTTTATCCCCAGGCTCACCCCAGAGAGAGCAAACCTCCATTTCTTCCTACCTTCTTTTGGGCCTGCAAGATCTCCTTGTCCACAGGCGACACAAAAACAGACCCGCCGTCATGATCCATGCAGTGAAATTTTATTTTCTCCAGTGACACCTTTTCGTTCAGCTTCAGCCTGGGAAAAGAATGGCACTTTGCTCCCAAATCCATCCCTGGCTCCTTCCCAGCTGACAGAGCTGCTTGCATGCAGTTAATGTATCCTCGGGATACCCAAAATGTCCTCAGGACACCCCGCTCTGCCCACCAGGGTGGGAAGGAGAGTCCCTGAAGATACACAGACACGTGCTGCCCACAACCCTCCAGCCGCTCGTCCGCCCCATCAGCCCCAGCTGGTTCTGCGTATTTGTTGCTGTCAGGAAAATCCTCATCTCTCAAGATGCACCTGGCAATTACAGACCCTGGTTGTGATTGCACCACCAGAGCCATGGAGAAACAAAAACAGTAGCGGAGAAAGCAACCGCACACAGGCTGCAGCAAGACGCAGCACTTGCCCGCTCCGCCCCATCTCCACTCTGCTCCTTACTGGTCCGTGCACATAAGAGCCTGTTTGATTGCATGGACCTATGAGGAGACCAAATGGGGCCGTGGCGCGGGATGGAAAACTCATTATTCAGCAACAGGAAAAAACACAGGTAAAACCCAAAAGAAAGGCCAGCCTCAGGAGGGAAGGGCCGCGCTGGCCAGAGCAGCTCACAGGCAAAGTCCTCCTGCGGGGAAGGAACCTACTTGTTGACTCCAGGACCAGCCATGACCCTCAGCACAGGCTCCAGGTCCTCGGCGTAGCGGCACATGGGCCCCGTGCACAGGTAGCTGGTCCGCACGCCTCGAGCGTTTGGGAACTGGCCATCGTTGGGGACCACCCCTGTGAGCACAGAGGGGGACGGTGGGGACCACCCCGCGAGCACCCGCCGCCTCCAGCCAGGACAAGCCGTGCAGGAGGGCAGCCCCCGGGCGCACGGGAAGCTGTCGCCCAGGTGCCCGGGGTGGGGAAAGGAGGGAAAGCACCCAGCCGGGATACCAGCTGCCAGGGAAACACCCCAGCAGCAGATCCCAACCTTGGGAAAACATCCCACGACGAGGATGCAATACCAGGGGGAAAACACCTCCCACGCGCCTGGCGTTCTGCCTCCGAACAGCTCCCCACGGCCCAAGCCAGGCTGGGCTCACGCAGCAGGCTCGCCCCGTGCACGGAGTTGCCCATCCCCTTACAGCAATCCCACTGGCAATGAGCACAGGAGTGTCCCCAACAGGTCCCTCCCACACCCTGCATTCCGCCTGCCGGCACCCCCGCTGGGGAGGAGAGGAGATCCCCACGCCTGCTTTACCTGTTGTGGGTTTATGGCCGAAGACTCCGTTGAAGAAGGCCGGCATCCGTATGCTGCCGCCAATGTCCGAGCCCACACCTATGACGGAGCAGGCAGCTGCCAGCACGCCGCCCTCCCCGCCTGCACGGGGGAAACACAGAAAAAATCCAATAGCCAAAAATCAGCCAGCAAAGCAGGGGCATCTCGCGCTGGCCACTTCCCTTGGCACGCAGACGGGGCGGGAATTGCCCAGGCTCCAGCAATGTCGGGGGGCAGCCAGGGCAGCAGGACACAGGGATCTCCCTGCCCAAGTACCACGCAGCGCTGCTGCTTGCACAGGGGTACGGCAAAGCGAACCGTGGCCATGCTGGGTGCAACATCCAGGAGGTGCAAAACCAGCCCAAACGGGCCACTGGACTGCCCAGGGAAGGGGCCCGTGAGCTCCGCCGTGGGTAAAGCAGTGTGCAGAGGACTTGGGAACTCGTTCCTCGCTGCCTTTTGACCCGCTGCTGCCACAGGAGGGTGCCAAGGAGCTGGGGCTCACCTGAGCTGCCGCCCACGATGCGCTGCAGGTCGTAGGGGTTGTTGGTCCGGCCGTAGACCCTGTTGCTGGACTCATACCACATGCAGAGCTCGCTGCAGTTGGTGACGCCCAGCGGGATGGCGCCGGCCTGCTTCAGCCGCGACACCACTGTGGCATCTGAGGTGGCGACCACGTTGCGGCGGTTGACCAAGCCAGACGTGTTGGGCATCCCTGCGTGCACACAGAGGGAGGCGTCAGGGGCAGCTCCCCTGAGACCACCCTGGGGGCAGCAGGGACCATGTCTGCAAGTAGGAGGTCCCCAGCAGGGACTCCCCGCAGCGTGTGGGTGCCAGAAGAAGCCTAGGCTGGGGGTGGGTGGGGGTGCAGACCAGGGCAAGGGAAGCCACAGCCACCCACGGCCCCAGTGAGTGGGCTGGGGGGGGGAGTGCAGGCAAACCAACCATGCAGAGAAAAGGCCTCCTTGACAGTGATGGGCACCCCTAGCAAGGGGAACTTCTCCTCCAGGTAGTCATTGCCAGGGCTCTCCGACAGCAGCTTGTCCACCTGCCGGGCCTCCTGCAGGGCCTCCTCGAACCTGCGGAGAAGCAGCCGGCAGGGGGTGAGCTCTAGGGACACTGCAAGCAGCAGGGACCTCTGCGGGGGGGCAGAGGTCAGGGACTTCCTGCTCTTGTCAGGAACCGCTCGCTTCCGCACCCAGCACCCGCTGTGCCCCCCGTGCGACACCGCACCCCGGTCCAGGGGAGCCTGGTGGAAGGCGGGGGCGGGGGGCGAGCACGCCGTTGCCTCTCCACGCCGTTGCCTCTCCACGCCACCTCACCTGTCCTTAACGACAGCATTGATGAGGGGATTGACCTCCTTGATCCGCTCCACATAGGCCTCCACCACCTCCACGCATGTCACCTGGAACACCAAACTCAGGGAAACACTGGGATATCGGGGGGGAGGGTGGCCGAGAGAGCGAGGAGGTACGAGGGGCACCCTGGAGCCCCCCTGCTGGCACCCCCTCCGCCACCCAGTCTTTCCGTAGGAGGCAGCGGCCGCTGCACGGCGACATGCCCTGCAAGCCCCCTGGCCCCCGTGCCTCCCCAATGGCCCAGTGCTCCCAAGGTGCCGGTGTCCCCCCGGCCCCAATGCCGGTGGCCTCCAGCCTCAGCGCCCTCCCGGTGCCAGTGCTCCCCCGATGCCCCCTTGCCCCCGTGCCGCCGCGATGCCTCCGCGGCCCCGGTGCCCTCTGATGCCCCCGCGTCCCCCAGGCCCCAGTGCCTCCCCGGTCCCCCCCGGTCCCTCTGCTCCCCCGCTGCCCCCCGCATCGCACCTGTCTCGCGCGCAGCCGCGCCGCCAACCGCCGCGCGGGCAGCAGCAGAAGCTCGCGGCGCGGCGGCGGGACGGCGCGCGGCGGCGCGGGGGCCACGAGCGCCAGCAGCGCCAGGCAGGCGCGCGACAGCAGCCGCAGCAGCAGCACGAGCCACCGCTCCGCGCGCGACAGCGCCATAGCCGCCGCGCGCCGCGCCGCCGCCGCGGAAGTGACGACGGCGCCGCGCCCCGCCCCTCCCCGCGTTGCCGTAGCAACCGCCCCGCCGCCGGGACCCGCGGCCTGCTCCCGGGGCCTCCCCTCGCGCCCGTCCGCCCTGCGGGCCGGGGGTGCAGTGCCGCCGGCCGGGGGACGGGCGGCCTCGCCGCGCCTAGCGGCCTACCTTCCGCCTCACTACGCGGAGCCGAGGCCGAGTCTCCGGCGCCGCAGGCCGCGGAGATTCGCCGCTTCCCGCTCGGGGGGCGAAGGCAGCGGCTCTGGGGCAAATGGAGCGGCCGAGCCGCTGTTTGGCTGGAGGTGATAAGCGGCCTGGTGAGGGAGGGCTGCACGTCCAACGCGTGTCTAGGGCAGTGTAATCCCTCGCTGTGGAAAGGTCTGCACCAACCAGCTGCCTCGGGCGAGGTGTGGAAGGAGTCTCAAGGCCTGGGGCTGAACTGCCACGTGGTTGAGCGCGTCCACAACACCTCTGGGTCGCTTGCAGGGGCGTCCTGTGCTGGGGGTGAAGAGGAGATGCTTCCGATTCCTGCAGAGGCAGCCCATCCACATCCAAAAGCCTGTCCTCGAGGTTGAGCTCTGCACCCAAATGCTCTGTCTGTAGGGTGTTACCAACCTGTAGGACCTTAATGCTGATTAGCTTAAAGCTGCCATCCAATATTGTTCCTTTGCATTTTAAACACTGAGCTTCATTCTTGAGCTTTTCTCCTCATAGAAGACAACTATCAGCATACTTATTTTCAAACAAGCACTCAGGTTTTTCAGTTGCTTGGTTACAGAACTGGAAGAGTGCTGGATAATCCTCAACCCTCAAGACAAAAGTTACAAGAATCGGTAATTCTGGGGAAAAATCATGTCTTTGAAAGCAAGTGTTTAAGCAGTGTCTGTGCTGGCCTTATTACGTATCTTTCTGTCCACATAGTTCTCAACTAAATTATCAGTGAAAAGCAAGGGAGATGAGGGGATACATTTCTTGTGAAAATCTTTTACGACCACAAAGTCAACAAGTCAGCATTTATAAAAATAATCTGCAGCGTACACACCCTGGGAGGATATTGGGTTGACCTCTGTCCCATAAAAACCTAAGCTGAACATAAAAGGAAAGTCATCTTGATAATAGTTCTTTTTTACAAACTCTTATCAAAGGGACCTGTTTTTTTTTCTGCCTGATGCAAGTGGAGGAGAGGCGAGAAGGAAAGGGAAAGCTGCTTTCCCTGCTTGCAGTGAGTGTCCTGTGCTCGAGGAGGGCGCAGAGGCTGCTCCATCCACAGGTGGGTTAATTGCCAGGTACCTGAGGGGCTCAGAAAGGTAAGAGGTGGGGGAGTCTCGCAGTCCCACAGGGACAGGGGAAACATTTTTCCCCTTCTGATTTTATTCACCCAGTTTCTCCTTTTTCCCTGGTGGCTCTGCCCTGACCATGCACACCAGCGCCTCGGGGACGGGTTAAAGCAGCGCTACGCTCGGTGCTTCCTCAGACCAGCCGGCGTGCCTGTGGCTGACAGCACAAAGGCGAGTTAAAAGCTGCTTTTTCTATTTCCCTGACATTGCTGGAACGCCTGTGGCTTTATCTGGGTCCTTAGGTAGCCTTCGCCTTCTCCCCTGTGCTGTCTGTGCACCTGCACCCCTGGATAGGTACAGGTTGGAAAGGTTTGTGCTGTGGCCTAACCTTGCCTCGTACCTGCATCTCTGTGCAATCGCGGCTTACAGAGCCCCGAAGTCCCCTGTTTAGAAGAAACTGTAAGTTAAACCCTGGCTTGTGAAATCTGTCAGTGTTGGGTTTGCCAGATTTGGAAAAGGGATGACAAGGCTTCTTTGCAGCTTAGGAGTGGCATGGGTAAGGCAGCTGTCCCACAGGTTTCTTCCAGAGCTAGAAAACGTCCTCTGAAAGGAGACAGGGAGAGGATGTCCCTCCTAAATGTAATACCAGGACTGCTTTTGTCAATTTTTTCCTCAGTCTCTTGGTGGATGTGCCATTTCCCCCCTGCCAACTCCTGCTCAAATGTTGGCAGGGGGGTATGAGCAAAACCCCTTCTCGTCTGGCTCAGGCTCTGCTCAGGAGCTTTAGCAGAGATCTTTCCTAAGCAGCCCAGCTTTGCTGTCTTGTTTGCCATGGAAAGTGTCTCCCTTAATCTTTGTCTTTCAACTTTCAGGAACAGAGCTTTGAAATTCATACCAGATCAGCTGCCACGTACTTGGCATGAGCTCCTCGTGTCCCCGCTAATCAGGCTGTGTACCAGCGCTGCCCCAGATAGCAGCTCGTGCTGTCTCTCATTAGGTCAAGCCAGTGAGCTTTCTGGGAGTCAAGCCAAGAGAGCACTACCATAGTTCATGGTAGCCCAGCGGAGCTTCATTTTGATGAAAAATGGAAAAAATGGGATAGAAGGTGCTCTAGAAATAAAGCACTAAGATCTGGAAGACTGAGGTCAAAATGATTAAGACTGCTTTTCAATTACCAGCACCAACCAAACAAGCAAACACCACTCCATATGCACACTAAGGCAGCGGTTAATGCCAATCTGATTAAAAAACAAGCAGCCAAGAGCAAGGAGGCTGGAAATACGCAGCGAAGCTCACACATCCAAACCTGTCCCACCGCTTTATCCGAAGGTACACCAGCTGGTTGGAAGAAAAACATGATTCAGGGTCTTGCGCTCCTGGAATGTGTGCCTGTCATTATCCACAGTCGTTTCATTATTACCAAAGGCTTAGAAAAACACGAGAGATTAGCAAGAACGTAGGGAAAGCTGGAGCGGTTCTGCTCGCTGTGTGTATGCATGTTGTAACCACTAATTGGCCAGGAAACCATGAAACAGGCTCAGCAGCTGAGCTTGGGGCTGGTGGGAAGCAGAGAGGTGTACGCTGATTGACCATACCGTGTTCGGGTCGCCTTCACCAAGCTCACCAAAGCTCTTCTGGATCTTTTCCCCAGTGTGGAAAAAAGTACCTTTTGGGAAATTAAAAAAAAAAAATAAAAAGAACCTGACAGCACAATTCTTTCCTTTGCAAAATGAGTCATTTAAAGCTTACCCTTAAAATAAATCTTCAGAAGAAAGCTGAGTTTTGTGTACAACAGTGCTGGGTGGGGGAAGAGGGAAGGCACGTTTGCAGGTTCAGATTTAGACACAGCAAAGCAGATGCTTATTTCCCAGCTGATCCCAGAAAAAAGCCCTAATTTTAAAGGCGGTTCCTTGGAGCCTGCTCTTATCCTGATCCACCACGGAGGGATGCTGTGCGCCGTGTTTCCCTTCGCTGTCTCCTCTCAAGCTTGCCAGGAGCCAGGCCAGCGCCGGGTGGCCGTGGCCATGTGACACCCAGGGTCTGGGCGAAAGGTCTCTGCCCGGCTCTCAAGCAGCAGACCCAGGTCCTGGCACCGCTCAGGAAGGCTCTTGGGGTGCCAGGAGCACCCGGAGGCTCCTGGGGCTCTTCACCAGTTTCTGCAGCCTCCACTGAAAGCAGGAGCACTTTCACTGAAGCCTTTGCTGAAGCTGGAAAGCTTTCACTGCAGCTGCTCCCTCGGCTGCTGTGCATCCTTCGGCTGGGCTGGGATGTCCAGGGCTGCACTGGGCACGATGGAGGGCTCCGAGGATGGGGCTGGATTTTCCTTCTTCTTGCAAAACAATGTCTAAAGTGAAGCAGCTGAGTCTGACAGACGCATGTGAGGCATTTACTGCTCCGTGCAACGGGAGCACCCTCTTCCTTCAAATGACCCCGACTTCCCTTGGGAAATGGGTGTGAAGGTGCCCCGCTCCTTTTGGGAGTCTCAGGGCCCCGGAGCCTGGGACAAGTCCTCACAGTGCCCAGGGTGGGGACGGAGTCTCCCGTGGGAGCGAGGGCTGGGATGGTGCCGGGAGACTGCTCCTGCTGCCAGGTTGGATTTGTAACCCCCTCCCGAGATGTAGGACAGGCGCACCGTGCGCCTTCAGATCAGTGAAATATCCTGCCTGGACCTGTGGCCACAATTGGGGAAAACAACTAAAAGCACCTGTTTAGAAGCTCTGAGGCAGAAATGTCACCTGAAGCCACCCAGGGCAGCAGACATGGGGCAGAGGAGAGAGGCAGCTGCCTGCCCTCTCCGGGGAGCATGGGGAAAAGTCTGTGAAGTTTATTCAGGTGCTTTGCAATCAGAGGTGTGTGATTAGTGCTTTTGACACTGAGCTGTGTTAAGTGCAGAGGAATTGTTTTCTCCACTTGTGTTGCAGCCTCTCGTGGGGATGGAGTTGCTGGCAGGGCTTGGAGAAACCTCCTCTGCATTTTGGGTGCTCCGCACCCTGGCCGGGAGCTTCCCAGCCACACTCCTCCATCATTAGAAACTTGTGCCTGTGGAACAGGAGCCACTGTGTCCCCAGAGGGGTTACTGGGGATGGAGCCTCTGGAAAGGTCAGTCCAGACCTGTTTCTTGTGCCTGAGCCCAAATCCCTCTGCTGAGCAGCTGAGCAGCTGCTGGGGGGACTCCCAGTTACAGCAGTGGAGAGCACGGGTACTTGAAGAAGTCTATCAATCAGGCAACAAACTCTCACCTGAAAAGTTAGAAATCTCTTTGCAAATTGGGTGTGTTTGCTTACACGTATGAATACGTGTAGATATTAAAAATATATATCTCCGCTGCCCCAGTGAGCAGGCCAAGCACCATGCAGGATGGGACATGTAGCTCACCAAGCCCGGTGCTGGGAGCTCTGCGCTTGTGGGGGCCGAAGCTTTGCAATCAGCTGATTTATTCATGCTCTGTCGTGCCATCATCTCTGCCACGCTGGGGAGGGCATCGCTAGGTCTGGGACCACGCTTCCCTGCAAACTGGGCAATATTGGCAAATGAAGTGCTGGCTCAGTCTCCTCAACCGGAGCGGGGGAGCCTGGCCGGGCTCGGGGGGAGAACGGCCCCTGGGGAGGGGGATGGCAGCGGCTGCATTGCCGGTTGGTGGGGACGGTGGGGACGGGGCCAGGCTGGGTGAGCTCAGTGCGTCCCTCTGTCCCGGCTGCCCCAGGTTTCAGAGGAGCCCCCAAGGGGAGGTTGGGGTCGCTGTGTGCTGGGCGCTGCAGCTCCCTGAGGGGGGGCAGAGCCATTTCATCCTCCCTGTGCCCCCGGGGCTGGCGCTCACTGGAGGGGTCTGGCTTTGGGTGCTCTGCTGTTGCCGCCAAAGATCTCGAGGGCTTGGTTGTTGCTTCTGGGGTGAGCTGGGGGGGCAGGATGGCTCCATGGCCACCTGTGTCCCACTGTTTACCGTCCTCCCTGCATGACCAGGGAGCGGGTGGAGATGCCACAGCCGGCACCTTGGTCCTGCCAGCGGCCCCAGTGAGGGGGGGCGTCAAAGCTAAACCCCCATGTGGCTTTGGGGGCCTGAGCACCCCATTCCTAGAGGGGGAGGAGGGCCTGGATCCCCTGGAGGGGATCCTGTGCTGCCTGCCTGGGAATATGGTGATCCTGGGAGTGTCTGCAAGGGCCCATCACTGACACGTGATGGGGACACACAGGGGAGAAGCCGCTTTCCCTGTGCCCCTGGACAAACCCGAGCTCCATCACAGGGCAGCCCCCGGGGACATCTCACGGTCCGTTTGCTCCCAGACATGGTTTGGGAAGCTGTGCCGCTGCCGGCGGGGCTGTGCTCGCCCTGCCGTACCCACGAGGTGGAGACGTTTTGCCACCAACACCTCGGGCTTGGTGGCCATGTCGGGAGCGCTTGGGCTGGCACTGGGTTCTGGGGCTGCTGGGGCTGTGGCACGGGGACACTTCCCAATTTCGGTTAGGGATACAAAGAGTGTTTTTTGTCCCCGATACCCTGTCCGAAGGAGCAGGGGCTGGGTTTCATCTTCGTCTCCCTGGGGGGTGGCCGGCTCACTCGGGAGCTGTGCCCAGGGGAGCCCAGGGCAGCTGGGCACGGTGGCACGCGCGGGCTGCTTCTCTCCTCAGAAAGAAAAACTGGAGCAAGGCACAACTGAGACAAGGCACTATTTGATTTATTCACTGCGTTGTTTATTTAACTGCTGCTAACAGCTCTCAAAGAGCCATCCTTCCCTTAGCTCCCCAAGTCCTGTCTCCTCCTGCAGCAAGCTCTTGCCGGCTCCCAGGCTCACCATCCCGACGGGCCATGGCAGGTGCTCAGACACGTGTGGAGGATGCGGTTGCTGCAGGAAAACCCCGTAACGACCCACCAGGCCAGAGCAGAGGGTCCCTGCTGCAGGCACGGCTGGTGCCTCCTCACAATTTGTCTGAGGTTCAGGATAGGTGTGGGTCTGCTGGCCATCCGGGATGGGTTATGGGGCAGGCTGGTGCTATGGGGCAAGGTGGTGGCAGCCGGCATTTTGTGGGGATGCTCTCTGGGGGCTCAGCTGGCACTGCAGGGGTCTGGGTAAAACGCTGCTGTGGGGCCACCCGCCGCAGACCCACTGTTTTGGGTTTTGCAGACAAAGCTCTCCCAGCCCCACTCTGTCCCAGCCCCACTGCAGAAGGGCTGGGACAAGCCAAGTCTGGCACGGCATGGCTGCCGGTGCCATTGCCCTCCTGGATTCTGCTGGAGCCACTGGTGTCCAGGGTACAGCTTCCCTCCGGAGCAGAGCTGTGGGATGGGGAAGATGGGTGTTTTCGGGCTCCCTGTGCCGTGGCAGTGATGGTGCCGAGCACCGCGGGCCGGGGCTGTGCCAGGGGAGGTCGCTCTGCTACCGCTGCTCGGTGTCCTCGTCCCCTGCCCCGCAGGGCCGCAGCTGTTCCCGCTGCACGGAGCCAGAGTACACTGTGTTCGCCCAGAGTCCTCGATTAAACAAAATGTTTATGCATGCCTCCGCTCCGACGAACATCTTGGCCGGCTTGCATGAAGCCTGCTCTCTGCCGCAGCTCCAGCTGCGCCGAGGGCAGCCCCAGCTCCGGCAGGGCTGGGAAGGGTCTGTGGGACGGTCGCTTCAGGAGCCGGCTGGCCTCTGCATGGCCCCCTCTCCAGGGACCCCCACCCTCAGTCCCTGCGCCCCCAGCTCCACCACGAGGGGCTTTGGCTGCTGCCCCGCAACCCTTGGTGCCAACGGGAGCTGCTGGCCCCTTTGAGGGGCTGCGGGGGGAGCACGCTTTGCTTCTTTACCCTGGGGGGGTTGACGGCCACCCCATGAACCTGCTACCCCTTTGCCACTTGACCAGGGCTTTGGGGTGCATGTCGAGATTTCAGGAACAGTTAAGAAATTCCCTGGGCTGCAGGGTGTCTCCAGCAGTGCCGAACACCGTTGCTGACACTGAGCCTTCTCAGCACCCTCCTGGTGGCCACCTGCTTATCGTCACCGTGTACCAGACCATGGGGTAGGGCGGACCATCTCCAGCACCAGCCAGGGCAATGGCAGGGCTAACACTGGTTTCCAGGGCTGGCCTGCTTGCAGCTCCAGCATCCTCTGGGATGTGCCTGCCTCTTTCCCTGCCCGAGGGGACTGTTTGTGCCAGTTCTGCACATCTGCAGTTAACTGGGGACAGGCTGGCCTCGCTGGCCTGTGTCATCTCTCAGGCAGTGTGCTACTGCCTGGTCCACGCCTGCATGGCAGCCCTTAGCCAGATGTGCCATCGTCATACTCATGCTGTTGCTCCTGCTGATACCTCCAAACCCCTTGGGGGGGGCAGGGTAACTGCCCCCAAGCCATTTCCCCAGTGGGGAAGGAGTAGCACGCCTTGGGCAAGGGGGGACCAGCATATTGAGGTCATTTACAACCCTGCCAGGAGAAACCAAAGCCAAGGAGAGATGTTTGGAGGCTTACTGGGAGCTCTGGACACAGATGTGACTCAGGGATGGATGCTGGAGCCAGGATCTGCTCCATGGACCCGAGAGTTGAACAGTGCCTTGGAGACGGGCACTATCCCGTGTTTGTGCACATGCTAAAGAGAGACGCATAAGATGGAGCATCCCAGCGCGCAGCGTTTAACAGCCCAACAACACAGCTAGGGATGGGCAGGCAGGGAGGCTGGAAGAAACTGGTGGGATCAGTGCTAAACTCTCAGTCTTTTGGCTGGTAGTTTTGTGATGGGCACCCAGCAAGGGAGACCGGCCCTGTGTGACAGACAGCCTCGTGAGGAGCGGGGAGAAGGGGTCTGTGGGGCTGAGACAGGGCCAACAGCGAAGCTCAGGGCTCAGGGCCTTGAATTCAGGAGGCCAGGAAGGAGGAGAAAATGCTGATGGCCACCAGGTGCTGATGGCCACTGCGATGATGACGGCCCCGCACCAGACTCCCAGCCGTGACTCGCTGCCCGGGGCAGGCTGCAGGATTGTTTCCCAAGAGCTCTGGCTTTCAGCAGAGCTGGTTGCCCAAGCGGCGTGCGTGCCCCTGCCAAGCTGTGCCACGGCCCTTGCGAAACGGTGTTGATAAACACTGCGGGGCATGCCAAGTCCTGCGAGACGACAGCTGATGTGCTCGGGCTGCAGGGAGTGCCTGCACGGCGAGAGGAATTTTCCACTCCTCTCCGGCAAGCGTGTCTGACCCCGACAGGGGACTGTCCCCAGCAAGTAAAAGACTTATTTGCTGGTGTCCCAGCCGCCCCTCTCTGGCCCTGTAAACCACGCCATGCAAGGGCTGTCCTAGGCACAACTCAAGACGAGGGGTGGTTGGGTTGCCCGGGGCATGGTGGCACCCTACAGGGCTGGGTTGGGGTGCCACCATCCCCAAGGCAACCCAGCCCCCTGCATCTCACCACGGTGCCGTTCTTGTGTCCTGGTGATGAACTACCCATTAGCTTTGCCTTTTCAAGCACGTGGGCCAAGCTGGGGCAAGCCCTGAGCCCGGTCCCTGAACCAGTGATGCTGGTCCCGTTCACACGTGTCCGGGGACACTGGGTGAGCCTCGCCAGGGCCCTCCAGGCTGCCTGGGTCAGCTCTGCCCTGCTGTGTCTTCTGGCAGATTGGAAACGTCTCAAAGAGCAGCGGCTTTGTAGTATGAAAAGGGTGTGCTCCATCATGTGCTTGCTGATGTATGGTAATTAGCATGCTAAATGCCCAATTTAATTGGACCAGCCAATGTCCTGGAGCTGCAGCTCGCTTCGCCTGCCCTGCGATCCTGCTGTGCTCTCGGCAGATGCAGATAAAGCTCTCAGTAAATGAAGGCTGATCTTTCTGCAGGGTCCGGTCGGGCCCTGGGCAGGGCCATGCCAGGCAGGGCAGACCTGGCTGTGCACGGTGCCACGCGTGTCCCCGGGCAACTCCTGTCCCCCATCGCAGCCTGGCGTGTGCTGCACCCACAGCCCCGGCACCTGCGGGGAACGGGCATTTCAAACCCTGACATCACGTGTGGCTTTCCGTGAAGTGTCCCCAAAGGGCCGGGACCGCGCTGATGAAGGAGGAGTGTAAAGGGCATTTGGAAAGCCTGCGTGTCCCTGCCGATAGCCATGAGCACGCATGGCATCCACATCTGCCTGGGCAGCAGGAAAATACAATTATTTAGGGCAACATTTGTAAATCATCAGCAGCTGGTCTCTGGCACAACACGACTCTCCAAAGGCCTTCCCCACAGCCTCCTGTGGAAAGCCACCAGCATGAGGATGCAGATGAACCCGGGACGGTCGGCGTGCCCCGTGCTCCCGACGGCAGCCAGCCCTGGAGCAGCCTGGGGCTCTCCTCCCTGTGTCCCCCAGAATGATTTTGGGACAGTGCTGCAACATATTTTCCAGTGCTTTGGCCAGCTTGATTTAAAGTGACCTAAGTGACTGAAATCCTGGCCATTCCCTTGGGAAAGTGTTTCAGAGCCTGGTGTGAAGCCCTTGTGTTTGCTGCTGAGCTCTGCCGGCACCGTTTGCTCTGCTGGAGATGCGGCGCAGGGGGGTAACCCTTGGGCGATCGATGTGTGTGGGTGATTGGTGTTTGTTGCTACATCAGACTGTCCCGTGGAGGCGTTTCTGCTTTCTCTCGGGTACCGGGTGGGGATGTGCTCCCATTCGGCAGGCTGCAGGGTGACCTCGTGCTCCCGGGGGCAGTGACAGCCCCTCAAAAGCTGTAGATCGGCTTGGTTGGAGGTTTCCTCAGGGACTCGTCGCTCCAGCAGGGACCTGCCTGGGAAAGGCATGGCTAGAGTTCCTCCTCTGTCAGCAGGCAGAGGAGCCAAACGTCAGCCAGTGCCTGGAGAGAGAAGAGACGGGGGATCACAGGTCTCCTGTTGTGGACAGGACGCTGGGGACGAGGGCTCTGGGAGGACTCTGCGTCCCCCCTCTTTTCCTTGCCCCCTTCTTTCCCCCCTTCCTCCTTCTTTCCTTCTGCTCTCCCTCTCACTTTCACTCTCTCCTTCTCTTTCGTTTCCTCTTTCATTTCGTCTTTCTGTTTCTGTTTCTTTTTCTCTTTTTCCTCCCTTTCTTCCTCTCTTCTGCTGCCTCCTGGACACACCCCTACTGCCACCCTGCTGCCCCTGTGCCCGTCCATCTGGCATCAGGGCTGGCAGCGTCAGAGCTGCAGGGACGGCTGATGTGACACCCTGCCCGCGGGGGGTCCTCCAGCAAAGCCCCAGTGCACGAAAGGGACCCGTGCCCCGCAAACACCGCCACCCCCTCAGCCGGGGGGGCTGTCCTCCCCGTGTCCCCCGTCATCGGGGCGGAGGACCCTGCGTGGGGTGACAAGGTGGGCAGGGAGCAGCCATGCGTGGCTGGGAAGGCACTGCTGATGTGTCAGCTATATATAACTGCACTTGCTGTGCGTTGTGGCTGTGCTGACCTAAGGACATGGTGGATCATGGTTTCAATGTTGAGTAATTGCTATTATTACTGAGCTGGTATTATAAGCGAACAAGTCAAGCTTTGGGCACGCCACTTCCTCTCCTGTGTTGTGCCCATGGGGTGTCCTGTGGCCCACGTGCAGCGGACATGCACGGCACAGCATGGCAGGTTGCTGCCAGCAAAGGCAGGCACGGAGGCAGACCTGGCTTCCATGAAGGGTGTCTGGCGGGGCAGGAGGAGCCCCTTCTGCCCCCTTTCTCCCTGCGTTGGCTCGGACCATCTGCTCCCCCTGCAAGCTAGAGCCCCCCTGGGGCTGCTCCCCTCTGCGTCACCCGGGACAGTGTCGGCAGAGCTGGGACGGCACCTTTGCTGTGGCCTCAGAGGGGAGGTGGTGGAGGAGGAAGGAAGTTTTCCTTTGCTTCTGTGCAAAAAAGACTGGCAATCCCCCAAAGCCAGATTTTTCCACCAGGTACAAACAATTCCCAATTCACGGGTTTCCCCCAGGGCTCCCTTGTGCTCAGGTGCCATCACCTAGAACTGCCTTGGCAGGGCACCGGCCTATTGCCTGCTCCATGTCTTGCCCACAGGATGAATAAAAATGATTAATTGGGGTTGTACTGCCCGGCCAAGTGACTACTGCTGTAGTTTCAGCATCCAGCCAGTGTCACAGCTGCTCACAGCCCAGGGCTGCTCCTACCGTTTTGCTGCCGACGCTTCCCCCCGCGCCACATGCGATGGCTGTGCCAGCCCCGCCAGGCAGCACTGCCATCTGCTCCGACACCGGCGGCAGATCAGCATCCCCCATCCCTTCCCAGGGGATGTCCCTGCAGGCCCAAGGCTGGTGGGCCAGGGCCAGGTGGGAGTCGGACCCCTGCTGAGAGGGCAGGGGGGTGACGGGATGCACCCGCTGAGGGTCCTGCTGGGAGCGCTCCGGGAAAAGGGCACATGCTGGCACCTGGCGCTGTGCGCGGAACCCGGTCTCTGGATGGAGACAGGGCGAGAGGAAGGGGGAACGGGTGGTTTGCTCATGGCAGAGGGCGGCTGGGAGCAGGGGAGAGGCTACTTTCTCCTCCCGGCGTCACGGCTTGTGCCCGCAGGCAGAGGCGAGGGGGCAGCGGGGCACTCGGTGCCTGTGCATTCTCCACTGGGGCGAGACGGAGCTTGGGCACAACGCATCTGAAGAGGCAGCAGGCCCTGCCCTGCCCCCAGATACTTGGGACGCGGTGTTCTCTCTGAGCAATGATAAGGACAATCAATAATAACAACAGGCAGCTGGGACGCAAGCCCAGCCTCCAGCCAGCGACCTTCGGGAGCTGGGTCACTGGAGCAGGCGCAGGCGCCCTTGGCAGGGCGAGAGCAGCGCGCCGGGAGCCAGCGCGGGGTACGCATGGATGCTGGAGGCAGCCCCCGGCGCAGCCCCCCCCCGGCACAGCCCTTCACACCTTTGGCTTGCCACCCCATGCAGACGTGTCTCGCACCCGTGGGCACACGCCGTGCTCCTCGGGGAATTTCTCGGAGGGTGACGAAACTCCCGCAGAGGCTCGGGCGCCGTGTTGCCCAGCTCAGTGCGGCAGTGAGCGGCCGGCAGCGCGCCTGGCACATGCGCACGGGGGAGGCACGGCCAGCCCAGCCTCTGGAGCAACCCTGAGCACTTGCATAACGATTTGCATTTACAAACCGCTGCACAAACATGACCCACTTGCGGAGAACACAGACGATCTCAGCAAGATCCTGACAAAGCAAAAAAACCCCTCCAACCCCAACCCAGCTCCTGGACCCAGCTGGCGGGGACTGTTTGGGTCTGCTGACGTGGGAAGGTTCGCAGTGCCCTGGCTGAGCTCTGCGTAACAGCCTGGAAGGTTCGAGCTGGCCGATAGCCAACGCAGGCGTCTGTCCTGCAGCAGGTTCTGGCACTTTCTGAGCTCCTCAGGGCTGCAACGAAGCTCAGGGGTTTGCAGGCCTGGGAGAAGCCATCAGAGCGCAGGGAGCCAGGCTGTGCGTGTCCCCTTCCCGGGGCTGCCCCAGCCACGGAACGGCTTGCAGGCTGCTTGCGCAGCAATAAGGGAACAGCCCGTTCCCCGCTGCGGCACCCTGGGCCCCATCCAGAGGGTCCGGCGCTGCCTTGCGAAGGTTTGTTGTGGGAACAGGCAGTTTTTCGTAGCAAGTGGGGGAACCAGCCCCTTGCAGCCCATTTGCAGCCAGCAGGCGTGCAGGCTATTGTATGCCTACAGCTTTCCCTTGGAAGGTGCTGGAGGCAATCAGAAAGCAGAGTATATAAAAGCTCATTTACAGAGTCCGGTCAAGTGGATCCGGCCGATGCCCGGCACATCCCGATCCTCCTGCGGTGTGCAAAGGCCAGTGCCCTGGGGCTGGGAGCCGCCTGCTTAAGGTGGCCAAGAGCTTTGTGGGGCCCTCCCCATCTCAGAGAGCCAGGAAGCCAAGTGCTCTGGAGGTCAGGAGTCTCTCCTCTGCTTGGCCTCGAATGCACCCGCAGGCCCGGAGCAGCGGGGGAGCTCCCACAGCTGCAGCCGCGATGCCTTATCTCGCCCTGCCTGCCGCTGCTCTGCTGCGCCCGGGAGCCTGCAAAGCAGTGAATAAACACCCCGGGCTCTGCCCCTTGTCCCCCTGCAGGGTGGCAACGGCATCCCTCGAGGGCACCCCTTCTTCCTATGTCCGCATCGGGATGTCCCACCTGCAGGAAGCAATTCCCAGCCTGCGGGACAGCCCCGAGCACCGCGCATCCCTGCTTCCTCTTCAGAGGAGCCTCGTAGCTGGGAGCAGGGGGACTGAGGCTGCAGAAATGGGCTCCACCAGGGACAAACCTCACCGCTTTAAACATGCGGGATGGGTTTTCATTCCTGCCTTTAGTTCAGTATCTGGCCCATTCCTCTTGTCTCCCTGCCAGGGGCTCCTGAGGAGCTGGTGGAAGTCACGAGCCAGCAGATAGCACCACGGCGTGTCTGCGGTGCTGGGCAGGGAGCATGCTAGCGCGGGTGGATGGAGGGCACGCTGCTGGCACGGGGGAATGCACAGCAGAGCCGGAGACGGAGTTTGTCCCCCGAGCTGGAGCCTGAACCTGCCCTCATCTCAGGCGGGTTGAAAACAAGCCTGCCCTGAGACCACATGAAAGCGCTCGAGCCTGTAGCTTTCTTGCTGCCTCTGATCTTGCCTGTTCCCCAACGTACTTGGTGCGGAGCTGTTGAGGTTAGACAGTTCCCCAGGACACCCTGTTCCAGGTGAAGGCAAACCACCCTGGCTGCTGCAGAGCCGGCCCCCACCTTTAAAACCCCCTCTCCCCATTGCCTGAGCAATCCGTGAGCCCCTGGGGCTGTCCCCAGGCCCTGCCCCTGGGGAGGCTGGTGGGCAGCAGGAGAGGTGCATCGCTGCAACATGGTGGCTCCCGAGCTGGGTGCAGAGGGCAGGTGTTGTGCCAGCCCTGGGATGGTTTTTAGGACCACGGTTTCACAGATCGGTGGGCACCAGAGGGAGGAAGAGGACTTGCAAAACCTGTGGAAAAACGCCCCTCCCTATGATTGAGCAGGGATGTCCCCCTCTGTGGGGTGGGCTTTGTGTCCCCGGAGGGGATGCTCGAGCTGTGGATCCCGGTCCCGGTTCAGACCTGCACGGCCAGGCAGCTCTGCTCCCACCTCCACCGTTGCCATCCCTCTGTCTGAGTCCAGAGGAGCAGAGCAGCCTTGGAGGGACTCTCGGTGTCGCTTGTTTTCCCCTCCTTGCAGAGCTCTACGTGCCTCATGTCCTCACCTGGTGCCTGGGACACTGAGGCACAGCACCACGCCGTGCTGGCAGTGACACCCTCTTCGGGCTCAGGTGCTGTGTGGACCCTCCTGGTCCCCGAGCGGGTGACACCGAGCCCCGCAGACCCCTCAGCCCCTGCTTGCGTGGGGAGATGAGGTTGTTCAGGGCATCCCCACGGGATGCCCAAAGGTAACCCAAACCCACTTCCCATCGCTGCCCCTTGGCAAAGCCATGCTGGCACGCTCCCTGGCACACGCAGTGGCCTCGCTGTCCTCCGCTGTTCTCTGTCCCAGTTCACAGCAGCAGTAGGGCTGATAAGGGCCATGCAGGGGAGCATTTAACCCTTGCGCGGCCGGCGGTAGCAGGTGCAGCCCAGGTCTCCCAGCTGGGATCTCTCAACCCTTCGCAGCTGGCAGCTACCAGGTTTGTTCAGTGTTAGAACATGCTTTGAGGAAGTGGGTATTGGGGTGTACACCAAGTGGTTTGGTGAATCCGTTGGCTGACCCAGAGCAAACGTCCCTGAAAATTCCCAATAGACAAAATATGTGAATTGTCATTACTCTTGGAGCATTTTAGGGCGTTTGGTGGTACTGTAAGGTTCTGTGCTGGTGGGGACAGCATTAATGTTACTGTTTGCATTTCTGTGAAATCCCGTTTCTTTTATTTTTGTTACATTCTTCAGATCTGTCCCGCAGGGGAAAGCAAGATGAGCCTGTTCTTGTGTGCCTTCCAGGGGAAGCGTGGGTATGTACACAGGATGGCTGAAGTTAACGTGCCGCTTCCATTTGTGGTTGCCTTGCAAGGTGATAGTGCTGCTGACAGGACCTGCCCTTATTTCGGTGGTGGGTTTCGGGGACGTTTGCCCACGTCCAGCGCCCTGCCCGTAGGGTGCCCGGGCAGCACCCGGAGCCGGGAGCGTGGCCAGGAGGTGGCAGCAGCCCCTCACCGCGGCGCCAGGGCTGGGCTGCAGGGCCGAGACCCCCGCAAAGGAGCGCTCCCACCGCTCTGGTCCCCTCTCCGGCGGCGAGGAAGACACAGGGGGAGGAAGGCAGAGCTCCGCAGGGCTGCGAGGCCGGACGTGCCGGAGGGGGCTCCGGTGGCACGCTGGGCGACGAGGACCGGGGGACGCGGTGGCCCTGCAGGGCCCCGAGCGGGCACAGCTGGCTGCGGTTTGGGCTTCTCGCTGGCGGGCCCGGCGGGGCGCTGTGGTTTGAGGCAGCAGCGTGTGGAAGTCGGAAAGAACAAACTGTTCAGCCGCCAGCCCTTCCAGCTTCTGCTTTCGAAGTTATCGCACGGCCCAAACAAACAGGCGAGCGCTGGCTCGGCCGCAGCTGGCCCGGCCCGGCAGCACCGGCACAGCCCGTCCCGTCCCCGTCCCCCGGCACCACCGCAAACGCCACCTGGCACAGGGCAGCTTCCCGGGCATCCCGCTCCAACCGTGGCTGGTGGACCATGGTGGTCCCTGCAGAGATGGACAACGGCTCGGGGGGGGTTCCCTTGCACTCTGCTCGGTCCTGCCTGGCCACCGGCAAATGGCAGGGGATTGCCGTGCCGATGCCGTGTGTGTTGGGATGCAAGGGCAGTGTGGAAGGACTGGCACAGCGGTGGAGAAGAGAAGGAGAGCGCTGGCCCACCACCCCCAGGTGCTTCAGTGCAAGCCACGGCTCTGGAGATGGATGCAGTCTGCTGGAGCCTGGGGAGGATACACAAGGTTCAGCCGTGCATGGGGACAGGGACAAGCCTCCGTGTCCCCAGACAAGCTGTGGGACCAAGAAGCTGCCAGCTTGAGGGATGCCGGAGGTGACCACAAAGGTGCAGAGAGGGGGGAGCTGTGTCTGGAGCAGGGTCCCACCCCACGGGTGGCCTGTCCAGCCCCGGCCCGTGGCAGAAAGGGGAAGCTGAGGGCTGTAACCGACTCCAAAAAACAAGGCTGTGTTGTGGTGTCTTGTCACAAGTGCCGAATTCACACGCGGGGGTGCAGGTGGGAGGGGGAAGTGGGAAAGGGGTGGGGAGCCCGGTTACGTAGAGTGAGTCCGCCAGCCTTCCTTCCTGCGGCCGCGGGCTGAGGGTATATAAACAGCTGAGCTATAATTATCTGGGGCTGGTGAGCTGCGAGCCCAAGCTGCTGGCTGCCATGGGCACGGCTGCGAGGCCAGTGGGCTCGGAGCCCCCAGGGCTGGCAGCCATGGCCCAGGTGGGCTGCACCTGGGGAGGAAGGTATGGTCCCCAGCTTGTCGCCTCAGCAACAGGAGTGATGGGCTTGTGGAGACCCTGAGGAGGGCACAGAGGCTGCGTGGAAGGAAAAGTCCCTGTGGAGGGGCCCAGAGGCTGCTGGGTGACTCTCCATGGGGCAGGGGGGGGCCACCAGTTTATACCAAGCTGGTCTGGGACTGGTCCTCATGATTGTGTTTCCCATCCAAAATTGCCACCATTTGGGAAAGGCTGGTACAGGGTGAAGGCACCTGCCTCTGCACTCCTTTCTGTTTGCCTTTTGACCATTTTGGATCTGTCTTGTTCCTCTTCCCAGGGAAGCCCCTTGCTCCTCACTCATGTCATCAGGTACTTGCTGGGGAAATGGGGGAAGCACCAAACAACGCGCCCCCTCCCCAGCGAGGAAAGGGTGCTCTTCTCCAGACCTCGGGTGCAACATCAGGAGGTCCCTTGTGCAGCTTGAGTGAAAGCAGGAAATTGTGTTTGGGTGGTTAAAAAGAGCCTGGCGAGGGGAGCACCCCGGGGGGGTGGGGGTGGGAGGAAGGCCCCAAGGGACGGGGTGCAACCTGCACCCTGGGCTGCCCAGATGCCACAGATGAACCCCTGCTTCAGACTGCACGGCCAGGCAGCTCTGCCGGCTCCCATCGGCACGTGGCCCGTCTCCTCCAGGCGTTTTGGGTTGTAGGTCGCTTGCTCTCTCCATTGCACTCAGGGGATCCAGGATGCTCCGTGTTTCCATAGACAAAATGGACACCTGGGAGTTTTACTGGACCTTGATATTTATAAAATGTGGGCCAGAGGCACTCCAGGATGCATTCTGAAGGCACCAATGTCTGTGAAGATGCCCAGAACCTCTGGGTGCAGGCAGATGTTTCTCCTGACTACACCAGCACATGCGCAGTGGTGGGAGGAGAGGAGATGCAGCAGAAAAGGGTGAGGGGAAGGCTAGGAACTGTTGGGGGGATTGGGAAGGGTGAGAGGGTGCCTTGGCTGGTCCTTGTGTTGGAGAAGTGCTGGTATGGTGGTAAAACAGGGCAGAGAGGGAAGGACCAGAGTGCGTTTGGAGATTGTCCCCTCGAGCAGAGAGGTGTGTAGTCCGGGGTGGATGGTGGCTGCGTCCCTCTGGGGGGACACCTCGGCTTTCTGCTCCCAGGCGTGGGTCACGTCGGGCCAGACCAGGCTGAGAGAGCTCTAGTTTGGGCTGGGATTTCTGCAGCTAATGGGAAACAGTGAGCTGGGAATGAGGAACTCAGACACAGCCTGAAGACACCCGACCGTTGCAAAAGGCTCAGCCAAGGGCTGGCTGTAAGATGTGGAAAGTGCTTGGGGTTAGTTTGTGCTTAGAATTTCCAGCTCCTCCAGCCTCCTCGTGCTCAGCTGAGCAGTGTTTGCTTTCACTTCCCTGCCTGGTCTCCAGGACAGACAAATGCTGGGAACTTTCCACATCCAGAACAACAAAAACAAAAGACACGCAAGAGAAAACAACATTCAGATTTGGAAGTAAAGAAGGAATCCATCATTTCCTACCCAAAAACAATCCACGCTTGGTGGGGAGCTGGGTAGGGAATGGAAACAGCCACATGAAAAAGCTGAACTGGTCACAAAACAGGTCCTGGAAGCCCTGCTGGGCTGCCCATCTTGGGGCAGGTGGTCTCTCTGGTTACACTGAGAAGCCCAAAGGCTTGGCTGCCAAGCCCAGGGAGGTGTTTTGGGGTCTTTTAGAGCACTTTGGAGCCCGTGTTAGCTCTTGAAGAGCTCAGCGTTGGTGAGTGCAGGGTTGGAGGTTGCAGGTGAGGAGGTGCCAGGCTGTGGCTCCAGTGCTGGTGGCTGGTTGTCACAAGGAGACAAGCTGGGTCAGGCACGGGCACACCTCCTCATGTGGGTACGAGGATGTGCTTCACGCCGTAGCCTGGAGTGGTTTGAGCTGGCTCTGGCCACCCTCGAGTCGGATCCTCTGCCCTCTGGCTGCGGATTCCTGGCCCTCAGTGCTGGCTCGAGCCACTCGCATCTCATGGGGGTTTTTCATCCCGAGCCTGGTGCTGCTGCACAGGAGCTCCCTGCTGTCTCCCAGGAGCTCGGGGGGGTTGGCAGGTCTCAGCTCCCCCTGTCCTCATGCCACTTCCCACCCTGCCCAGCACTGGCTGAGAACAGCCTTCAGCTGGGGACAGCAAACCGGGGTCAGGTGCTTTATCAGAGATATCAATTTGTGATGGTGGGGACACGTTTGATGGCAAACTCCGGCAGTTTGGCAGGGACCCCTTCCCCTTGCAAGAGGGAAGGGGACAAACCATGCGCAGGCTCCGGTCTGGGTGGATGCGGGCACTGGCACGTCCCCTGCAGAGGGTTTGCAGCAGGGTCAGAGCGAGGACGAGCCCTGGCCCTGGCGCGGTGGCCGGGGGAAGCGAGCCAGCGCCCGCAGCCCCGTCTCACCTGCCCCGCTCCTCCTCCCCTGCAGGGAAGGGCAAACCTGGGATTAGCTGTTCCCAGCACATTCCAGGTATTTACCTCCCGGGACTCCCGCTCCAAAGACCTTTGCTGATGAAAGACACAGACCTGGAACAGACGTTTGGCTGACGAAAGACGCAGTGGAAGTTGCCAGCAGAGCAAGCTCCCCGTGTGCTTGCATCAGGCTCCTGGGTTTCAGTGGGGTGAGAGGCACGGCCAGTGCCCCGCGCCCTGCAGAGCTCCTGTTTGTCCCATGGACCTCCTGTCCCAGAAAGACAAGGGAGCTGCCGCTGCGTCTGTCCCTGTAGGGGAGCTGGAGAGTGTGGCTGTATCACATGGCTACCCTCGGAACAGGTTGTTTTCTTCGGTCCTCTTCCCCACGCTGGGAAGGGCCGGAGCAGGGACGGGTTTTGTCCCAGGTCTGACGCAGGACCTGTGGCTGGAGGGTAACGAGGAGCAAGAGGGGAGGATGCTGGAGACACTGTGGCTCCGCAGGTCTGAGGGAGTCACGCTGCAGGCAAAGGCATCACCCTGCAGCACCAGCACTAGTTCACGTCTCCGCGTGGACGTGAGACACCTACAACCCACCCACACAGGTTGGCCAAGGACTTCTCCTCCATGGGCGCAAGCAGAGGGTGAAACTCTCCCACTGCAGTGGTGTAATCCTGAAATCACCCCTGAAGACGCTCGTCCAGACACCACTTTGCAAGCTGACTCACGGTTCGGGGGATAAAATTGCTTTAATTTTGGAACATGCCATGCCCACGGGGTGCTTTTCTCAAGCGGCTCTGGTGGGGAGCTTTCCCTGTCAACAAGCCCTGCAGTTACAGACCGTCCCCGGAGGAGCAGCGGAGCCTGCTGGGTGTTTGCCGAGCAGCCGGGACTGCACCGTGCGTGCCGGCGGCCGCACTGGGCTCTTCATGTGCCTGCGACCCTGCAGCCCTCCCGTGCCCCCCCCAGCCTGCTCCCAGCATGGCATGCTGGCCTCAGCCTTACATAAATTTCCTTGTGGGGCGACAGGGAAAAAAGAGAAATGGTGAAAACCACGGACACTGGGCAAGTTTTTTTACAGCGGCTCCATCCAGCTTGGACCATGCAAGGAGGCTGGAGGGATCATTGCTTTGCCGGGCGCCAGGCAGAGCGACAAGGCTGATCGTGAGCCAGGACCATGTGTGGTGGGGTATTTAATGTAACCTGGAGCTGCAGCAAAGCATTTGTCACCTCCCCTGCCCTGCGGAGAGGACAGGTTCCCAGGGCAGAGGTGATCTGTTTGTGTGGGATCGGAGCACAGCACCGGGGCTGGGGCAGAGCGGGGACCCAGAGGTGTCTTGGCAGGGGGGATCCCAGAGGGTGCTGGCCTTGGCTCTAGGGCGGGTTGTCTCCAACCTGGTGAGAAGAGCTTCCCTGGTGAGACACCATCTCCTGAAGAGCCTCCCTGTCTCGCTGCGGCAGGACCTGCCCCTTTCACCCTCAACCAAAGTCCATGGCAGAGGGGTGGGTGTGGGGTGAGCTGCCCCCAAACACAGCCCACCCGCGGCAAATCATGGAATCATAGTTGCCTGGGTTGGAAGGGACCTTTCAGATCACCGAGTCCAACCTAACATTGACAAAAACCATTCCAGCTCCCTGCCTTTGCTTCACTCACGGCTTGTTTTCTCCCAGCACAAATACATCTGGACTGGCTCATGGGCTCTGTTTTCTTCTTTGGGCAGAGAGTTGTGCCAACAAAGCAAAGCTTCTTCCTTATCCCTCCCCTTTCTAATTGTTTCCGTACGGATCTAATTTCACCACGTCCCGGAGCAGGGTTGGGTTCCCTGCTTACATAAAGTTGAAAACAAGGGGTGAGGCGCTGGCGGCTGGCAGGAGAGCGTGTCCACCCTGCAATGCCCTCGGAGCATTGATCAGCTTCCAGGCTTGGCTTCTCCAGGTGCCGGAGACCTGTGGCCCTTCCACAGGGAGTGAAAGACCAGGGGACGCTGCTGTTGGTGCAGCAGGGACCCAAGCAGGGCTGGAAAGCCATGTCTGGGCTCTGCGCTGTGCCAGCCACTGGCCCAGGCTGTGCCCTGGGCTGTCTGACTGCGGGCACCATGCTGCTGCCCCTTCTCCTGCCCCTTCCCTTGGGCTCCGGGCCGCTTCTCCTTGCTCGGGGGTCTCTGGTGCCACAAGTGCCCACGTCCTTCTTGCTCAAGTCAGACCCTGCAGTGGATTCCTGGGGTGAGGGACAGCTATGGAGCTCTGGGGGTCGGGTAAAGGGTGGCACTGGAGCGCACTTTCCAGCGGGGTTCCTGAGGTGCCACATTCCCCCACTGCAAGCCCTGGGTCTCCCCTCCACCTGCTTGGCTCAGCAGTGCCTCTGCCCTGTGCGCTGCAGCTGGACAGGACGATGGGAGGAGACACCATGGAGCTGGGATGGCCCGGCCATGCCAACGGCCCTGGCAGCCAGCGATATGCCGTAGGAGAAACAGCAAGCCTGTCTGGAAAATGCTTGAGGCTTTTTGCATCGCGTTTCTCTTCTGCCTTGGCCATCTCCTGGTACATGCTGGGCCATAGTGTGAGTCCCCTCAGAGGAGCAGTGTCACCTGGCCGGTGGGGACCGAGGAGCAGCAGTGGGGCTGTGGCACACGTGGCAGATCAAGGAACAGGGGACGCCGCAGCTCCCAGCTGTGTGCGGGGACCTTGGAGGGGGACATGCTTCCTGCAGCCAGCAGCCACCGGAGAACGTGTGCTGGCTGTGCCAGGGGAGACGTCAGCCTGCCCGTCTCCCCAGCAACGCCATGGGGGCAGCACTCTCCAAGTGCTTCCCGCGGCTCTGACCCCAACAGCCCCATCTTTGGGGGTGGCTCCCGCCAGCCCTCTGAGGAGCCAGCGCCGAGGGTGGCTGCAGGGCTGGGTGAGAGCCGAGGCTCTGGAGGCAGGATCTGCCCTGCAGTTGAGGCAGTTTATGCCCAGGGCAAGAAGATAGGCCTGGGAAATGCTCCAGGCTGTGCACGAAGGTAGGGTGCCCTAAACCCTAGCAAGCGCTTTTAGCTAGAGGCTGCCACTGAGATGTCCCAGCCAAACTCAGTTGTGTCCTGGGGGGTTATATGGACTCCCACCTGCTGGGGGACCCGCTGGGACCTAACCAGCCTGGATGGAGCTGGTGTGGTGCAGCTCAGGTCAAACAGAGCTGGTTCAAGCCCAGTTCAGTGCACTCCAGGCTGGGGGCTGGAGTCCGCAGTTTTTCTCCAGCAGGTGCAGCGCTGGCTCTTTCCCAGGCCATTCCGGCAGTGTCGGTGGGCAAAGGTGGTCCTCCCCAGCCATGGCCATGCCCTGATGTTCACTCTCCGGGAAGGAGCCAGCTGAGTCTCATGGTGGTGGTGCGGATGCTCTGCCAGGTCTGTGCTGGCAGGCAGTGCCAGTACCTCCGGAGATGGCCACTACCAAACTGGGGACCCGGCAGCCCAGTCCCTCCGCCTTTTCCCTTGGGTTGCAACCCCTGCAGTGCGGTTTGCGCATGAGCACCCTGCCCGGAGGGATGGGGCTCTGGCTTCGCACGCGGATGGGGCTGGCCCCGCTGAGAATCCCGGCACACAGCCCTGGGCGTGCACCGTGCTGTTTGCAAACAGGAGCTTCGCTGACGCGCCGACCGCTGCTCCCGACCGCTGCGCCGTCCTGGCCTCGGGAGGGGCGAGGCAAAGCTGCCTACCTGCTGCCTGCAGGGCTTGGACCCGGGGAAAGGCTGTCTCTGTGACCTGGCGTGGCATATGCCGGCTGTTGGGTTCACCGGTGCCAGCCTGCCTGCCCCTTGCCTGCTCAGCACAGACTCAGGGAGGAGAACTTGCCCTTCTCCAGACCACGATCTGGCAGCGTCCACCTGTGTTTACTTGAGTGTACAGAAGCACTCCGGTCTTCGCAGAAATCCCGTCTCCAGAAAGAGGGATCACTGCAGAACACATTGTGCCGCTCAGGGGCTGGGTGCCGGTGACTCATTGGGGATGGGCTTTGACCTCAGTGAGCAGCTCTGTCGAGGGTTTGGAGCTGCCTGGTGTTCCACATGGCCCCCTGCCATCCCTGCGTGACACCTCTCTCCACCACCTCAGCACTCACACACACTTCCCCCTTGGCTGGTGGATGGTGTTTTGAGGACACTTCAGTCCTCCTCCTGCTCTGCTGGGGATGGGGTTGGGAGAGCAGCCACCCCAGAGCAGGAGGCTGGCGGGGGACGGGGCTGGTGTTAGGGCCAACCAGTGGGTGACTCGGTGGTGCTGCTTCTCCCCGCTGTCGCGCCGTGCTGGGAGGTGCTGGGCTGGCTGTGGGGTGGCGAGGCCCCTCCGATGTGCAGCTCATGCAGCCACGAGGCGTAAATCACACCGACGGGGCAGGGCTTTTAGGATGGAGCAGGGATTTGGTGATCCGGGAGAGCTGCAGAAAGCAGCCGGCTCCCGACACCTCAGCCTCCTGGGTGCCGTCCAGCCTCGCCAGAGGTCAGCCAGTGCTCCCAGCACTTCCCATGCGCGGGGCCATCCGTGCAGACCTGGTCTGGGGTGGGTCGGGGTGACCTGGCTCTGGGGAACCCAGCCCCATGGCCCGGGCCGTGCTGGGGGACCCATGGTGGTTGCAGAGCTGGAGATGCTCAGTGGCTCACAAAGAGCTTTCTGTCTGCAGAGGACTCGCACCGTTATTGTCCCCCGTCCTAGTTTCAGTGTCGGCTGCACACACTGCTCATCTTTCTAGGTCAGTGAAGGGGGCCTTTGTGTGCCAACAAAAGTGGTTCTCTCCCCGCGCAGGGTCTTTCCCTCGCTCCTCGGATCACGCTGCTTTGTTTGCACTGGTTTTGACCAGAGTAATGAAGCATCTTCTCACATGCATCCATCCATCCTCCCACCGGTGCTGCCAGGGCCGGCGCTGCCAGGCAGGGGGAGATGCTCTCTGGCCGGTGGGCTCTGCCCGGCGGTGCCTCTGCTGCGTCCCCGCAGCGCACGCTGGCTGTGCCGCTCAGGGATGCAGCCATCGGGAACAGAGATGCTCTGGGCAGCCCAGGCGTCCCCTGAGGACAGTGGCACGGCAGGAAGGGCAGGGGCAGGGCAGCGTGAACTTTGCATCTGCCACTTGGGCTTCCTGGGCACGGAGGGACTGGCAGGACTCCCCCATCCTCCCCAGGCTGCGGGGACGAGGAAAGCTCCGTCGACCCAGAGCTGAGATGGAGCAGGGGCCATTGGTGGTGGCCATCTCAGACCCCTGGCTGCCCGGAGACCGTCTTTGGGGCTTTCCTGGGGAGTCCAGAGAGCATCAGACTTTGAATTCAGACCTTGGCTTTTCCACGGGAGGATTTGTCCTGAGTCAGGAGATGCAGAACTACCCATTGCCCCAGCAGCCTGGGATTATCCCTGGTGTCTCAGTGGGATGTGTGGAAAAGCAAGAAAGCAGGATGCAATCAGAGATGATGGCAAGGGAGGGCAGGGAATAATGCAAAGACAGAAGGGCAGGCTTGGGAGGAGGCCAAGGGACAGATTTTTGCTAGCAGCAGACTGAGGGCTGCGAGCAAGGAAATCCGCTCTGTCATGGCCTCGTTCGTTCTTGCTGGGTTCAGGGACAGGGGTGCGAGGACTCCCCTGGCACACCGTAACGGGCTCCACAGGCGCTCCCCGCCCCGGAGCAGCCCCCTGCAGGGTGGGGGCAGCGCGGGACCCACAGCGTGGGGCTGGGGACCCTGAGCCCAGCGTGCTGCCTGCTGCGTGCACACACGTGCTGCCGGGACCCGGGTCCCAGTGGATCCACCACCCGTGTGCGTGTGCGTACGCACGTGTGTGCACACATGCCCTGCGCGCGTAGCTGGATCCCGCAGGGCCGGAACACCAGCGCGAGCGGGTGTGGGTGTTTGTGCAGGCATGCTCCCTGCGCACAGCTCAGCACGGCCGGCAGCGGCTGCTGCAAGACTCTTCCCTCTTCTATTCCTTGACTTTTTTTTTTTTTTTTTCCCTCAAAACCCGGCATTTAATCATTTCACACCCCAGGAAGATCACTGCTTTCTCTCAGCAGCTAAACTGGTGCCCTGTGTGGGATGGGGGGATGCGAGGCACTGACAGCCTGTGGTCCCTTCAGTGTTCGCTGTAGGCTTCCCGTTGCTGTGGCGATGTGACACGCACGTGCGCTGTGTTTTGAAATGCCCATCTGATGGAGACGCACGCCGAGAGCGGGGAGCACCGGCACAGCCAGCCTCTCCTGTCTGCCTTTGCCGCGGGCACCGTGACTTTGTGGTGCCGGTGATGGAGCACTGAGCCCCAGACGCAGCATCCCCGCTCATCCTCAGCCTGGGCAGGGCGGGAGGAAGGCAGGCGCGCTGTGTGGGGAGCCGGCATGCCTGCCCTGCCTGGCACGGTACGCCAGAGAGGAGAAAAGGCCCTTTCCCAGCATCAACCGCTTGCTGCTGTTTCTCAACGCGTCCTTCAGGGGAGAAATCCTCTCTGCTGCATACGTGTGCGCAGGCACAGACCCGCGCTCCGGCTCACCCCGTGCCCTGTGCTCCCGGGTCCTCCCACGTCCTCGGGCTGCAGCAGCCCCTTGCGTGTCCTCGCAGGTCACCCCCGCTGCAGGGACGCGTCCAGCTGCGGCTCCATGGCTGGCGGGGGCACAAACACGCACCCCGCTCATCCCCACGGGCCCTTCTCCGGGGGCACCCTGCCACCCCCACAGCACTCACCTTCTCTCTCCCCTCCTGCCTGTTTCTTAAGGTTTCGTCCTTATTTCAGCAGGCAAAAGCAACCACCTCCCTCGCACCTCCCCTCCCTCTCCAGATCCCAGCTGTTCTTCCTCTTGTTTTCAGCCAGCTACTATCCTGGAGCTAAAAATAACAAGGAATTTACAGCCCTCGACCTTGAACTCGGCCAAGTGCAGGGCTCCAGCTTTGTGCTGTGTCAGCAAATCACTCCATGGCTCATCCTGGGTTTTCCTTGCATCTCCTCAAGTCCTTTCCCCTGGGGACATGGCATCGGGACACTGGCTGATGGCAATGGCTGCCAGAGCTGCTGCGAGCTGGTCACGTCAGAGGGGTGAGACGTGCCATAGGGGCACGGGGGAGCGGGTGGTGTGTGATCCCAGGAGTTCAGGTCCCCAAGACGTCATGGGATTTTGGTTTCTTGTCCTTTCAAGTCACGTATTTTCACCGTCTCTCTAGTGACATTTCCTTTGCAGACGTTTTTAGCATATATTTAGAAAAGTTTCCAAGTTTTCCCCACCATACTTGGGAACGCAGGAAACTCACTGTTTCTGTGTCATTGTCTTTAAAAGGAAAACTGAGGTTGTCATGTAATCACGGGACTCCTGCAGCCAAAGCCTTCAAGAAAGACACCCCGCCCAGGTCCATCAGGTTTGCCGTGCTCACTGCTATTTCAGCGACATGACGAGCCCCCCCTTCCGTACGCTGTCAAAAAGGAGTTTGGAGCCTGCTCCCCACTGCCATAAGGAGGATCAAAACCTCACGGATCACTTGGGCTCTGCCCTGGTCTGCGCTGAAGGAGGGCAATGTCCAACCCCGCCATAGCTGTGCTAGGCGCAGAGGCCGCTGGCTGTCCCAGCCGGGCTGTTCCAGGGCTCCAGGATAACTGCGGTCACCAAATCCTCCCCTCACTCTGTCTGCTCCTCTGTGTCCCCGTCTGTCCAACCCATCGGGCATCCCCGCCATTGGAGTCAGCAGAAATCAGGCAGTTCAGGGTGAATTTAAAGAAAAGCACAGCAGTGCCGGAGCTGCACTTTTCAGGAGTCACTTGAGTGCGTAGGAGCCTCCATCTCCCCGACAGCAAGGGAAATCTCGTACTGAAACCACAGTCCGTCACGGGCCTGTTGTGTGGGGCAGAGCTGGGCTGACAGGGGCAGGACTCTGTCAAGTCAGGGGGTGCAATGGAGACAGGGAGCTCCACAGCTCCACCAGCCACCCTGCAGCACTGCGAGACGCCGATGCACCCACCGACACACCAGCATGTGCGGCATCCAGACCCCTCACTCTGCCCGTCTTCCCCCGAAAGAGGTCACTGGCTGCGGGGAGGGGGTGGAGAGGACCATCCTCCACCCCTGGGAGGGGATGGAAAGGACCGACCCTGGGCCTGCTGGTCTGAACGTGGGCTCCGAGCGCGCGTGGAGCGTGCAGCGGTGCTGCTGTAAGGATGATGCCAGCCTTCAGGGAGCACCCAGCCTCCCATGGAGGAGGGGGCAGAGACCATCAGACTGCACAGGAACATCCCGCTCTCCTCCTGTCTGATTTTGAAGGCCATGACATTGAACTAGACGGATTTGTTCGTCCATCTAGATGGATAAGATGTACTGTGACCCAGCCTTCCCCTTCCCGTCGTAACCCTGGTCCCGCTGAGGGGTCCTGACGGGTCCCCCAGGATCTGGTCCCTGGTGTGGGATGGGACTGGTTCCTACACCTGCATACCCAGTGACAGCACAGCGTGAGGCTTCCCATCCGCTCCCTGCCCCAAATTAGCATGCAGCCCGCTTAATTGCTTCCTTGTGGGATGAGTTTGGAGAGCATCCACCACCCGGAGAGGGAACACGCTGACACTATTGTGGGTCGATGGCACAAGTCTTGCTGCAGCAGTGAAGCCAGGCAGCTCGGTGCCGGGCTGGGCCAGCAGCAGCCTGCCTTGCTCTGCCTGGCTGTGCCTCCCCTCTCCCCGATGGCAGCAGAGGGCTTGCAAGTAGCCCGGGACACAGCGGGGTGACGTACCATGTCCCCGCGGTGATGTGGGGCCCCGTCCCCAGCCTCCCCACTGCTGTCATCCCTCTGTCCCTGCTCGGAAGCGGGTCAGGAAGGTGTGTGGTGGGGCGAATGGTGGGGTGCTGGTAGGGGTCCCTGGCTAGCACCCCTCTGGAGCGGCTCTCCCGAGGCAGCCTGTCCTGGGGCCACTGCTCAGCTGTGG